>NW_026294562.1:175906859-176216859 GCF_007827085.1 Peromyscus californicus insignis | reverse complement strand
GTCATTCAACGGGTCCATGTTCTTCATCAGCCACTCATTGGCTTTATAGTCAACCTGAATGGAACCAGGCAGGTGACAGTAAGACTTGGGCTCCCCACACAGGTGCTTGGCACGGACTAGAACACTGGTGTCAATTCGTATCCATCCTCTGAACTGCGCTTCACCTGCCTGACCCTCTCTACATCCCCACCCTCCTGTAGGCCACCCCTTTGCCCTCCATAACCACAACATTCTTCTAGTTCCTTCTGCTCTGGCCACATAGGTCTCCTCCGTTCTCAAACTCAGTCCGTCCCCACCAAGGGCCACAAGCGTGAGACTCTGTGGAATCTCACAGGTGGTTTACTTGGTCTTGAGCTCTCTGAGTCACGTGAGCCTATGCACCCCGGGGCCAAGTGGAATCCTTGGGTCCTTGAGTGGGGTCCACAGCCAGCCTAGCCCTCACCTTGCCTGCGTAGTGCAGGACGCTGAAGTCCGCCTGATCCCGCAGGTGCCTGGGGCGTTGGAACTTGGGGTGGCTGCCCTGCTCCTGGGCCACCTTCTCCACGAAAGACTTGTCCGTGGCCTTGGGGAACCAGCACTCCTCGTCCAGGAGGGCCAAGAGACCTGGAGGGTTGGCCTGAGCAGCAAGGGGAGGAACAGAAGTCAGATTCCCACGTTTGGACACAGGCGGCTGCTAGCGGTCAGCCATAAGAAGTAGCTCGAGGCTGGGGACTTGGGGCGGGGGTGGCTCAGCAGCTGAGCGCTTGCCTAGCCTGTGCAAGGCCCTAGACTCCATCACCAGCACGGAGCCACTGGTCAAAGGAATGGGGCGGCTGCGGGACATTTCCTCTTTGGGTCCGTGGAGGGCGCTGGGGCAGGCAGAGGAGGAGCATTCTCACAGGTGGGTGGGGCAGAGTGGGGCGGGGTTGGGTATTGGGAAGAGCCAAGCTTTCTGGGTCTGGCCAGCTGACAAGACTGAGCTTCAAGAGTCTGGGTGGTGGTCAGAGCCCAGTTTTGAAAGTCTAGGCAGCGGGCAGAGCTGAACGGTGTGGGTCTAGCAGTGGGCGGAGCTGAGCGTTGAGGGTCTGGGCTGCAGGCCCCTTGGTCCTGGCCCCTCACCGGCCGCTCGATGAGATCAATGCAAGGCTGCAGGTCCAAGCCAAAATCCAAGAATGTCCAGGGGATGCCCTCTCGCTGGTACTCCTCCTGCTCCAGCACAAACATGGTGTGGTTGAACAGCTGCTGCAGCTTCTCGTTGGTGTAGTTGATGCACAGCTGCTCGAAGGAATTCAGCTACGAGAGAATTGTGGAATAGGGTGGTGAGCAAGGACAGAGGCATCAGAACTGGAGAGAGGGACCGTAAGGCAAAGGTACGCACCTGGAAGATCTCAAAGCCCGCGATGTCCAGGATGCCCAGGAAGGATGCACCCTGCCGCGGACTTCTGTCTAGGGCACGGTTGAGCCGCAGAACCAGCCAGCGGAAGAGGCGCTCGTAGGTAGCTTTGGCCAGAGCCTCCAGAGCGAAGTCAGCCTGCAGGGTAAGATGCACAGTGAGGCCCAGCACATGTGGATCAAGCAGGGCGTCACTGAACTTGGGGCCCTCGGAGTTCATCTCCCAGCTTCTTGAGTATGAACACCAAACAGGACCACACAAACAACACGCTGCCATTACTGGAGTCCTGGAGTGCATCAGGTTCCCCCCTCCTCCACCTCTTAAATCAATTTCTACAGCACAGTGTGAGCTCCAGATCTAGGAGTCCGGTTCAAATCCAGTGCAGCCACTCAGAGGCTGTGTGATCTCAGGCCCTTGAATAAACCTCTCCATGCCTCAGTTTCTCTGTTATTAGAGGCTGCAGATGAGACAGAAAGCCGGGGATTCCCAAGCTCTTTCCTGTTCCCAGTAGTTCCAACCCGTGGTCACCTCTCTGTCACTACTGTGTCTGAGACACCATCTTTGTCTGGATTATGACAGTAGCCCTGAGTTTCCTTTCCTATATATGAAGCCTAAGGAACCAATTATTGCAGTAGCCAAGAGTATCTTTATATAAAAGACAAATGAAATCAAGTTGCTTCCCAGCCTCCCACAGCACCTCCTTCCTGTGGTTCCCAAGACCTTGTATGACCTCTCAGCTACTGCTCACGGCTTCAGTGACCCTCTCCCTTGCTTTGTCTGACATCACTAACCCTCCTTCACAGAGCGACCGTTCAGTGGAACCACCCTTCTCATTGGCCTGTGTAGTCGCCATTGCCCTAGCACAGAGCTTCTCAACCTGTGGGGTGCGAAGGAACTGTATTAAAGAGTCGCAGCACTAGGAAGGTTGGGAACCACTGCCAAGCCCCTTGAGGGCAGAGTCTTTATTTTTGTTTGTATGTGTGTGCACGTGTATGCAAATGTGAGCACACATGAGTGTGTGGAGGCCAGAGGTCAAGCTCAGGAGAAGTCACTCCCCATCCCATTCTTTAAGACAGGGTCTCTCTCTGGTCTCATTCAGCCAGTGAGAACAGTGAGAGCTAGGAATCTTCCAGTCTCCACCTCTCCAGCTTTTCACACGGGTTCTGGGGGCCAAAGTCGGGTCCTCAGGCTTGTAAGGCAGGCACTTGCTGATGGAACCACCTCCCCAGCCCTTGACTTGTGTTTTGATTACTGCTCCCCCCGCCCCCCAAGGCTGGTGACAGAGTAGGGGCAGGCAAGCCTGCTAAGTGCTAGAGATGAATAAAATGTTTAAAGATCTAGTAAGAGGGCTCAGCAGGGAAGGGACGCTGCCAAGCCTGATGACCCGAGTTCAATCCCCAGGACCTACATTGTCCTTTGGTTTCAGCAGGTACTCTGTGGCATGTGCACATCCCCCCAATAAATAAACAAACACATGTAATAATAACAATTTAAAAGTCCCAGGACCACAAATCACAAGCCAGTTCTTCCTGCCCCTGCACGGCTGGGTCCCCGCCTACCTGCTCCTTGGTCTGTGCTTTCTGAACGTAATCTCGGCCGACTTTGATGCGGGGTGTGAGAAGGGCCCTGGAGAAGTCCGTCACCCCGAGTCCCAGGAGGCGGCAGAGCTTCTGGGCAGCTGAGGGAGAGAGGAGTGACGGGAGCTGGGGGGGGGGGGCGCATGTGGGAGGGGCACCACGCCCCTGGGAAAGGGGAGGGCATGTGGGAGGGGCACCACGCCCCTGGCTCTTTCCGTAGCAGCTCCTGAGCAACCCAAGCGCTGGGCTGACAGCCCTGTGCCACCCGGGCTGGAGTGATGTATATTTCCAATAAGAAAACCTAGCATAAAAAGAACCTCAACACTAACACGTTAAATGGATGGTGTTTGTGGGGCACAGCGAGGCTGCGTGGGAGGAGTGTTTCCCTTTCTACTCTGAATTAAACCCTGAATCGAGCCGTCTCTGCGGCACCGTCAGCTTCACTGAGGGAACACTTCTCTACACGCTCAGCTCCACAGAAGGAAAGAGAGAAGCCTAGAAAGAAATACATTAAAAAGACACCAGAGTCAGACATGGTGGCACACAGTGCCATCTCAGTATCGGAGAGTTTGAGGCAGGAGGATCAGGGATTCAAGGTCATCCTCAACCACAAATCCAGTTGGGGGCCAACCTGAGCTACATGAGATCCTGTCTGACCCCAACACTCCCACCCACAGGGTTCTAGTACAGCACATGAAGCTATTCCTCAAGGCAAGAAGGGCAAGCCAGGTGTGGTGGCGCTTGCTCCCAGCACTCAGGAGGCAGAAGCAGGCAGAGCTCTGAGTTCAAGACCAGCCTGGGCTACAGAGTGAGTTCCAGGACAGCCAGAGCTACGAGAAAACCTGTCTTGACCCCCTTCCACTCTACCCCACCAAAAAAGCTTGTAATGTCTGCCCTCAATTAAGAAAAGCAAACATGGGGCTGGAGAGATGGCTCAGAGGTTAAGAGCACCGACTGCTCTTCCAGAGGTCCCGAGTTCAATTCCCAGCACCCACATGGTGGCTCACAACCATCTGTAATGAGATCTGGAGCCCTCTTCTGACCTGCAGGCATACATGCTTGTTTACATAATAAATAAATAAATCTTAAAAAAAAAAAAAAGAAAAAGAAAAAAGAAAAGCAAACAGGTGTGCCAGCACAGGGTAGTGCCAGGTTGATGAGTGGCGCCCCCAGTGGCCACAGTGGGCACTTCAGGGCCGGGCGGGTGGGGAGCAGTGGCCCAGTTCCCCAGATTTTGTGAGTTGTGCAGAGTTTGAGAGTAAGCTGGAAGGTTTTATAACCAGGACACAGAGCTTCGGATGTCCAGAGGGAGCCAGCCAACTCTATTTCTGTCTAGATCTCTAGCTACACAAGCGCAGGGGAGGGAACCCCAGGGGAGATGCCCTAGGATGCAGACATCTCAGGGGTCTGACTGTGGGCGACTGTCTTTCCTGCCCCACCACAACCAAATCCCAGCACTTGGTAGGCTGGCTGTGAGTTCGAGGTCAACCTGGGCTGCAGTGACATCCTGTCTCATTAAACATAAAACAAAAAAGTTGGTTGTGGTGGCGCACCCCTTTAGTATCAGCACTCGGGAGGCAGAGGTAGATGATCTCAGTGAGTTCAAGGCCAGCCTGGTCTACATTTAAAAAAAAAAAAAAGACGGCACAGGGGTCAGGAGGACTGGAGAAAGAACCACCTGCCACACCCCTTTCCTTTACCCCAGGAAGCTCTGGGGCTGCCCATAGCTCATAGCCGATGCCACTCATTGGGTGAATAAAAATGGGCAGGTCATTTGAGCGACGAGCCTCAGTTTCCCTATCTACTCAAGGGCTCAAAAATAACAGCTATTTCAGCTGGATGTGGTGGGGCAGACCTGTCATCCCAGCATTTAAGAGGTGGATGCTTGCCGGGCAGTGGTGGCGCACACCTTTAATCCCAGCACTTGGGAGGCAGAGGTAGGTGATCTCTGTGAGTTCAAGGCCAGCCTGGTCTGCAGAGTGAGTTCCAGGATAGCCAGGGCTACACAGAGAAACCCTGTTTCAAAAAAAAAAAAAAAAAAAAAAAAAAAAAAAGGTAGATGCAAGAGGACCAGGAGTTCGAGGCCAGCCTGGGTTACGTATGACCCAGTCCTAAACAATGAACAAGAAGCGGGGAGAGAATTAATGATTTTCATTGTTTTACAAAAACAAGGAGGGCGAGATGAGCCTGGGTGTGGTGGCACAGGCCTTCTACGCTAGCATTGGAGAGGTAAAAGCAGGGGGACCAGGAGTTAGAAGGGCCCAAGGTTGGAGGAGGGGCTTTCCTCAGGCATGGGTGGGGACTCTGGTAGTTTCCTGCAGTGACTGGGTTGTCTCCAGCAAGGCTGTTTAAAATGGAGGAAGCCCGGCCACAGTGCTCTGGGCAAGACCTCTGCAAAGTACAGGAGTCAGAGCCGTCCAGGGCGAAGGGCAGAGGTTGGAGGGACGATCTGGCAAGGGCAGATCGAGTAGTAGGGTAGTAGGGCGGAGGGCACACACGGGTAGTACCTGTGTTGTCAGGCATGGTGGCTTGGTCCGTGTTCCGCTCTCTCTTCAGGACAACGTTGCCAAACTGGAGCACAGCTGAGACAGTGCGCAGCATGGCTGTGGGGCGGAGTGGAGAGTCACGTGAGGCGGGGACGCTAGCACCATCTCAGTGATGCTGCAGGAACCCAAAGCTGTGCTCAGTACCCCAGAGCTGAGAGCTCTCTGTGGCCTCAGCTGGACTTTAAAAAAAAAATACACGGGGTGGGGATGGGTGGGTGCTGGAGAGATGGCTCAGAGGTTAAGAGCACTGGCTGCTCTTCCAGAGGTCCTGAGTTCAATACCCAGTACCCACATGGTGGCTCACAGCCATCTGTAATGAGATCTGGTGCCCTCTTCTGGGGTGAAGGCATACATGCAGACAGAACATTGTATGCATAATAAATAAATCTTTAAAAAAAAAAACCAACAGAGTCAATACACTCAGGTTTCTGTGTTCAAGCTTTGCTTTGTCCTGTCTTCCCACGGACAGAGATGTGATGTATACAGGATTCAAATGAGCCAGATGTTGGGCTGGGGAGATGGCTCAGCCAATAAAGCAGTCTGTGCGAGCATGAGGACCTGCGTTTGATTCCCCAGCATCCACATTAAAGTCAGGTGCAGTGGTGCACATCTGTAACTCCAGTACCAAGGAGACAGAGACGGGAGGATCGATCCTTGAGCCAGCCTAGCCAAACTGTCAAGCTCCAGGTTCAGTGAGAGAACCTGTTTCAAAATCTAAGGTCATCAGGCTTGGCAGCAAGCCCCTTCACCCATGGAGCGAGCCTGTCAGCCCCATGCCCAACTCTCGACATGGGTATTGGGGATTGGAACTCAGGTCCTCAAACTTGACAGCAGGTGCTCCCACTAAGCCATCTCCCCAGCCCCATTGCTGACTCTGATGCACAGAGCTTGTGGTCAAGGGTATTAAAGTCAACGCCACAGTGAAGTGAGTCTCACAAGTTTGTTTTCCAAGTTGGTCACCAAAGCCTCTCTGCTTCAGCACTGTGCTGCGGGGCAGTTTACATGGCAAGAACCGCCCCATGGTTAAGAGCACTTGCTCCACTTCCAAAGGACCCAAGTTCTTTTCCAAGTACCCATATAACTCCAGCTCCAGGGGATCTTACGCCCTCTCCTTGTTTCTGTAGATACTGCACTCGTGTGCACATACACACATGCACGCGCGACACACACACACACACACACACACACACACACACACACACACAACACATTAAGATAGGGAACCGAGTGAATCCCAGAAAGGACACTAGTCTGAATTGACATGGCTTGAGCATCTTGCTTTGACATTGGCTGACTACGCTGCTCTGAGTGCCCATACCGAGGGACTCTGAAAGAACAGAACAGAAAGAGCTAAGATTTCTCTAGAAAATTCCCTGCAAGGGCTGAATACTGAAATTTCAGCAACTTGAGGGGACACCCCCAGAAAGCTGTGCTAGGTCACCTCACAGTCTGATCTGCACATATGTGTTCCCTGGCGGGCAGTCTCTGTCACTCTGTCCCTCTCTCTTGGTAGGAGTTGAGACAGGGTCTCAATACATAGTTCTGGATGACCTGGAACTCCTTATGTAAACCAGGCTGGCCTCAAACTCCAAGACCTGCCTGCCTCTGTCTCCTGAGTGCTGGGATAAAGGGTGTGTGCTACCACACAGGCTCCGTTTATTATTTTTTACAATTGTTTATTATTTATCTATTGTGGTTTGTGTGGGTATGCACCACAATTGTTTATTATTTATCTATTGTGGTTTGTGTGGGTATGCACCACAATTGTTTATTATTTATCTATTGTGGTTTGTGTGGGTATGCACCACAATTGTTTATTATTTATCTATTGTGGTTTGTGTGGGTATGCACCACAATTGTTTATTATTTATCTATTGTGGTTTGTGTGGGTATGCACCACAATTGTTTATTATTTATCTATTGTGGTTTGTGTGGGTATGCACCACAATTGTTTATTATTTATCTATTGTGGTTTGTGTGGGTATGCACCACAATTGTTTATTATTTATCTATTGTGGTTTGTGTGGGTATGCACCACAATTGTTTATTATTTATCTATTGTGGTTTGTGTGGGTATGCACCACAATTGTTTATTATTTATCTATTGTGGTTTGTGTGGGTATGCACCACAGCACACATGTAGAAGTCTGAGGACAACTTACAGGGATTGGTTCTCTCCTTCCCCCATGTAGATTTTATGAACTGAACTCAGGTTGGAGGCTTAGCAGCAATCCTCTTTACTTATTGAGCTGTCTTACTGGACCATTTCCTGGCAAAGTGGAACAAAAGATTCTTCTGTCTTTTAAATCTATTCCCATCCCAATTTCTATTTCCTAGGTTTTTTTTATTTGAGGGCTTGAGACTGGCCTCGTGTGTCCCAGCCTGGCCCGTACCTTTCTATGTAACTGAGGGTGACCTCCTGCCTCCACTGCCCTAGTGTTGGGATGACAAGACGACACCAGGCCTGGTTTATCAGGTCTGGTGACAGAGCCCAGGACGTCTTACAGGACAGCCTCTACCAATGGGGCACTAGCCCCAGTCTTATCGCCCAGGATCTTTGTAAGGTGTCCAGCCACAGACCTCAGAGACCCCTGACCACAGTAGGATTCAGGGTTACAGATAGATCTAGGGAGAAAGTGAATTTGATTTTACAAATGCCGTGTGTCAGTGTGCTGCTTTTTCCACAAGGAATGCTAGGTGCTTGGAGAACCAGGGTTGTACTGCCCCCTGGAGGACACCCGGTGGAGGAACAGCTCAGCCTGTGTGACGATCACAGAAGTGTTTTGCATGGGCCGGGGGAGGATGGGGGACAGCCACTGTGGCCTGGGAGGACTGCTGACCCCCTTTTTCTTGTCGTTTCCCTGTGTTTTTATGTGTATGGGTGTTTTGCCTGCATGTATCTGTGCATCATGTTCACACAGTGCCCACAGAGGCCAGAAGAGGGCGTCAGATCCCCTAGGACTGGAGTTACAGATGCACAAGAGCTGTCATATGGTTGCTGGGAATCAAACCTGAACCCTCTGGGAGAGCCACCCATGCTCCTAACCACTGAGCCATCTCTCAGTCCCAGAAGCTGGCTTTGCTCAGTTCTATCAAAACTTGCTCACCCTTCTGAGACATTCTGTCCTTTGAGGGCACTGGCACTG
Source organism: Peromyscus californicus insignis (assembly GCF_007827085.1). Taxonomy (NCBI): domain Eukaryota; kingdom Metazoa; phylum Chordata; class Mammalia; order Rodentia; family Cricetidae; genus Peromyscus; species Peromyscus californicus. The sequence goes on along the minus strand of NW_026294562.1, from coordinate 176,208,218 downwards.
GGGTCAATGATGGGTTGCTACAGCTGTGTTTGTGTCTGTTGTCTCCATGGCAACATTAAGGATCAACACAGCACGCACTGCACCCCCTCCAACAGCTGTTCAGTTTCTAATGTTGACCCAGTCAACAAACACGGGTTATTTTCTCTTCCCTGCACCACATCCATTCCAAGCACCTGACCTTCAGAAACAGCTCTAGGGATCATCTGCTACCTATGATCCCTATGTGACAGATGGGGAAACTGAGGCATGTGATTCACAAACTAAATTCATAAGCTGGCAGAGCTAGAATTTCAGCTGGGGCTGTCCAAAAGAAACTGGGATCACACACACACACACACACACACACACACACACACACACACACTGTGGTGGTGCATGCTTGTCATCCCAGCACTTGGGAAGTGGAGTCAGGAAGATCAGGAGTTCAAAGCCAGCCTGGGCTACAGACGCCCTCAACAACAAAAAGCAATCCAGGGTTGATGAGGTGCTCAGCTGGCGAAGGGTCTTGCCACCAAGCCTGATCACCAGGACCTACACTGTGCAGCTGTCCCCCGACCTCCAAGCACACATGCATGCATACACAAACACGAAGTGGATAAATGTGAAAAAAGAATAAAACAAAACAAAATAGCAAATATTTAAACAGAAGCCCAATATTGAAAGGTAGAATTTGCTGGACAGAGGATGGAGAGATGGCTCAGTGGTTAAGAGCACTGGCTGCCACCCTTACAAAGGACCTGAGTTCTAATCTCACCAGTCACATGGTGATTCACAAATATCTGTAACTACAGTTTCAGGGGATCTAAGACCTTCTTCTGGCATCCTTGGTGCACAAGCACACATGTGGGCAAACACCCATACACATAAATAAATCTGAGATGAAAAAAATAATTTGCTGAATGCCCATGTGGGCCTCAGTTTCCCCTGCTGGGCAGTATGAAGGGACTGGACTCACTGGTCTCTTGTTGGACCCTCTGAGTGGAAGATGGTGAGGGTGTGAGGGTAGGGCAGAGACACAGGAGTTCCAGGAATGCCGAGTTTTGCAGCTGACATGAACCACTTCGCATGAGGTTGTGGGTCCCAGAGCTGAGGGCTGGTGTGCCGAGAGCCAGGGACAGAAGTCACAGCTGCTGAATAAGGTCTGGACATCCCTGTTAGGCAGCTCCCACTCTCTGTGAGGGACTGTAAACGTGGGTGCTGCTGGGATCAGGCAGGGCAGGGTTGGGCACCAGGCTCAGCTCAGGGGTGACAGCCAGGTCTGCAGGGAGGAAAAGGGGCCCCAGTGTCCCCATCTACGACATAAAAACAGTTGTGGGTCTTCAAAACTGAATAATTTACAATCCAGTATCTGGTCACTCTGACCCTGTGACACATCCTCAGGGGACAGCTCCATGATCGGGACTCCAGGGACCGTCCCAAAGGAAATGAGGCTGAATATGGCGGCTCATATCTCTAATTCTGAAACCTGGGAGGCTGAGGCAGGAGGACTGTCATGAGTTCAAGAGTCCTGCTCATAGAGAGACGACCAGGTTCCCTGTGTCTGCTAACTGTCCAGCTTTGCAGCCTGGCATTTACAGTACCTGCGGTTGGCACGGAAAGATACAGAGTGAGGAGATGCACAGAGGTCCTGTCTTGATGAGTCCCAAATGCTGTCTGCCCCAGGCTGCCCTTGGGTGGCACACAAGGGTCCATCTCCACTTCTGGCAATGGGTTATGGGGTCCACAACCACTCTGCCATCTCTTTCTGAAGGGAGGTGGGACCTTCTGCCTCATCCTTGATCTGAGTCGATGCAAAGATGGTGGGCTCTACTCCATACTAATGGAACACAAGGAGACTGCCATTCCTAGAGGGATGGAGGGCACGCAGGTCCAAAGTTGGGGAGTGGGGAACTGGTACCACTTTGTGGATGGTGGTGATGTGGCTCCTCACAGCTGAAACCAGCCAAGATTAGGGTGTGGCTCAGTGGTAGAGCCCCTGCCTAGAATCCCCCAGTGAGGGGCTGGGAGTGTGGTTCAGTGGTAGAGCCCCTGCCTAGAATCCCCCAGTGAGGGGCTGGGGGTGTGGCTCAGTGGTAGAGCCCCTGCCTAGAATCCCCCAGTGAGGGGCTGGGGGTGTGGCTCAGTGGTAGAGTCCCTGCCTAGAATCCCCCAGTGAGGGGCTGGGGGTGTGTCTCAGTGGTAGAGCCCCTGCCTAGAATCCCCCAGTGAGGGGCTGGAGGTGTAGCTCAGTGGTGTGCACTTGAATAGCATTCAACTCCCAGTACCAAAATAAATAAATCAATGAATAAAGTTAAATGTGTCTGGGAGGGCAGTGGGACTCCAGAGCCAGGCTCTAGAGTCTCAGGACGATGACCACACTGTGGTCCTATCTCTGGAAGGTGTAAGTTAGCTGAAATTGTAGTGATCCAAAGTCAGGCTGTAAGCACATTCAAACTCTGAAAATTTCGTTTGCAAAATGGAAAACTCCCATCTGCCATTGGATCTTCTACACAGCAGGCCAGCAGCAGGAGGGTCACATGGGCCATCTGGTATCAAGAGGCCGGGCTGACCATGGCCAGGCTCTGAATTTGTCTGCTAGTCACCTGGTGGGGCAGAGCTGCAGTCTGGACAGCTACAAAACCACGGTAAGGACTCTGGCTGTGGCTGTGGGGATGGGGGGCACACGGGCAAGTGCTCAGCACTCTGGCTGTGGCTGTGGGGATGGGGGCGCACTCGGGCAAGTGCTCAGCACTCTGGATTGGGCCTTGGAGCCAAAGGAGCTCCTGGGGAGAATCAGACTGCGAGGAGGGGCCCAGCTGACCCCCACACCTGGGGGTCTCTCGGAGAGCCCAGTCCATCCAAAAGGAAGACACCACAACCTCTCAAAAGACGACAGTGTGGGTCAGCTGGGGAAGGGGCAGTACCCGCCATCACAGCACTTTGCAGGCTGAGACAGGAGAATTGCAATGAGCTTGAGGCCGGCCTTAGCCTCATATTAGGTCCTGGCCAGCCTGAGCTACATAGTGAGGTCCTGGCCAGCCTGGGCCATAGTATGAGACTCTGTCTGAAACAAACCAAAAATAATACTAATTTTATTTTTATAAAGGGTTGTAAATGTAGTTCAGCTGGCAGAGTGCCTGGCTAGCATGTATGAGGGCCTAGGTTCCACCCCCAACACCACATAAACAAGGCATGTTGGTGCACACCTGTCATTCCAGCACTCGGGGTGGAGGCAGGAGAATTGGAGTTCAGGTCATCCTTGGCTACGGGGGTTTGTGAGCAGCAGAAGAGCCTGTCTTGGTCTCCCACCTAGTTTGCATTGGTTGCTGTGACCAAAGCCGGGCGGTGGTGGAGCACGCCTTTAATCCCAGCACTCAGCGGGCAGAGGCAGAAGGATGTCTGTGAGTTTGAGGCCAGCCTGGTCTACACAGAGAGTTCCAGAGCAGCCAGAGCTACACAAAGGAACCCTGTCTCGAAAAACCAAAAAAAAAAAAAAAAAAAAGGGGGAGAAAGGTTCACTTGGCTTCCACTTCCACTTCCACGTCACATAACACTAAGGGAAGTGAGAGCACAGGGCAGGAATTCAAACAGGAAATGAAGCAGAAACCATGAACAAGGCTGCTTACTGCCTTGCTCTCCTACTTATGCCCAGCCTGCTTTCTCACACAGCTCATGACCACCTGCCCAGGAATGGTCCCCTCCACAGTGGCCTGGGCCCTCCCTCCAACATCAATCAAGACAATCCCCACAGACATGCCGCAGGCCAATCTGATCACACAAGTCTTCGATTGAGGTCCCTCTTCCCAGACGGGCCAAGGTTGTGTCAATTTGACAATAAAAACGAACCAGGACACTCCATCCCTTGTCAACTTGACACATCACTGTTAAACCGCGGCTTTTCCTTTCCTGTTTGTCCCCAAGAGCTCTTCTTACTATCACAATATAAAAAGTCAAACAAACTTCAAAGAAGACCCATCTCACACCGAAGCTTTGATCTCTCAAACATGCCACACTTTCCCTGCCCTAGGGCCATTACGCAGGCCATCCCAGCTGCAGAAAGTGTTCTTCCTAGCCCTCTACCCCTACCTCAGGCCTCTGTCCAAGCACCCTTTCTTCCAGGTACCCTTGTCTGACCTCCTGTGTGGAGCTGTACCCCAACTCCCACCCCACCCCCACCGCCATTCCCCGCTCTGTGCTCCTCCAGACTCTGAACAGCTTCTAGTGGATCCTGTCATTTATATGGCTGGTTGATCTCACTTCCTTAGTCTCCCCGAGGTGAGGAGGGGCGATCCACCCTCTCCTCCCCAAAGAGCTCTAGTCCTTCATACAGAGCAGATGCTCGATAAATCCTTAAACAGCAGCCTGGGAGGTCGACCAGTCCAAAAGCAGTGACGATGAAGAGATTGCTCAGTCCACAGATGTGCTTACCACATAAGCCGACGGCCTGAGTTCAGTCCCCAGAGCCAACAGTGGCAGGAGAACGAGTACACACACACTCGCACACGCTTGCACTCACACATGCTCACACACACACAGCACACAGACACAGACACCGTCATGCACACTCATAATAAATAAGGGCTGGTGACGTGGCTCAGCTGATGAACTTGCCGCCAGTCTGACGACCCGATTCCCTCACGCTGTCCTCCGATTCTCACACACAAGCTAGGACGTAGGTGTGTCCGTATGCTCCTTACACAAAAATAAATACAGAATTACAGCCCTCGCTGGCCTGGAATTCTCTATGTAGACCAGGCTGGCCTTGAACTCAAGATCCATCTTCCTAGATGTGCACACCACCACACCTAGTGGTAATACATTTTAAAAAAATAATAAATAAAATTAAACTTTAAAATCAATCAAACAAAAATCTCTAAGATCAAGGTAGATGGCTGAGCTCTTGAGGAACCACATCCAAGGTTGATCTCTGGCCTCCATATGTGCACATACACTTGCAGGTGCACACACCACATCTGCACACACATGTCCACCTGCACACACTGAATATGTTCACACAACAACAAATGAATAAAATGAATAAATGCTTGAATACACTGGCCAAAGTAGTAGTGGCTGGGTCCCTGGATCACTCACCTGTGATCTCATCTGGGAGGAAGCCCAGTACACGCAGGGACTCCAGTGTCTCCTGGAATAGCTCCCGCTCCTGGCCAGGGGACGACGAGGGCCCATTGGTCAGGAAGCGGTAATGGGAACAGGGCTCCAGAAGGAGGTCAGCTGTGGGGAGAGGGCAGAAGTCAGGGCCAGGACCTGAGCGTCTGTTACAGGAGTGCTGCCTGGGCCTGGGGCAGCAGGTCAGTCTGGCGACCAAGATGGCAGAGGCAGCTCCTGGGGGCACATGTGCTGCCAGAAGCCACAGAGCAGAAACCAAGGTGTCAGAGGAACAATCCGGGAACCAGGAGGGAGAAAGAAGCTGTGGACAGAATGTAAATAAGGAGCTACAAAGTCAGACACAGCGGCTTGCCTGTCTTTCTAGCACTCAGGAGACTGAGGCAGGGGATTGCTGCAAGTTCCAAGCTAGCCTGGGCTACATAGCAAGATCTTGTCTCAAAAAGAAAAGGAGACAAGAGAGGACACAATTTCAGCTGCAAGGAGGGAGCTGAGGACCACAGGAAGGGGCACAGGCACCCGGTGCTGACCCGGTGCTGGCAGGAACCTCGACAGAAGGCAGCTTGCAGGGCAACAGCACACAGTAGGTTCAACCGGAAGCACGGAGTTGCCAGAGGCCACAGCAAGGCAGAGTCACCACAAGGCCAGAAGGAACAGGGGTGCAGGAACAGTGCAGACAGATGCAGCAGGCAGGAATGGAGCCAGGAGGCAGCTGGAAGCAGAGGCTGGAAAGCAGGGGCTGGGAGGCCAGCAGACAGAACCCAATCCAGGAGCCCAGGGCTCTGCAGCTAGGCTACTGCACTGTTCCCACACACCGTCGGGACAGGACGCAGTGACTCTGCTCTGGGAATGAGGCTCCTGCTGAGGGTGCGGAGGAGGGGGAGACCTTATGTCTCACACCCACTCGCCCAGGGCAAAGCAGGCTGGGGAAGAGACACTGACCTTTTAGCTGCTCCCCAGCGCCCCCTAGCAACTGGTAGAAGATGTGGAAGCTGCACTCATCCTTGGCCTGTCTGATGGCCCGGGACTTCTCCAGCAGATCTGGGAGGGAAGGCAAGTCAAGGAGCCAACGGGCTGCCTGCTGCCTGCACCTTCAGTATTTGGAATGCAGAGGCAGGAGGATTGTGATGAGTTCCAGATCAGCCTGGACTACATAAACATGAACTGTAGTGTGAGACCCTGTCTCAAAAATAAATAAATTAATTAATTAATAAAATAAAAATAACATGGAGCTGGAGGGATGGATCAGCGGTTAAGGACCCAGGATAGCTGGGGGTGGGTAGGGGTGGTGGCGCATGCCAGCACTTGGGAGGCAAAGCCAGACAAGATCTCTGTGAGTTCGGGGCCAGCCTGGTCTACAGAACAAGTTCCAGGACAGCCAGGGTGGTTACACAGAGGAACCCTGTCTCAAAACAAAAAAAAAAACCAACAACAACAAAAATATGACTGTTTTATTTTTGTTTTGTTTTGTTTTAAATTTTTCGAGACAGGGTTTCTCTGTGTAGCTTTGGTGCTGTCCTGGATCTCACGCTGTAGACCAGGCTGGCCTCGAACTCAGAGATCCGCCTGCCTCTGCCTCCCAAGTGCTGGGATTAAAGGCGTGCGCCACCGGGCTAGAAGACAGGCTGCTCTTAAGCAGAGGGCTGCATTTCAATTCCCAGCACCCACATGGTGCTCACAACCCTCTGTGACTCTGTTCCAGACCCAGTGCCCTTTTCTGGCCTCTGTCAGCACCGGGGACATGGCGCACAGACGTAGGTACAGGCAAAAACACCCACACTGACTAAATAACAGAATAAAATAAATTTAAATCAACAGGAGATGACAATATGGCTCAGTGGGTAAAGGTGCTTGCCACCGAGTCTGAAGATGTGAGTTCAGTTCCCAGGCCCACATGGAGAGCCATCTCTTCAGCCCTCAGCCCCTCGTGACAGGTCTGCTCCGCTCTGTGCTGCTTCAGTGTGGTACATGGCACCCCAGGAGCGTGGGGTCCGAGACTCAGCAAGCAGTAGAGCGACCTCACCCGAGCACAACGCTGAGCCCTGAAGCTCTGCCGAGCTTTTCTGGGTGACTTTCCCCTGATAGTGTCCCATCTTGTTTAGACAAGCACATCCTACACAGCTCCACTGAGAGAACACTCTGGACGCTCACCTGGCTTTCCTAGACCCAGCCCCTCCTGTCCCATAAAGCACAGCAAGGGTCTGACCACGGGCTGAGTGGGACATCAAAAACTGGGCATGAGTGTGGAGGGTCTAGACCCAGCACGTCCTCACAGGGCTGCACGGTCCCAGCTGAACATCACCATGGGTCCCTTGAAGGACCACCCCGGGGTGTCTTTTCGGGGTGAGGGCCCAGAGGGATGTCCTTCTTCGGCATGCTAACCCATGCCTCCCAAGATCCCTCAGAGGATACAGGTCTCAATATTTGCGCCCACGATGTAGCCAGCAACGTCAAAGTTGATGCGGATGAATTTGCCCTGGAGCAAAAATGGTGTAGGGCTTAAGTCCAGGGATCTCCCTAAATCCATACCTCCTCCTTCTACCTAAAGCTCACACAAGTAGTAAGTCCCAGGCTGCAGACCTTCTCTCTCAAACTCTAGGGTTCCGGACCCGTCTCCTCCCTCCATCCTTCTTCCCTACCCCCAATCGGGCCCCAGTCTCCCAGACTGCCAGATGCACAGTCCCCATACTCACAAATCGGGAGGAGTTGTCGTTTTTCACCGTCTTGGCGTTACCAAAGGCCTCCAGGATGGGGTTGGCTTGAAGAAGCTGCCGCTCTAGCTCCCCCTGCAGGACACGGGAGACAGTGCATCAGCGAAAAGGGGGAGAGGCCTCCTCATGGGGCTAGGGCTTCAGACTGGACTCTCCGGGTGGGGCCTTTGCGTCAGGGTGGAAGGGTCTTCCTGCCATGTGTGTAGAGAGGGCTCTGGGAGATTTGGTGAGCGGAAGCGAAACACCCAAACAAAGGAGAAAATGCTGCAGAACCAGTTGTGTTCTCATTAACAAGAAACGAAGTGGGTTAGAACTACAGCACGAACATGGTTATTTCTACATATGCACACGGCAATAAACACGGGGAGAGGCCTGCGAGCGTGCACACCGAACCGTCAACCGCCCTCTGCTGATGTATTTGCTGCTGTAGCTCACAGGTCCCCATACGTTCTCGCGGAAACAAGTTCAGAGAATAATATATACTGCCCACGGAAAGTGCTGCAAAATACTATCTACTGCCCGGTGCACAGCAGGCATTCAACACTGGTGGCTCCATGCCAGGATCCGTATTCTGGACTGACTTCCAGCTCCTCCGCTGCCAGAGCCAGGCACACAGTAGGTGCTCAACGCACAGTAGGTGCTCAGTGAATGGCAGCCTGCCTATGTTTTTTCAGTCTACATTAGCTGGTGGCTTTGTCAGATGAACAACAACAAAAAAGACCCTCAAAAACCAAACAAACAAACCCCCAAACACAGCCAGACACGGTGCCCACTCCTGTAACCCCAGCACTTGAGCATGTGAAGGTAGGAGATCTGACACAAGTTCAAGCCCAGCGTGTGCTCTAGAGTGAATTAAGGCCAGCCTGGGCAGCAAAGTGAGAGTCTACCTCAGAGCCGGGCGGTGGGGGCAGACACCTTTAATCCCAGTACTCGGGAGGCAATGTCAGGCGGATCTCTGTGAGTTCGAGGCCAGCCTGGTCTACTGAGAGAGATCCAGGACAGGCACCAGGAAAAAAAAAAAAAAAAGAGTCTACCTCAGAAAAAATAAATAAAACAAACAAAAAAGATGCTGTGCAAGGAGAGGGCCATGTGCCTTGGTCGTACGAGAGCTTGTTTCTCCAGCCCTGCTGGGAGGAGTAGCTCAGGTGTGTTCGGGTTATTGTGTGGTGTGGCCTCTCTCTGCACACATGGCAGGCAGTACGGCCCAGTCTGCACAATCAGAGCAGGACTGGGGTGTACACACAGTGTGGTTTCTCTGCAGTGGGGACCTAGTTGCATGCACACAGTAGGGCTTCCATGAACAATAATGGGGGCCATTACTCTGTGCAGACAGTAGGGCTGCACTAAAAGTAGCATGGGGTCTGGCATGCGCACATAGAGGGGTCACCAGGAACGGTGGTGGGGACCCTTGCTTTGTGCACTGACCATTGGGGGAGGAGTGACACCATGCACATAGTAGGACTTACTAAGTGACAGCACGGGGTCTAGGCATGTGGGTAGAGCAGAGGTGGTATGAATGACAGGGGGCTTGGCCACATGTGCACAGGAGGACTGGATTAAATGTCAGCATGAGGCCAAGCATGTGCACACAGTAGGGCTGGCACAAATAATGTGGGAGAGATGTCTCTGCACACATTAGACTGAACTAAATAGCGGTATGGGGCCCGGGTAGTATGTCCACATGCCAGGGCTGCCGTGAATGGCAGGGTGAGTTTGGTTGCAAGCACGTAATAGAACTTCTTATGGGCTTGCTTGAACACAGTAGGGCTGCACGGACAGTGGTAGGGGCCTTGGCTTCATGCACATAGTATGTCTAAGCTAGACGGCCATGTGGTCTTGGCATGTGCACAGTAGGACTGCCAACAGTGGCCTTGTGGGTGCCTGGGGGGCTGGCATGCCATTCTTGGACCCTGTCTCCCAGATGTCTGTGGGCTTTCAACCCCAAGTGAAACTGGGGTGTCAAGGGGATTCCCTGCTACTCACATAAGACATGGTGCTGATGGAGGCCTGAAGAAGTCACAGGACAGGAGACATGGACCAGGACACGGCACATGGAACATGGACAGACACGTGGGTGAACTGGAGGCCTTAGGGCAGAGCTGGGGCTGAGGGGCTGGGGAAATGGGGGTATGGTGCAGGGAATCCTCAGGGATTATGCGCCCAGGCTTAAATCCCACTGTATCAGCACCCTCTGCTCTCACCAGAACTCACCCACCATAACTCACCCACCATAACTAGGCTTCCTACCCATATTGTTGGTAACCACTCCCTGAAGGCTCAGAGACTGGGGACACTCTCCAGCCCTCCAAATCTAGACATGGGTCACCTAAAACTAGGTCTCAAAAAACAAAAGCACCTACTATGTACCCAGCACTATTCTGGAACCCACAAGACTAAGAACCAGCCTCATATCTCCAACCTGCTTGCTCCTGATTCCAATGATGAGCACACAGTAGATGCTCAGGTAGTACAGGCAGAAATAGGAGCCTGCACCAACTGTGGTGTGGAGTGCGGCAGATAAGGGGTGCAGCTGGAGACAGGTCTGGGATGTCCCAAGGCTGAATGGCTTACAGGGACACCAGGTTCCTTCCTGCCCTTGGGAGACGATGCCACGTGGGCCAGGTACTGGATGACCTTCTTGGTGTTCTCCGTCTTCCCGGCTCCAGACTCCCCTCTGTGGGGGCAGCAAGGAGAGGTGGGGTGGGCAAGGAGACCAGGCAGCCCCTGCCCTACCCATTTATGCAGACGCCTGCTGGTGGCACTCTTACCCAGTGCCACACCCACTAGTACCCTTCCCATTCTGTGGGGGCCTCGGCCTCTGAAGCCCTTTAGGATGACTCACGTGCAGAGAATGGACTGATCCTCACGATCTGTAGGGGACAGAAGGGAATGACATGTCACTCAGAGTGTCTCTAATCCCCTGGCCCCTCTGCATCTCAAAATCTTTTCAGAGCCTTAAGAAAATGGCAGGACTGTGATGTGCAACCCTCCTGGGTTCGAGTACTCCATCCTGACTAAACCTCCGAGCGACTCTACGGAAGCAGCTGTCCCGCCCTGAGCCTTTATTGCCTCATCGGTAAGGTGGAGACGAGGAGTCCCAGCTACACAGACTACAATCCGCCTGTCAGCTCGATCTCAGTCCCTACTGTGCGCCACCTCAGGCTAGGCATCAGACTCAAAAACTAGAAAATGAGGTCCTGGACCCCAGAAGTCGCTTAGATACAAGATGTCTACTCTGACTGCCCCCCTGGGCCTGGCACCACCATCTGACCATACACTCTGATGACCACCTACTAAGTGCTAGGTCCTGTTATCAACACAGAAAGGAACACTGAATAACAGAGCTAAGACAGAAAATCTGGGGCCACAGGCAGTGACCAGAGGATGGGGGGCCCCAGTGCTTCTCAGGGGAGGTGTCATTTAGGGCACAGCCACAGTGAAAGTCTCTGGAAACCCTTAAGCCAGACAGTAAGGTGACTTCTTTGTGGTCACACAACCTATATTGTCATGGGGTGAAGACCCCGTGCACAGATAAAGGATGAGGGTGTCGGTTCTGTGCACAGCTAGTCAGGTCTCATACAGTGCCCTGTGACAATGTGCCAGTCTGAACTAAAGATCAGGTTTGTGACCCAGTCTCCTCTCTTGTGTGATTCCGGGCCATCTCTGAGCTGCTCTGTACCTCCATTTCCCTATCTTAAAAAAGGGGTTCAGCACAGCCCCTTGTCTAACAAGGCTGTAGTCAGAGTCCAGTGAGAATGTTTAAAACACATTTATCGTGGGCTGGAGAGATGGCTCGGTGGGTAAGAGCAGAGGACCCAGGCTCCATTCCCAGCACCCACGTGATGGTTCACAACTGTAGTAGCTCATAACTTCAATTCCAAAGGGACCAACGCCCTCTTCTGGCCTCAGCAGGCATCAGGTGTAGATATACAGACATACATGCAGGAAAAGCATCCATTCCCAAAAAGATGAAATACATAAATGTTTTTTTAAAAGCAAGATTTAGAGAGTTCAGTAGGTAAAGGCACCTGCCACCAAGCTTGAAGGCCTGAACTTGATGGTGACACTGCCCCCCATAGGCACTCGCCTAGCATGCACCTCGAGAACCAGGAACAATATAGTGGTCCACACCTATAACCTCAACAGGAGGACCTGGAATCAAAGTCATCCTTAACCATACAGGAGTCAGGGGCCAGCCTGGGCTACATGAGATCATCTCAAAAACAAAAATATCCAACACAACACCCGGTACTGAATGAGAATGAAATTCAGAACGGGACACATTGGGAGGAGTGGCCAGGATCCTGGGTTCAAGCCATACCTCAGCACCTACCCTTCCGTGTGGCCACGGGCAGTAACTGTACTGCTCTGTGCCACAGTTTCCCCACCTGGAAATGAGGGATAATAAAATAGACTACACCACAAGACTATTATGAGGTTAAATAATGTAGCCAAGAGCCGGGCGGTAGTGGCGTACGCCTTTAATCCCAGCCCTCGGGAGGCAGAGCCAGGCGGATCTCTGTGAGTTCGAGGCCAGCCTGGGCTACCAAGTGAGTTCCAGGAAAGGCGCAAAGCTACACAGAGAAACCCTGTCTCGAAAAACCAAAATAAATAAATAAATAAATAAATAAATAAATAAATAAATAAATAAATAAATAAATAATGTAGCCAAGAGACAGCTCTCCTGGAGTTCACTTCTACACCCTGCACAGAAATGGACTGACCCTGACCGACCTGGCAGGTACTCAGCAGCACCACCGGCAGACCTACAGACTCTGCCCCACAATGGCAGCGGAAGCTTCTTCCCAAGCCCCAGGGGACGGGCCACATTCACGGGCCTTCACACAGTTAAGAGCACCAAAGGCAAGGTGGTCAGCCTCGGACTAGTCAGAACTAACAACAGAAAGACAGGAGAAGGGCTGGAGAGATACGTGACTACTAAAGGGTTAGCAATCCTGAAGACCTGAGTTCAATCTCCAGCACCCACAGAAAAAGCTGGGCATGGTAGGGCACACCCGTAACCCCAGTGCTGGGGAGGCAGAGACAACTTCCAGGTCTGAGGTTGACTTCTGGTTCACTTCTCAGCACCTACATCAGGCAGCTCACAACTGCCTCTAACTGCAGTTCTAGGGGATCTGATACCCTTTCTGGTTCCCATTTGCACTATACTCACATGCACGTACCCGCACACATTCACACACACACACACACACACACACACACACACGTACCCACACACATTTACACACACACATTCACACACACACGTACCCGCACACATTCACACACACACACACACACACACACACACACACACACACACACACACACACACACACACACTTTTCAAAAAAGCCAGAAACAAAAAACCAAGGAAGGAATGAGCGCACACAACCTCACCCATTATCACCCAGGACCCAACACAAGTATCTACTGTGAAAACAGATGTGCCGTGTCACATTTACTGTCTCTCTGGGAAACTTCTACAGAAGCCAGCATCGATTGCCTTTCAAAACAATACTGTCATGAACACACACAGACTTTTTTAAGGCCGGCATGGTAAGAACTGGAGCCCAGCCCACCTCCCAGTGTGTCCCCAAGCCACCTTTCAAGCCTGGTCCTGGCTCCCAGCAGCACCCAGTGCCCAGCCTACCCCCCACCCCAGGGCTGCCCATATACTCACCCTGAAGCATGCTGCGGTAGGCACCCTCGGTTACAGCATACACGTGTGGTGGCACCTCGTGGCGCTTCTTGCCCCGGTACATTTCCACGATGGCCTCCGTATAGATGGGCAGCTGCTTGTATGGGTTGATGACCACACAGAAGAGGCCAGAGTAGGTCTATGGCAGGCAAGAGGGAAGGGTGTGTCAGGTGGCTGCCCCCAGCAGAAGGACAGAGCTGTAGGGAACAGCTGCGTTAGGTTAGACATGCCACGAGGAAACCTGTAAAGCCATAAGATGTATCTACACCCTGACAAAATAAGGTCAAATTTTGTTTTGTTGATACTTTGTTTATTTCGTTTTATGAAGGGTCTTACTACATGGCCTTGGTTGGGTTGAAACTTACAGGAATCCCTCCTGCCTCTGCCTCCCCAGGGCTGAGATTATGAGTGTATTTCCATGCCTGGCTCTGTGTGTGTGTGTGTGTGTGTGTGTGTGTGTGTGTGTGTGTGTGTGTGTTTTCCCTGCATGTATGTCTGTGCACCACATGCATGCAGGACCCATGGAGGCCAGAAGAGACCCCTGGGTCTCCCGGTTGGAGTAACAGATGGCTATGAGCTGTCATGTGGATGCTGGAGACTGAAGATGGGTCCTCTGCACGAACAAGTGCTCTTAGCGGCTAAGCCGTCTCTATAGCCCTGTTTGTGGTTGTTCATTTGTCTGAGGCAAGTCTTACTCTCTAGCTCGGCCTGGAAAATCGCAGCAATCCACCTGCCTCAGTCTCCCAAGTGAGAGGATTACAGGAATGAGCCTCTTTGCCTAGCATGAATGTTACTAACACCGCTAAACTGACATAGACGTGAATCTTCCCAGATTGTACAGAGTATCTACAGGTGAAGCTTCACCACAGAGGTGAATGAGGCCCGTGAAGGCAGCCTCAGGTCACAGACCTCTGGCTTCTCTGATGGACACACGGAAGGAGCACATGTGACCCTCCGTTAAAGCCTCAGGCGACAAATGAAGCCGTGGCGGGAATGGGGTCCCTCTGTACCCCAGCGCTCAGTCAGCTGAAGCAGAGGCTTGCTGTGAGTTCTGGGCCAGCCTGAGCTGAGGACTTGTCACAAGGGTGACAAGCTCAGCAGGAAACACTCACCACCCACAGAGGTGGCTAGATAGCCAAGAACTAGTTAGTCCCTTAGCTAATTCAGTCAGACAGCTAACTAGCCTAATTCGCTGGAGACAGCTGAACAAGCCAGAGAGTTCACCACTCAGGGCCAGAGCTGCTTATTAGTTACGCCAGTCAGCCAATTGCTGGCTCTCTAGTGGGTACCTACTCCCCCTCCCTCCTGGCTGCGGCAGGGTGTGGCTACCCGGCTGCCTGGTGCCACCTCTTCTTAGAGGGGGCAGGCAGCTGGCCACAAGCGGAAGAACCGGTCAGCCTAGTGTCTGTCTCCCCAGTCTCCCAGGCTGCTCCCAGAGGTCTCAGGGTGGGGCGGCTGGACCACATTCCCTGGGAGGGTATCTCATGGCCGCTGGCGCCAGAGCCCACTCCCCATGCCAGCCCCTTGGGCCAGACACAGCTTGGGTAACACCCAGTTTGGAAACCTGAGCTGGCCAACAGGGCCAGGGGAGAAACGGAAGAGGCCTCAGTTCCTAGAGGGTCCATGGAAGGCTCTGGAGACAGGCCTGGTCCTCCCCAACCTCCACGTCCCCACACACAATTTGAGGTATTCCTCTGTCTGTCTTCCTCTGGAAGAAGGTGGCAGCCTGCCTCATTACAAAGGCCCAGGGATTAAGAGAGAATGAATGCCAGCCAGCCAAGGTGGCCCCACCTCCCTCTCCAAACAGCAGTCTGGGATGCTCCAGTTACAGACCCACCTGGGAGCCAAAGCTGACTGGGCTCTCTAACTGTCTAGGGTTGGAAGTCAGAGGCTGAGGCTTCCAGCTGTGTGCAACTTCCAGGGAGGACTGACCCCCCTAAAGGCTCAGTGACAGCCAGGCCTGGTAGCACTGCTATCATAGCTGCTTCTGGAGACTGAGGCAGGAGGATCAGAAGACTACCATAGGCAACCTAGTGAGAATTTGTCTCAAAGTAAAAAGAGATCTAAAGATGTGGCTCCGTGGTAGAGTTCCTGCCTAGAATCCCCCAGTGAGAGGCTGGGCGTGTGGCTCAGTGGTAGAGCCTCTGCCTAGAATCCCCCAGTGAGGGGCTGGGGTGTGGCTCAGTGGCAGAGCTCCTGCCTAGAATCCCCCAGTGAGAGGCTGGGGGTGTGTCTCAGTGGTAGAGCCTCTGCCTAGAATCCCCCAGTGAGGGGCTGGGGGTGTGGCTCCGTGGTAGAGCCTCTGCCTAGAATCTCCCAGTGAGGGGCTGAGGATGTGGCTCAGTGGTAGAGCTCCTGCCTAGAATCCCCCAGTGAGAGGCTGGGCGTGTGGCTCAGTGGTAGAGCACCTGCCTAGAATCCCCCAGTGAGGGGCTGGGGTGTGGCTCAGTGGTAGAGCCCCTGCCTAGAATCCCCTAGTGAGGGGCTGGGGATGTAGCTCAGTGGTAGAGCACCTGCCTAGAATCCCCTAGTAAGAGGCTGGGGTGTGGCTCAGTGGTAGGGTTCCTGCCTAGAATCCCCCAGTGAGGGGCTGGAGGTAAAGCTCACCATGAGCAAGGCTCTAAGTTTGATCCCCAATATTGTAGGGAAAAGGCCTAAAAAGTTCAGCCCTGGATAATGGGACTTACAGCTTCTTCCTAGAAGAGCTCTAACATTGTCCCAAGTCCCATGGAGCAGAGAGTTCCTTACATAGTCATTGACTCTACCCCTGTTTCCTCTACCTCCATAGTCCCACTGAATGGACCAATCCCTTAACAAGTCAAGACCCCTGGGGGGGACCTCACTTCCCACTGTTCTTCCTGCCACAGGCAGCAAATACAGATTACGCATTGGACATCAGATAGGAAAGGAGCCTAAATCTTGGTGCTACCAATTTCCTACTGGTTGACCTGAGTAAGCAAACCTTCTAGGTATCACTGTCTCCATCAGTGGAGACAAGAACTGTGCTTCCTGCCTGGCATGGCTGGGAGCCTGTCAAAACTTTGTGTGGCTCACCAGAAACTCGGCACCTATCTGCAGCACTGTGCCCGTGTGCTATGATAGCCATTATCAGCTTGTGTTAGGTCAAGCTGAGGGAAAAAGGAGAGGTTGGTCCCTACCTCACAGCCTGGTGTGTGCATGGTTTCGGGGGACGGGGGGACGGGGGACAGCAAGACTCCCTGGGAAAGGAACTCAGAACTGAGCCTAGCAGAGAAAGCTGTGTGTATCCACGCTAATGGTTATTATCAGGGATGGATGGGCTTCCACGGATTCCTCAGTGGCCATGGGCCCGAGCCACTTAACATTCTGGAATGTTGGTGACATCAACAGTTTCCAGCAAAGAAGCCAGCCAATAACTCAGCAACGGCACTCAGGACAGTGCCCAGTACAGCATAAGTACTTGATAAATATTTACCAGTCATTATTCTCAAGGCTTTTTTTTTCATTACAGCTATAACATTCTTTGTTAAACTCTATAATCCTGTTTGTTCTCTTTTAAATGGAGTTAATCACACCTTGGCTGTCCATGAGACACACCCTGCAAGCTAATTTAAAAGAGAAGAAAAACCCTATGTGCATGTCACTCCCACCACCACTCCAGAGTTCCATGTTGGTGGTAGTGGTGAGAGACACAGCAGGCATTCTAGAGACCTCCCCACATGACTCTAACAAGAAGCCAAGATGGGGAACCACTTCTGGTGCTGAACAATTTCCTGTGTGCAGTACCCTCACCTTATGTGCTATGCAGACATCAAAAATGGATCACAGAGCCTGGCAGACCACCTTAATCAACCTGGATATTATCAATTCCATTACACTATTTTGTTTTATTCTGTTGTTTTGAAACAGGATATCACTCTACAACCCTGCTGGCCTCAAAGTCAAGATATTTCTGCCAGGAGATGGTGAGATGGCTCAGAAACTGAAGGTGACTGCCGCAAAGCCTGATGACCTGAGTTTGAACCCCAGCAACACTCATGTGGTAAGAGGAGAGAACCAATCCAAGCAAGTTGAGCTCTGACCTCCATATATGTCCCCCACCCCCAAATAAATAAATGTAATCATTTTTTTAAAGATCCTATTCTCTTCTCTATGCCTGGTTTCATAATGGCTTTTATTTTTATTTCTTTCTCTTGGTCTTTTAGTAAAATGGGGCTAATAATGGCCACTGCCTTGCTATACAGAATTAAATGAACTAATGGGAGGCATGTAGGCTCAGTATCCATTAATTTTCACTCTTTATTATTACAAAATGATACAGGGTGTCCTCCTTACACCCAGCCAGGTGGAAGCGGGCTCCAGTCATCCAGTAATGTACAAGCTGGGCCAGTCTTAGAGTTGCAAGCCTGCCATTGCAGCTACTCTGAGGGATGCGGCAGCAGGAACCCAGATTAGAGGCTAGCCTCAGTCACAAGGGAGATCCCATCTCAAGGCGAGAACACAGAAAGTGGGCTGCGGAAGTGGCTGAGCAGCAGAAGACCTACCTAGAACCCCCAGTCAGGCACTGAGGGCACAGCTCAGTGCTAAAGCACCCGCCTCGCCTCTTATTCTATAAAAAATAAAGCATTATAATTGTGCACTAGTTGGGGGACAGTCACAGGACATGGGCGAGCACTCTAGGCCACTCCCTGTTAACCAGGTCAGGTTGGTGACACCTGGCACCGCACCCGGGGAATGTCACTCACATAAATGAGCCCGGAGTAGTAGCGCTCTCGCAGATTGTGCAGGACGGAGGCTTCGTTGAGGCACGTGAGCTCGGCCATGTCTTCTGCCTTGCTGAACTTGGGTGGGTTCATGCGCTGGATTTGGTCCCTGGGCAGCCGCAGGCGCCGCCCACTCTCCGCCAGCTCCACTTCTGCCTCCTCCTCCCCTTCATCTCGCAGGGCGGCGGCCTCGAACCCGTGCAGTTCTGAGGGCACCCACACCAGGCGTCGTGCTGTCCACTCCACCTGTGGCCCTCCAGGGCCGCCCACATTTGGCATCCGGGGCGCGAACAGGAACGGTTGAGCCGCTTCAGGCACAGGGCCTGGCCTGGAAAGCACCTTCCTCCCAGGCACAGACAGGGTCACTGCGGCCATGGTCTGTGGGAAGAGAGTGGACACATTAGTTGGGACTGTCTTTGGCCGTACCAGGGCTTAATAAACTCCTCCTGCGTGCTAGAAAACACTGTACCACTGAGTCACACCCTCAGACATCTTTTTCTTTCTTTCTTTCTTTTTGGTTTTGTTTTTGTTTTTTCAAGACAGGGTTTCTCTGTGTAGCCCTGGCTGTCCTGGAACTACCTCTGTAGACCAGGCTGGCCTCGAACTCAAAGATCTGCCTGCCTCTGCCCCCCAAGTGTTGATATTAAAGGTAGGTGTCAACCACTGCCCCTCAACTTCTTATTTTAAAACAGGTCTTGCTAAGTTGCTCAGTCTGGCCTTGAACTCACAACCTCCCTGCTTCCGCTTTACAGTAAATGGGATGACAAGACTGTGTCACCTGGCCTAGCTTTGCTTTTTTTTTTTTTTTAAAGATTTATTTATTTATTCTGCCTGCGTGTATGCCTGCAGGCCAGAAGAGGGCGCCAGATCTCACTACAGACAGTTGTGAGCCACCATGTGGTTGCTGGGAATTGAACTCAGGACCTCTGGAAGAGCAGCCAGTGCTCTTAACCTCTGAGCCATCTCTCCAGCCCTAACTTTGCTTTTTTAAAAAATTCATTTACACTGAGTGTGGAGGCCCCTGCCTTTAATCCCAGCACTGGGGAGGCAGAGACAAGAGGATCTCTGAGTTTAAGGCCAGCCTGGTTTACAAAGCAAGTTCCAGGACAGCCAGGGCTACACAGAGAAACCCTGTCTCAAAAATCAATCAATCAACCAATAATAAATAAATAAATAAATCCATTTATTATGGAGCTGAAAAGACATTTCAGAAGTTCAAAGTGTGTATTGCTCTTTCAGAGGATCTGAGTTCGGTGTCTAGCACTTGTATCAGGGGTTCACAACTGCCTGTGACTCCAGCTCCTTGCCTCTGGCTTCCATAAGCACTTGCTCTAGCACACACACCCCACACACATAATTTAAAGTAATATAAATAAACCTGGTAAAAGGTTTATTATTTATGTATATGTGCGTGTACTTGAGTGAGTTTATATGTATCACATGTATGAGAATCTCTCAGAGGCCAGAAGATGGCATCGATTCCCTAGAACTGGAGTGATGTGATGTAGATGTTAAGAATCAAACGGCAGTTCTCTGCAAGAGCAATCAGTGCTACAAGACACTGAGCCACCTCTACACTCCCACTTCAAAACAACAACCAAAGGATTTATGTGTAAAGGGTGTTTTGCCTGTTTGTATGTCTATACCACAGGCATGCAGTACCAGAGGAGGCCAGAAGAGGGAGTGGGATCCTCTCCCACTTCAGAACAGTTAACAGACTGTTCTGAACCACCAGGTGGGTGCTGGGAACTGAACTCAGGTCCTCTGTAAGAGCAGCCAGTGCTCTTAACTGCTGAGCCATCTCTGAGGTGCCCCTCCCCCTCAATGTGCTTACTATAAAATTTTAAACACACACTTGGCTTGCATTCTGTTTATATTGGACGGTACTATTCTACTCTCAGGAGACAGATAAAAAGATAAACTGTTACAAACAGGTAGATGGTTTAAATGGTGATAAACAGCTGTCAGAAGTGTAGGGCCGGGGGAGGGGTGACGCTGGTGCCCAGGCTGTGCTTCCGTTTTAACTGGGCTGACTGGAGAAGCCTTCCTACTGTGCTACTTTTTAAAATAAAGACCTGAGAGAGTCTGAGGAGGAGACTACTGGGAGGATGGGACCAAGGCCAAGGCCCTGGGGCCGGAATGTCCCGTCCGCAGTGCTCCACAGTGGCTGGAGCTGAAGGAGAAGGAGGTGGGGTGGCAGGGACAAGGAAGGTTGTCACCACACTTTACGTCTGAGAGGGGGACCCAGGGAGGGCGCAGAGCTGATGTCTGTCGCCAAGTTCTCCGGGCACCTCGGGCCCTGCCCATAATTACAGCGCGATCGCCAGTCACCACCCTCTCTCTGGCTTCATTCACTTCACTTTCTTACAGTCACTCAACGTTCTCAGAGGCGCTGGAGACCTGTCGTGAGTCGCCTGGGAACCGCCTTTGAGCAGATCTTAGGGTGTAGACCCAGCTAAGTCTTTAAGGAGGCTTCCAGAAGGCAGTCAGGGTGTCTGGGCCCTTCCCACCCTCCGGGGCCACTGACCGGGGAACACAGCAATCTTAGGGTTGTCCAATATCCCACAGAAAACGTTCTGCACCGGTCTCTCCTGCAGGAAGCAGCCCCTGCTGTCCCACCACCTCATCGCCCCATCCCCGACCAAAGAACATCTGAAGAGTCCCACATCCCTATCTTCCATTTCACCTCTGTGACCAGGCCACCTCCACCTCCAGCACATCCCTTGGGGACATCCATCCAAGCACTCAGCTTGCTCAAGGGGTGTCCTCACATACTTGTCCCCTCAAGCTTGCCCGGTAGCCTCTCTCACATGCAGACTTCCTTTACCTAGGCCCCTCTTGGCCCTCCTCACGACCCCCAGCACCAATAGGCTGGCTCCCAGCCACTTTGGTTACTGTACTCTACAAATGGTGAGCCCCCAAAGGGCCAAGGATCACCCCAGGCTCCAGGGTGACAGATACACCCAGAGCCAAGCCCCATCCCAGGGACTTTACCCCACCCCACCCACATGCTTCCTCTCCAGCCTGGTGGCCTTTGACCAGGAAGGGTTTGGTGGCTTTGTACCTCCCAGCCCGGCTACTCCCCCCAAGAGCTAGAAGAGCGGCCTCAGCCGCAGAGTCCAGGCCCAGGACCCCAGAGTGGGATCTCCAGCCCTCCTCCACCTGACACAAGGTGTTTTCTAGAGCCCTGCTGTGGCCGGAGTTAGAAGTGGGGTGTGGCGTTCAGGGAATTGACCAAGCCAACAGGGTAGGCCTAGGACCTGGCCCCAAATGGCTGAGCCCCAGCCACACACCCCTCCCTTAGGCAGCAGGAATGTGGTGCCAGGACTCATTAGTGTCACTTAGGCAGGTGAGAGCACCTGGGAGGGGCAGACAGAGCTGTGTGGAAAAGGAAAGCAGCCAGGGCCCCGCCTGCCTGGGCAGGGGCTGGGGCAGCACCAAGCTTATGACCTCAGCCTATGGATGAGATCCCATCCTGCTCCAGCCTCCTCCCTCAGACCCAGGGGGCCAGGCCCCAGCCTCCTCCCTCAGACCCAGGGGGCCAGACCCCAAACTTTTCCTTCAGACCCAGGGGTCCTGACCCCAGCCCTCCTCCCTCAGATCCAGGAGTCCAAGCCCCAGCTCTCCTCCCTCAGGCCCAGAGGTCCTGACTCTACCTCTCCTCCCTCAGACCCAGGGTCCAGGCCCAGCCCTCCTCCCTCAGGCCCAGGGGTCCAGGCCTGCCTCCTCCCTGAGACCCAGGGGTCCAGGCCTCAGCCTCTTCCCTCAGGCCCAAGAGTCCTGACCCCAGCCCTCCTCCCTCAGACACAGGAGCACAGACCTCAGCCCTCTTCCTTCAGGCCCAGGGGTTCTGACCCCGGCTCTCCTCCCTCAGACACAGGAGCACAGACCTCAGCTCTCCTTTCTCAGACACTGGGGTTCATGCTCAGCTTCCTCCTTCTGCCTTGGGGTACCGGCCCATGTACCTCCAGAAACCTGGATCCTAACCCCCTCTCCGGAGTCCTGATCAAGCGCCCCGTGGTCTGCCTCCTCCATCCCGTGGACCCCGAGGCTACCTGTGCGCTTGCTGGAGAAGAGATGGGGAGGTCTTGGAGTCCAGATCCTCTCCAGCACCCAGGTGAGGCCGGCTCTGCGGTCCAGCAAGGGGCGGGGCCTCCGCGTCAGAAGGCGGGACCGGGCTCGACGTCACCCGACACCTGCCGGGCTGGGCAAGGGGGCGGGGCCTGGCACGGCAGCCAGCAGAGGTACAACCTGTTGCCAGGTGGGCCGCGGACAAAGATGAAGGTCCGGTGCAGAGCCGGACTGCGCACGCCTAGGGTTCGAATCCCTCCCCAGTCTTCTGGACCTCCTCTTTCCTCGCTAGGAATTGAGGCTCACGAAATCAATAAAAATCGTGTGGGAAAAGGGACCTACATTGGTGCTTTATCACTTATTACCTCTGAACCTCAGTTTCCCCAAACCTGGAACTGGGGCACCCCAATCCTCAGGTACAAAGTCAAAATGCTATGTTAGCTTGGGGGCTTGAGTCTCTTCAGGGTGAACTGAAGAGGAGACATGAGGTGGGCGTGTCTGCCATAAGCTTATGGTTTTCTCCTTAGATGTTAAGAGTTCTGACTTACAGCACAATTTATTTTTCTTTTTTGTTTTTCTGACAGAGGGTCTTATGCAGCCTAGGTTGGTCTGGAACTCCTCGTGTAGCTGAGGCTGGTCTCGAACTCCTGATTACTACTGTGGTGTTATTAAAAAGAAAAAAAGGTGGGGGGGGGGGGGAGAAGGGCCACATGGCCAGGCACACCAGGTCCCTCCACCACGGTCCTGTCTCCGAAATGGGAACCTCACAAACCACCTCAAATCCATTCTCTATGGGAGAGGATTTTAGTTATAAAGTCCCTTGTGGGGGTGTTCAGATACGACTTAGCTCAGTCCTGTCATCTCAGCTCTAGAGAGGCTCAGACAGGAAGGTTGGGAGTTGGGGTCAGCTTGGTCTACACAGTGAGTTCCAGGCTAGCTAGACTACACAGAGAGAATCTGTCTCAAAAAAAATTAACTAAACCAATTCAAAACAAAACAAACTAGAACACTCAGACAAACACATCTCGGCCCCTGGTCCTGCCTGCCGCGATCCTTCTTTCTGGCCCTCAGCTTTTTCCTCCTCTGACAACTGACACAATCATCCCGGGAGCTGGGGACTGGAGACCATGACTCAGGTGTTCTATCACGCAATGTCCCAAGCATTGCCTCAGTTTCCCTTCTGCAGAACAGACCAGGTGACGCCTTCAGAGAGGACCCCAGGCTTCCTGGCATGCGGTGGGAGCCCGGGCTGGGTGACTGCAACCCCCCCACCCCTCCTCGACCTCGGGCTCGCTTGCACCCACAGCGAGTGCCCTGGCCCACCCCTCCCCCTGACCCCCACCACAGCCCAAGGGCTCCGGCCTCCCCAAGCCTGGCCGCCCCTGGCACCCCCGCCCCGTACGCACTGCGGGGGGCCCCGGACACTCACCGGCGCCCAGGGCGGTCCAGAGGCCTCGGCCTGGGCAGAAAGGGGGAGGGGCCTGTGCGGGACAGCCCCGCCCACAGGTGGGCATCATGGACCAATCAGCGCTCGCTGCGGCCCGCTCCGCCCCCGCCCCTGGGGCTGAGCCCTGCCCAATCAAAAAGAGCGGCTGGTGCGCCGTGCCAATCAGAAGTTGGCGAAGCGTGCCAGGCGTGGGAAAAGAACCTGGCCGAGAGTGCGCGGTCGTTGGTGGGGCCCGGGCCTGATGGCCAGCGGGAGGCACCAATAAAGAGGCTTGGGGAGCGGCCGGGAGCCGCTGGTTGAAGGGGACCCGGTGAATGAGCTGCTTTGTACACAGGCATGAATGGAGGCCTTTGTGCATGCACGTACGGGGAGGCAGGAGGCAGGAATGCCTGGGTCCCCGGGGAGCCAGCGCGCGGACACACACCAAGGAGATGTCGCTTTTGTGGAACGCAGACCGTGAGCAGGCCCTATGCAGGTGGATGGCGACTGCATGGGTCAGAATTGTCATTTATTGAGCGCCTGCTGTATGCTTAAAGCTGCGTAAAGCATTTCCACTACAAAACGTCACTGAAACCTCTAAATTGGGGCTATTGAGACCCTCATCTTGGGGCTGGGACTGGGACACAGTCGGTAAAAGGTTTGCCTAGCATTCACGAAGCCCTGGGTTCCATCACTGTGCAAACCGGGTGTGGTGGCACCTGCTAGTCACCCCAGTCCTCATGAGCTGGAGGATGAGAGGTTCAAGGTTATCCTCCGGCTACATAAAGAATTCTAGGCTAGCCTAGGTTACAGGAGATCCTGTTCCAGAAAACAAAAACAAAACCCCAACCTCGTCTTGAGGATCATGCCTATCATCCCAGCATTTGGGAGGCTGAGGCAGGAGGACTGTAGTGAGTTTGAGGTCATGGATTCAAACAAAGTGATTGAGCAACTTAGTGTGATCCTGTCTCTAAGTGCAAAAAGAAGGTCTAAAAATGCTGCTTGGCTGTAGAGCACTTGAGCTGTAAAGCACTGAGTTCAAATCACACTACTGCAAAAACTAATAAATAAGTAAGCAAACAAATAAATAAATACCAAAGTCCCCAAGACCCTCGCCGCAGAGTCACACTCCACCTCGTCCCCCAGCTGCTTAGCTCCTTGTTCCTTAGCTCTGTAAGCACTTGACCTGCCTTGGTGTTTCCTTGTGCATATATATATATATATATATATATATATATATATATATATATATGGGTGTGGGGAGGTGTTTTACCTGCATATATGTATGTATATTTGCAGTGCTGTTGGAGGCCAGAAGAGGACGTCAGATCCCCTGGAACTGGAGTTACAGATGGTTGTGAGCTGCCATGTGGGTGCTGAGAATTGAACCAGGGTCCTCTGGAAGAGCAGCCAGTGCTCTTAACCACTGAGCCATTGCTGCAGGCCTGCTCCTTTGTTTCTGAGACAGGGTTTCACTCTGTGGCCCAGACCATCCTGGCACTCTGCTGTTCATTTGAAAATGACAGACCAGGCCCCTGTAGCCAACCAACCTACCTGCCAACTAGTGATGTCATCAGCCTGTTCAAGACTAAATCTACCTAGCAACCAGTAGTGTCATCATCTGTCTTTGTTGACCTGTTACCTGAGGTGGCATAAGTTCTGCCTGCTCAGTCTAAGGGGAGATAGGACTGGCTACATAGCAGAGGATGACTTCGAACTTCCAGTCTCCACCCCGCCCCCGCCTTCACCTCCTGAATGCTGGAGTCACCAGTGTGCACCACAACACATGAAGCCACACAGGGAACAGTAGGCTTCCTTTTGCTGGGGATTTTCTCTGATCTGTAAGCCCATACCACTTTAATGTCCGTTCATATTGAGTGAGAACAGTCACAGTTCTAAGCCCTCAACGTGCATTAAATCCCACAACATGGACACCGCCAGCTCTGTGTGGTTGGTCCCGTTATCATGCCCATTTTACAGGTGTGGGCACAGAGACCTGGCTGCCTCAGTGAGATCACTTCCTGTCTCCACTGCACCACCAGAGACAAGGCAAGACCAAAGAATCAAGTCCAAAGGAATCATGCCCTTGCCTCAAAGCCCTCCACCCATCCTCCATCACACCAGCCAGAATACATGCTTGGGTTAAAGTCCCTACCCATCTATCTCCTTGGAGATCTTGACACACACACACCCGACACTATCTGTGAGATACTCCCCATCATATTGCGAGCCCCTGGCTGTCTGGGGCTGGCCTTCTCCTTCTGAAGGTACCTGTCTCGGGGTTTCTATTGATGTGAGAGACACCATGACAGTGGCAACTCTTATAAAGGAAAACATTTAATTGGGGCTGGCTTACAATTTCAGAGGTTTAGTCCAGTATCTTCATGGCAAGAAGCATGGCAGCATGCAGGTAGACACGGTGCTGGAGAAGGAGCTGAGGTTCTACATCTTGATCTATAGGCAGCAAGCAGAGACACTGATACACAGGCCTTGCTTGAGCTCCAGAGACCTCAAAGCCCGCCCCTTAGTGATGCACTTCCTCCAACAAAGCCACGCCTCCCCATTGTGCTGCTCCCATGGGCCTTTGGGTCCATTTTTATTCAACCCCCACAGTCCCCATGGGCAGATAAGCTGCAACAGAGAGGGAAATCAGTGGTAAAGGGGACGGAACACCCAAATATGTGTGCCAGAGAGAAGGAAGTAGGACATGGAAGCTTCCTGAATCCCAGCCCTCAGCATGACCTGAGCCCAAAGAGCCTGAGCAACAAGGCTGGAAGATGTGGGGGAAACAAGCAAGGCACTAAGAAGATACACACTAATACGTGGTTTTGTCTGGGGCAGAAGCTCAGCTGGTCGGTAGAGTGCTTGCCCAGCATGCAGGAAGCTCTGGGTTCAGTCCCCAGCATCACCTACATACATCAGTGAAGTGATGTATACCTGTAACTCCAGCTCTTTGGAGGTGGAGGCAGAAGGACCCAGAGTTCAAGGTTCCATATCACCCTAGTCATAAAGGCCATCAAGAAAACAAACACCAGGCCAGCAAGATGACTTGTCAGGGGAAAGTGCTTGCCACCAAGCCTCATAAGCTGAGTTCAACACCCTGGGCCCACATCAGGAGGAGAAAGCTGGAGAGGACCACTTCGAGTGGAACCAGCTTGGTCTACGTAGTGAGTTCTGGGCCAGATAGGGCCACACACTAAAACAACATCAGAAAAACAAATTAGGGCTGGCGAGATGGTCACTTGCCACCAAGCCTGATGACCTGAGTTCCATCCTGGGACCCACAAGGTGAAAGGAGAGAACTAACGCTCCCCCCCGCCTCGCCCCCGCGCCACTGTTCTCTGACTTCCACAATGTGCCATGGCAACATGCACCCTCACTTGTGTGCACACACACGGCGGGGGAAAGGTGCCTGATGGCAAGGCTGATGGCCTGAGTTAAAGCCTCAGGACCCACAGTAAAAGGACAGGACCACTCCTGAAAGTTGTCCTCTGCCCGGCACACATGCACTGTGGGTGTCCTGCACCAACACATCTCCCCACTGATAATAAACACATTTTAAGACTAAAAACAGCTGGAGAGATGGTTCAGTGGTTAAGAGCATGTGCTGATCTTCCAGAGGACCAGAGTTCAATTCCCAGTACCCATATCAGGCAGCTCACAACTACCTGTGACTCCAACTCCAAGAGATGACACCCTGTTCTGGCCTCTGTGGGTATCTGTACTCACATGTACATACCCATTCACCCACAGAAGGACGGACACACACACACACACACACACACACACACACACACACACACAGAGCTTTTAGAAGATTTGTTTTCAGTTTATGTGTACAGGTGCATGTCTGTGCAGCACATTGTTCCGGTGCCTGTGGAGACAAGACGACAGCATCTGCTCTCCTGAAATTGGAGTGACAGATGATTGTCAGCAGCCAGGGGGATGCTTTCTCTGTGTAGCTTTGGTGCCTGTCCTGGATCTCGCTCTGTAGACCAGGCTGGCCTCGAACTCACAGAGATCTGCCTGCTTCTGCCTCCTGAGTGCTGGGATTAAAGGCATGTACCACCATGCCCGGTCAAATAAATCTTTTTTAAAAATCTAAATATTGGAATTGGAGAGATAGATCAGCAGTAAAGAGTGATTGATGCTCTTGCAGAGGACCTAGATTTGGTCCCAACACCTACAGCAGATAGCTTACAACCACATATAACTCCAGTCCAGGTTATTCAATGCCCTCTTCAGGCCTTCAAGGGTACAGCACTCACATAGTACACATAAATACAGGCAAGTGTACACACATACACGTAACATTTTTGTTTTGTTTTGTTTTTAGAGACAGAGTCTCTGTATGTAGCTCTGGCTGTCCTAGAATCCTCTATACAGACCAGGCTGGCCTCAGACTCACAGGCGGGCCACTTACCTCTGTTTGGATCACTATGCCTGGCTTACATAAAAAAATTTTAAAACAAGCTGGGTGGTCGTGGTGCACACTTTTTAATCCCAGCACTTGGGAGGCAGAGACAGGTGGATCAAGGCCAGCCCGGTCTACAAAGTGAGTTCCAGGACAGACAGGACTGTTACACAGAGGAAATGTCTCAAATAAATAAATAACAGCCAGGCCGTGGTGGCGCACGCCTTTAATCCCAGCACTCGGGAGGCAGAGGCAGGTGGATCTCTGTGAGTTTGAAGCCAACCTGGGCTACAGAGGGAGTTTCAGGAAAGGCACAAAGCTACACAGAGAAACCCTGTCTCAAAAAACTAAATAAATAGATAATAGAAATAGAAAATAAAAACAAATCTAAAAACAAAATGTATGGGCTGAAGAGACAGCCTGGGGTCAAGAGCAGCAGCTGCTCTTGTAGTGAATCCAGGTTCTGTTGTAGCGCCCCCATGGATGCACAGAGCCATCTGTAACTCCAGTGCCAGGCCTTTCAACACCTTCTTCTGGTCTTTCTGCAGGCACCAGGAGTGTAGTTGGTGTACATTTATAGATACAGGTAAAACAACATAAAATAGTAAAGTAATTTTATACATGCAGGCAAAACATTCACACAATAAAGTAGCAAAGTAATTTTAAAAAATTATAAACACTAAACCAAAAACAGAACTACCATATGATCAGTTCCACCACACACGGTGGTGTGCCCAGAGGACTCTGAGGCTTTGCACCACAGAGACACCTGTTCGCCCATGCTCCCTGCTTCCCTAGTCACAAAAACCAGGAAGTAGGAGCAGCGTTGATGTCCATCAAGAGATGAATAGATAAAGGGAATGTGTGCAGACACAATGAACCTTTATTCAGCTGTGAAGAGAGTGGAATGGTGTCCTTTGTAGGAAAATAGATGGGACTGGAAATCAGTATGCTAAAAGAGCTCATACAGCTTCGAATAGACAAATACTGCATGCTTTATCTCATGGCAGACTCTAGATTACAATCTATTACAAATAACAATCGTACATGATCCGCTGCACTATATATAACAGAAAAAGTGGGAGGGGTTCGGGCATGGTGACTCAGGCCTGTCCTCCCAGTGCTTGTGATGTGAAGGTGGGAGGGCCTTCAGGTCAAGGCCAGCCTGGGCTACAAGGAAGTTCTGGGTCAGCCTGGGCTATGTGAGATAGTGTCTCTAAAAAGAAAAGACGAAGCTGGGCATCGTGGCACATGCCTTTAATCCTTGAACTCAGGAGGCAGAGGCAGGCAGATCTCTGAGTTCAAGGCCAGCCTGGTCTACAGAGCGAGTTCCAGGACAGCCAGAGCTAGTGAGACCCTACCTCAAAAAATGAAAGGAAAGAAAGGAAAGAAACAGAAAAGGAGAGCTGAGGAGATGGCCCGGTCGGTAAAGTGCTTGCCGTGTGAACACGAAGAGCTGAGTTTTGGTCTCCCCAGTACCCAGGCCATAAGCCAGGTGTACTGGTGCAAACCGTAACCCCAAAGTCACGCAGGCAGGTGCAGGAGAATCCCCGGGGCTCACTAGCCAACCTGGCAAGCCGAATTGGCAAGCTGCAGGTTCAGTGAGAGACCCTGTCTCGAGAAGTGAAGAGAAGGGCAGTGGGATGGTCCCGCGAGTGAAAGTGTCCCGCCCAGCCTGACTCCATCCCGGGACCCGCCCGCAGGGTCAGTCTCCGTGGGGGAGGAAGAAACCATAAAGAGAGCAGGAAAACCAAGAGAGAGTCACACGTCTGGATATGACAAACGCACATCCAACATTCCTGAAAATACCCTAATTAGCCCATCCCCTTTCAATTTCAAGTTTGAAACTAAAACATGAAAATAGATACATGAACTGATAGAGCCCCCTCCCCCACCGAATCTGAAGCTGAAAAGAGAGATGGGAAGTCAGGGGTGGGTGGGCTGCCCTATGGTGCAAGAGACTTCTGAGTGAGCACAAAAATTGGGGGAGTCCACAGAGCAAAGGGTGAGCTGGGGTGCAGGGTCCCCAGGGCTGGCTTGTAATTCCACCTGAGTGTTTTCTCTGCGGCAAAGGCTCAGATGATGCCAGCATTATTTTTGGTCACTGTTGTGTTGGCTGTTGTTCCGGTCCGTGTGACTCAGGGCTGGGAGTAGCCCCAGGAGCACAGAGAGCTGGCAGCCTCCTGTGATTCCTGGACAAGTGGCAGGCCCTGCTCTGCGAAGAGAAGTATTTACAGAGTGCCTACTGTGTGCGGGGCTTGTTCTGGTTTGGGGCTGGTTAGATCTCCTGCACAAAGCTAGATGGGAGACTTCTCTGCTCTACCAAGGTCTGGACTATAACTGCCCAGCTCTGCCCTTGAAACCAGACAACACGTGGAGGTGTGGGGTGAATGTATGGGTGAGGTCATGTTCTAATAAAGCTTTATTAACATACACAGGGTGACTGGCCCTAAGGCTGTATGTTGGAAAGCCCAGTCTTGGACTCTCAGATGGTGGCAGGCATAAAGATTTGTTAATCTGACTACCCAGGAGGTGTCAAGATGCAGGTCACCCCGGTCACATCCTGTTCATCTCCGCCTCTGGATCTGTATCTAGGGGATCGCCTGGTCACATTGAGAGGGCAAGCAGAGTTTTCACTGGGCTCATCAAGTGCTGTCCGGCCCCCTCACTTTCTCTGGCCTCACCCCTCATCCTCTCTGTTCTAACTAGTTCTTGTCAACTTGAGTCACATGGGAAGAGGGACTTCAGTTGTGTGTATGCATCTGTCAGATTGGTCTTTGGGCGTTTTCTTGATTAACGATTGCAGTGGGAGGGCCCAGCTCACTGTGGTAGTGCTGAGTTGTATAAGAAATGAGCAAGCCATGGGGAACAAGCCAGTAAACAGCACCCCTCATGGCCTCTACATCAGCTCCTGCCTCTAGGTTCCTGCCTTGAGTTCCTGCCTTGACTTTACTGCATGATGGACTGTAAGAC
Source organism: Peromyscus californicus insignis (assembly GCF_007827085.1). Lineage (NCBI taxonomy): Eukaryota > Metazoa > Chordata > Mammalia > Rodentia > Cricetidae > Peromyscus > Peromyscus californicus. Next base: position 176,177,074 of record NW_026294562.1, on the reverse strand, counting down.
GGAACTGTAAGCCAATAAATCCTTTCTTCCTCCACGTTGTTTTTGTTCAGTGTTTATCACAGCAGCAACAGAAAGCAAACTACAACACACACCCTGCTCCAGCCCCACTGGCCTCTCCAGTTTTCTCACACACCACGCCTCTGTCCTGCCTTCTCCACCCAGGATGTGTCCTCTCCTTCCTTTTCCAGTGGAGTCCTTCCCTGAGTACCTGCTCATTCCAGAGGACCTGACACCCCTCGCCCTGATATTATTTTTATGGTTCAACTGCTTTGGTTTAATGAGACAGAGTCTCATGAAGCATAGGCTGGCCTCAAACTTGCTTTGTATGACCTTGAAATTCTGATCCTCCTGCCCCATCTCCTAGGCTCTAGACTAACAGGCTGGCTGGGTGCATGGGTGCTGAAGGATCTGAAGTCAAGTTCTCACAGTCCAATGGTGTGCCCTTTACTGAGCCATCTCCCAGTACCACTTCCCCTTTTAATTAAAATAGTTTTAGTCTGAGGTAGCGGTGTACACCTTTAGTTCCAAAACTCAGGAGGCAGAAGGATCAAAAGTTCCAAGCCAAACCACCCTCAGTCAATGAGGCAACCTGTGCAGGCACTCTGTCGACCCAGCTGTGGCTAGATGACATTTCTCTTGACGGATGTCATCCATCTCACTTCTCCAGTAAAACGGACCACTGATAATATTTTGGTGTGGATTTGTTATTGAGTGTTTACTATCTTAGGCAGAGCAAGCTGGTTATAACCATTCTTCACTGGGAGACCCTGAGGGCAGGCACTGTCTTAAATATTTTATGTCCTGGAGCTAGCTCACTGGGAGCTCACAGGTGCTCTAAGGCTAGTGCATGAAGGCTCTTATGTCACAGGAAGCAAGGATACTTGCCCCAGCCTCCTTAGGTGGAGTGGCAGGGCTGGCGTAGAAACCAGAGAGTCCCGAGACTCCTCTAGCTCTGCCCTTAGAGGAGGGGACCCAGAGCAAGTTGATGGTGGTAGCCTGTGAGTGTACAATCTCCGCTCCCCTGAACACTCCCCAGAGGGCCCAGATGAGCAGCTCTGGTCAGGACCCACAGAATCTGCATCTTCCCACGCTTCTGGGTGCTATGGCGTCACTGTCCCCTCCAAAACCCAGGCTAAAACTTAGTGTTTTTAAAGATTTTTTTTAAATGTATGTGGTGCTTTGCCTGCATGAATATCTGTTCACTACATATGTGCCTGATGCCTGTGGAGGCCAGAAGGGGCTGACAGATCCCTGGGACTGGAGTTATAGATAGATGGAAACCACGTAGGTGCTGAGAGTCACACGTGGATCCTCTGGAAGAGCAGCCAGTGCTCTTAGCCACTAGGGATTCTCTCTAGGCCCCTATTTAACTTTTTATTGCTTTTCCTCATTTATGTGTGTGCACACGTGCATGCAGCACACGCATGTGGTGCTCGGAGGACGCCTCTAGCCAGTCTGTTCTCTCCTTCCACCCTGTGGATCCTGGGGATCAAACCCAGTTTGTCAGGCTTGGAGCCAAGCACCTTTACCTGTTGACCATCTTGCTGGCCCCTAGCTGAAATCTAGATGAGCTTATTCATTGAGGATATTAGGAGACAGTCAAGAGCCACATCCGCAGGGATGGAGTAACACCAGAACGCATTTTAGTACCTCAGAGCAGGGGAATGTCACTTGAGCACCCTCGCTGTCGCAGGACTATGTACTATCATGAGAGTGAGCTATTTCTAGAGGTTATTATCTCAGGATCTTACTGATCAAAGGTGTAGGCTAATTATCCTCCGAGCAGGCCATGTATGGATAATATAGGCTGATAATCACAGGAGCAGATAAATCATCTTGGGAGTGAACTAATTATCCTGCATAAAGACTACTTATTTTGAGAGTTTGGATACTTATCCAGAGTGGATCAGGCATCCTGTGAGTAGACCACTTCTCCAGATTGGACATCTCGGAGTCATCTCCTGAGAACAGGCTAGACCATGAGGGAGTTTTTCTAGCATGCCTTGGCTCTTTGTGGAGCACTGTGAACCACAATGTGTGGAATGACATCACTGGAACCTAATACCTAATACTGGGCTTCATGAAGGAAACCTTTCTGTTTGATTCACCCAGCCTGTGACCACGTGTTATAGCAATACAAAAGCAACCGAGACCCTGGAGTCTTAGAGCTCAAGCCCTTCCTGTCCCTCTCTGTATTTCTTTTTTTTTTTTTTTTTTTTTTTTTTTTTTTTTTTTTTTTTTTTGGTTTTTCGAGACAGGGTTTCTCTGTGTAGCTTTGCGCCTTTTCCTGGAACTCACTTGGTAGCCCAGGCTGGCCTCGAACTCACAGAGATCCGCCTGGCTCTGCCTCCCGAGTGCTGGGATTAAAGGCGTGCGCCACCACCGCCCGGCCCCTCTCTGTATTTCTTAAACACCTCATCCATCAACACGTCCATCCATCAACAAACACCTCGCCGTTGGCCTTCACCGTGTAGCCACACTCGGGCCCTGCTCGTCATGTCCACTCAGCATCTACCCTCCAGTCCACCACTGCCTCCTGCAGCTCTCTTTTCTCTTTGACCGGGTCGGTTTCCTACACGGCAGTTAGAGCTGTCTTGTTGGAACCCAAGTCACCTCACCCCCTGATTGCTCAAAGTCCTCCTGTCACCCGAGTCTTCAGTCAGACCTCAGAGCCCTGCTGGACACGGCCCACTGTGCCCCTTCAAGTTCGCCTCTTCCATCTTCCTCCTCACTGACTCTACCGTGAGTCCAGAGGTCCCCTTGCAGTTCCTCCCACACACACACACATCCCCAACTCAGGGCCTTTGCGTAGGCTGTTCCTGGCGCCTCAAACACACTCCCTCACCAGCATCTCTGTGGCGCACTCCTCATTCACTCATTCCTCACTTTAAGATCACATGATGCTTGGTTAATAGTCACAAGCGAGAATCACATTAAGAGCATCTCAGTTGAGGAATTGTCCAGATCAGGTTGGTCTGCAGGGGGTTTTCTTGCTTGTTAACTAATGTAGGAGGACCTGCCTGTTATGGGTGGCCCTATTCCCTAGGCAGGGAACCCTTCCTGAACTGTATGAGTGATGAAAATTTGGCATACACAAGCAGGTAGCGTGCTTTCGATTGTGGATCAATGTGACTAGCTGAGTTTCTGACTCAACCTCCCTGAAATAGTGGACTGTAACTCAGGATTGTTAAGTAAAATACCTCTGTTGCTGTTTGTTTGTTTGTTTGTTTGTTTGTTTTTTCAAGACAGAATCTCTCTATGTAGCCCTGCCTATCCTAGAACTCACTCTGTAGACCAGCCTGGCCTCGAACTCAGAGATCCACCTGCCTCTGCCTCCCGAGTGCTGGGATTAAAGCGTATGCCATGACCTCCCAGCCTCTGTTGCTTTTTGTGAGGATCTTTTGTTAGGAGCAGAGAGAAACAGAGGCAAATGCTCTCTTTCTCATCTGTGCACAGTGCCCATGGAGGCCAGAAGAGGGCATTGGACCCCCTGGCTCTAGTTACACTCGGTTGTGAGACGCCCAGTGTGGGTGCCGGGAACTGAGCTCGGGTTCCCTTCTGGAGAAACAAGTGCTCTTAGCCATGAGCCATCTCGCGAGTCCCTGGATCTTGTTTTTTGTGGCAGGGCCTCTCTACCCATGGAGTTTTCTGATTAGGCTAGTCTAGCTAGCCATGGAGCCCCCAAGATCTGACTGTCTCTGGTGCTCCCCAGCACTGGTGCTCCCCAGCACTGGGACTATGGGTACAAACCGCCCTGCCAGCTTCTGTCCATGGGTGCTGGGGATCAAATCTTCCTGCTTCTGTGGCAAGCATTGCAGAAACTAATCTCTTCAGCCCTCGTGTCTCCTTCCTAGGAAATAGCATATTTAACACAAGGAACTCTAATGTGTCCTTTCTGTTCAGCAACATGCCTTGGGGAACTTTTCAAACTCACCTTCTCTTTCACACTTGCATAGTGCTCCATGACCACTGTCCCTTTCCATCAGCGTCTCTCACCTGGGAGGCGCTGGGAGTGGTTTTTCCACATTCCACTTCCTTTACAAATGGCAGTACAGTGAACACCCTACTTCCCACGTCCTTATACATGAAATGAGACTAATGCTGGGTCAAAGAGCATAGGCAGTTAAAATCTCAATAGAGGTTCTTTAACTGCTGCCCACAATATTGTCTCATTCTGACGAAGAAAAGAACAAAATAAAACAGTCATCGAGCCAATCAGTCTGGAGAGGTTCTGCCCCGCAAGTCATTCTATGTCCCTGTCATTCTATGTCCCTGGGACACACCATGGAGTGTTGGCCCTTGGGGCTGACTGTCCCCTCCTCCACCCTTCTCTGTGGCTGGAATGTTGCTAAGGTTTCAAAATCCACCATAAACAACGGGAGGCAACAAGATCGTGAACTATGTACACATTCCAGGACCCAGCAGTGCCACTTCCGGACACCAAAAGGAGGACTGGGGACACTGCGGTGCTCACGCTGCCTGGGGGTGAGGAGAGAGCTTGGGCTCAGCTCCTTGGGGAACTGATGAAATGAAATAGGTGTCACATGTGAGGAAGATCAAGAGTTTGAGGCTGGCCTCGGTCTACAAGTAAGTTTGAGGTCAGCTTAGATAATCAGAGACCTTGTCTCAAGAAACATAAAAAAATAAGCTTTGCTCACCATTTTCTAGAAGCAATCAGTCATAAGTTGAACATGTGTCAAATGATGTCATCCCAGCTCCTTGGGAGAGTGAAGCAGGAGCATCACAATTTGACTCCTGCCTGGGCTACAGAGAGAATTTGAGGCCAGGGAAACTTAATGAGACCCTGTCTCAAAAAAGAAAACATAAAGAAGGCTTGGGGTCTAGTTCAGCAGTAGAGCCCCTGCCTAGAATCCCCCAGTGAGGGGCTGGGGGTGTGGCTCAGTGGTAGAGCCCCTGCCTAGAATCCCCCAGTGAGGGGCTGGGGTGTGGCTCAGTGCTAGAGTGCCTGGCTTTCATGTCAGAGGCTTTGGGTTCAATGTCCAACAATATAAAATGAAAGAGTTGGAATTCTACACAGTCACTCGGGGACGGGCACTTCTTGAAAACATACTGTCAAGTGCAAACTATATGAAACTGAGCAGAATCTGCAGCTCAAGCCTCGGGACGGAGTGCAGGGGTAGTGTGTGGACAAGGCAGTCGTGTAATTAACGACTAATGTGATAGTAGCTGCAGACACAGTCACCCTCTGGTTCCAGCCCACCTGTGGCTCCTTCCCTGCCGCTCCCAGTGAAGTACCCACCTCCAGGCTCTGGAGCAGTAACAGCCTCAGAAACAAAGCCTGGGTACCCTCTAGAACAGCTCTCCCCCTCTCGATCTCTCCATGGTTTTTCCTTCCCAATAGGGTCTCATGTTAGCCCTGCCCTTGAACTCTCCATGTAGCCAACAATGACCTTGAACTCCTGATCCTCCTGCCTCCACCTGCCTCCACCTCCCAAGTACTGAGATGACTGGCGTGCATGCCCATGCCATGGTTTATGGCATGCTAGGGAGGGAACCCTGGGCTTCGAGCACACTAGGTGAGCACCCTACCAACTGAGCCAGCCCCAGCCTCTCCCTAGGTTTCAGTGTGACATTTTCAGCCCCTCACCTTCTCTTCTTCTCCTCTCCCATCCCACTGGACCCCTTCCCCACCCCCTCCTCCAGTAGCTCCCCTTCAGCTTTCATGCTTTTTTAAAATGTAGGTTCTGTGGATGACGAGAGCATGTATTTGTCTTTCTTTCGTGTGTGAGTCTTTGCCTACTTGTACGCGTGTGCACCATGCGCATATCTGGTGCCTGCAGAACTAGAAGAGGGTGTCAGATCCCCTGAGGCTGGAATTACAGATGGTTGTGAGCCACCATGTGGGGACCAAGCCTGCGTCCTCTACAAGAGCAGTGAGTGTGCTCCAACCATTGTGCCGTCTCCCCAGCTCTTGTTTATTTTGTGTGTGTGGAGGTCAGAAGACAACTTTATGGAGGCAGTTCTCTCCTTCCATCTTTGTGTGGGTCCTGGGGATCAAATTCAGGTCACCAGACTGTGCTGCAAGCATCTTTACCCATTATTGAGCCGTCTTGCTGGCCCTTCAATTTAAATGAATTAAAATGAAATGAAATGAAATACTCTGGCAGGCATAGTGGCACACACCTTTAGTCCTAGTAAACTTAGGCAGGAGGGTCTCTGTGAGTTCAAAGTCAGCCTGATCTACACGGCGAGTTCCAGGCCTGCAGGGGGAGGGTATTGATTGATAGTCCCCAGTCCCATCAACTGTATTATGCCCCACAAGGCTGGTGACCACCATGTTAGCAGAATGGATACCCTGCATTTCCATCCTCATGGACTGTTCTACAAGTCTTGGGGCAGGGATTGGGGAGGGGGTGGGGACATGGATCTGTCCCTTGCAATGACCATTTTCCCCTGAGAAGACACGGGAAACCACTGCCTTCCCACTAATGGAGAGGGGCAAGGACCCAGGAGGGATGAGATTAACCAGCCAGGGTGGAGATGGCTGCTTGCCCAGGAATGACTGTTTACTGAGCCGGGCACCTGCCTGTCCCAACCCTAGAGCCCCCTCTTCTCCAGACCGCAGAGGCATTAACCCTTTGAGCCCTGGGCCCCGGCCCCAGCCATCTCCGGGACAATCTTTCTGAAGTGCACGCTTCTGTTGAGATATAAACCTGCCCATTCCGCTCCAGTGCCAGTATCATCCTGGCTGGGTGCAAGGGCACCATGGTTTCTGCCTGCTCTTTCTGCCCTGCCCAGCAAACAGCTATACCGGCTGCTGGCTTACCCTCTCCACTCCTCACAGCTTCGATTCAAGACTCTCCCTCCTGGTTCCAGCCTCCAGATCTTCCCTCCATTCCTAAGTCTTTCTATACCCAGGAATGATCCTGCCTCCTGGATAGAGCCTCCTAGGCTCCCCGGTACCCAGCACTAACCTGGCCCTTCCTCCTGGTGTCAGGAACATGCTCCTCTCTAAATAAGCAGTTTCCTTTGCCAGATCTTCCTCTTCCCTCCAGCCTTCAGCACCTTTACCTCTTCTTTTTTTTTTTTTTTTTTTTTTGGTTTTTCGAGACAGGGTTTCTCTGTGTAGCTTTGCGCCTTTCCTGAAACTCGCTTTGGAGACCAGGCTGGCCTCGAACTCACAGAGATCCGCCTGGCTCTGCCTTCCGAGTGCTGGGATTAAAGGCGTGCGCCACCACCGCCCGGCAACATTTACCTCTTCTAAGAAGCCCTGCCATAACTCTTCTGAGCCTCTGCACTGTGTCCTGGGTCTGCTGTTAGTTCCCAACACCTGCCAGTCTTCCTTAGGAAAGTGTGATCTCCCAGAAGACCTCACTGTATAGTCCTGGCTAGCCTGTAACTCGCTCTGTAGACCAGGCTGACCCTGAACTCACAGAGATCCACCTGCCTCTGCCTCCCAAATGTTGAAACTAAAGGTGTGCGCCACTGCACCCCCGAGCAGGGGAAATCCTTAGTTGTTGGAGCCCCACACCCTGGACAGAGCCTGACACAAAGTAGATACTCAGTTACATGGGGCAGGAAGTTAACGACAACATAAGAAGAACCAACTGTGAGTTATATCTGGGATTTGAATTCATATCCTTCTAATGATTATGCTAACATTTTAAAAAATATGTAAGCTGGGCATGCTGCTCAGGCCTCTCTTTCCGGCACTTTGGTGTCTGAGGTAGGAGGATTACTATAAGTTTGAGGCTTTATCCACTGAGCCATCTCACAAGCCACAAAATAAATAAATAAACATAATTTTAAAAATTTTAAAACAACCAAAAAATTTTTTTGGTGTTTCTTAAAAATGTATAAGCTGGGCATACTGCTCACATCTGTCATCCCAGCTCTTGGGTGGCCGAGGCATGAGGATTGTTGCAAGACATACCGGGCGTATACTAATGTGATGCACTCTGAGAACCAAGCACCAAAGTACACTCAAGATGGCCGTTTGAGGGCTGGGGGTGTAGCTCAGTTGGAAGCTTGCTTGCCTGCCATGCAGGAGGCTCCAGGATTCATCCCCAGCACCAAAGGAACAGGGCATGGTGATGCACACCTCTCACCCCAGAACTCAGGAAGTAGAAGAAGAATCAGGAATTAAGGTCATCCTGGACTATATGAGACCTTGTCTAAAAATAAATGCAAGTTTGAGGAGCTGGAGAGATGGCTCAGTGGTTAAAAACACTGTCACAGAGGACCTGGGTTCAATTCCCAGCACCCACATGATGGCTCACAACCATCTGTAACCTCAGCTCCAGGAGATCTGATGCCCTCTTCTGGTCTCAGCAGACACCAGGCATGAACATGGTGCACAGACATATATGCAAGAGAAACACCCACACACATAGAATAAAAATAAATAATCTCATATAGAGCAATGGAATTCACAAGCTCTAGGCCCTGCTCCCACAATCTTTTCCCATAATCTGGCACCTTCAAGCCCATTAAAAACCATCACTTCCCACGTTTGTGATCTCTCACCTGAGGACTGTCATTATCCCACGAACATTGGTCATTAACCCCTCGCTAGTAAGCGATATGCCGCAGACCAGGGATTCCCACAGCCCAAAGTGCTTGTTAAATGTGTGTTGAGGAAAGAACAGTTAACAATTATTTGCACCAAATGAGCCATGTATGAAAAACTGTAGCTTCAGAGGAGAAGCTGGGTAGTCGGTTCTGTTAGCAAGTGACCCAGCTGTCATCATCAGGAACGGGACCTGCTGGAGTCAGCAGCCTCCTGGCCACCGCCAATGACGCAGTAGCACTTGAAGCTTTCATAAAGTTTAAAAATGGTTTACACTTATTTATTTATTGGGTGGGGCACATATGTCACACCTCACATGAGGAGGTCAGGGGACAACTTGAGGGAGTCTGGTCCTTGATGTTGTCCTTGATGGCAAGCTCCTTTACCATCTGAGCCGTCTCAGTGGGCAGCAACATCGTTTCTGTGGTTAGCAGGAATGCTGGGAAGGATCTTGTGCAGTCCCAAGTCAGTGGACACTGCTGCTCAGGATGTAGCCGAGGCTGGCCTTGAACTTGAAGTTATCCTCCTGCCTCAGCTTAGCAAGTGCTGGGATTAAAGGCCTGTACCACCACACCCACTCCAAACCAACTTTATTCTTCTTTTGAGACAGGACCTCACTGTGTAGCCCAGGCTTGCCTGAAACTCACAGTGTAGCCCAGATTGGCTTAGAGATCCACAGCAATCCTCTGCCTCAGTTTCTTAGTTCCTGGATAGAATCAATGTTTTACCTGTGGAAATCCCCTTAAGCCCTCACCTGAGTGTACCATCTGGGACATTGTTCAGTGATGCCCGGTTCCAGGCACACAAAGTGAAATTCTCTGTTTTGAAATAAAGGCTGTCTTCTTTGAGATGCTCCAGCAGCTTGGTTTTCAGTTAGAAGGTCACAGTCGGCCTAGCGTTGGCGGCTCACACCTTTAATACTCAGGAGGCAGAGGCAGGTGGATCCCTGAGTTTGAGGCCACCCTGGTCTACAGAACAAGTTCCAGGACAGCCAGGACTACACAAAGAAACCTGTCTCAAAACAAAACAAAACAAAAGGTTGCAGTCGAGAAGTTCTGAATGGTGTTAACATATGCCCACTCAATTAAATGGCTAACACCATGAGGAGCATGAAGAAAGGCAGATCCAGGGCATGGAGGGATGTGGGCTGCACCCCTAGAGCTGGTGGCCTAGGAAGGGCTTTCTGTACAGGGTACACAAGAATCACAGCCCTGGGGCGATGCAGTCCCCTTGCTTTCCTAGGAATAAGGACATGGTCACTGTGCGGAGTTCAGGCTGGCCCTGACCTAAGTTACTCCATATTGTGGGAAACAGGCTCTTTGCACATGTCCCGAAAGACTCCATTCACAAGCAGCTTTTGGCTGTGTTCAGAGGATGAAGGGTGGACACATGACGGGTACCATCTGTCCATCACTGCTGACTGACACTGACACATAGAGATAGACATAAATAAAGTCATATCAGATAAACCAAGAACTTATCAGTCAGAGGAAAGAGTCTGACTTCCTTATCGGGACCCCATAAAGAAACAGGCACCCTGCACTGTGAAGAGGGTGTCCCCACCAGCTGACCACTTGGTGTATAGGGCCAGGGCCAACAGGAGAACTCCTGACTGTCCAGGGGCTTCGGCTGGGCTTAGACACCAACACTGATGTGGTTGGCTCAAACTACTTTCAGGCCATCCACCTGTTCACTTGTGTGGTCCTGATGTCCATCCATCCACCTGTCCACCCGTGTGGTCCTGATGTCCACCCACCTGTCCACCCGTGTGGTCCTGATGTCCATCCACCTGTCCACCCGTGTGGTCCTGATGTCCATCCACCCACCTGTCCACCTGTGTGGTCCTGATGTCCATCCACCCACCTGTCCACCCGTGTGTCCTGATGTCCATCCACCTGTCCACCTGTGTGGTCCTGATGTCCATCCACCCACCTGTCCATCTGTGTGGTCCTGATGTCCATCCACCTGTCCACCCGTGTGGTCCTGATGTCCATCCACCTGTCCACCCATGTGGTCCTGATGTCCATCCACCCACCTGTCCACCCATGTGGTCCTGATGTCCATCCACCTGTCCACCCGTGTGGTCCTGATGTCCATCCACCCACCTGTCCACCCGTGTGGTCCTGATGTCCATCCACCTGTCCACTCGTGTGGTCCTGATGTCCATCCACCCACCTGTCTACCTGTGTGGTCCTGATGTCCATCCACCCACCTGAACCCCTTCTTGCCCTTTGAACCACTCTGACCCAGCTCCTTGACTCCACAGCAGCAGCCAGGAGCCTCTTGCCCCACCTCCTGCCTCCCCGCACCCAGTGCTGAGATGAGAGGCATGCAGACCACTCCTGGTCTTGGAGCTTTTAAAATAATTTTTATCTATTCATTTCCCAGTTTAAAAGTGCAGGAGACTCCTGAGGTGAGGTCCCCTTCAGAGCCAGAGGATGTTTCTGGCCCCAACAAAGCTACTAAATCGTCAGCTCTGAGACGGCCCAGCAGCTATGGGATGAGAACCCATCAGCCTCAGATCCCAGGCAACCATGGGGCCTCTACTGTGCCCCAGAAGTTCCACCACCCCTCACGCAACCCCACAAGGCTAGAGCCTATACCCAAAGGCAGCAAGTCTTCCAGGCCCCAGATCTCTTGTGTCCGGCCTTGTCCTTCATCTTCCCCCAAAGGCCACACTGTCCTTGAGGCAGGACAGAAAGATAGGGGGAAGGAGGAGAGAGGAACAGATTCTCTCCAATGAGAGTTGGGTATCTGAACACAGTAAGAACTTGCTGTGAAGACTGCATGCACAGACAATATTTGTTCGTGTGTGTGTGTGTGTGTGTGTGTGTGTGTGTGTGTGTGTGTGTGTAGGCGAGAGGCCAATGTCAGGTGTTCTCCCCAATTGCTCTCATTTTTTGAGACAGGGTCTCACAAATCCTGCTGGACTGGCTGGCTCCTGGCTCCTCCTCCTCCCCAATGTGGGGGTTACAAACACAAGCCAGAATGCCCAGCCTTTTATGTAGGTGCTGGGGACCGAACTCAGGTCTTCATGTTTCTGTGGCAAGCATGTTACTGACTGAGCCATCCCCATGCCCAGAAATAGTCTTTTTAAAAAAGATTATTTTTTAATTACATGGATATGTGTGTGCCTTTGTGTGTGAGCACAGGCCAGAAGAGGGCATCAGATCCACTGGAGTTACAGAGAGAGGGTTGTGAGTGGCCATGTGGGTGCTGGGAATTTAACCTGGGTCCTCTAGAAGGGTTCCAAGTGTTCTTAACCACTGAGCTGTCTTTCCAGCTCCTGCTTTCATTTTCATAAGGGCGTCCTTCTCACCCTAATGCCTATGTTTATGTTTATACAAAAGCCTCAAGGTCTTTTATTTCCAAAGTTGGTTTGGTTTGGTTTTTAGATAGGGCCTCACCATGCAGCCCTGATGACCTATAACTTGATAGATAGACCAGGCTAATCTCATACTCACACTTCTCCTGTCCTGAACTCCTAACTGCCGTAATTACAGATACAGCGACCACACCTAGCCAGGGATTTTCAACTATCGTGTTCCTCAGTTCCACACCAGGCTACGTTTGCAGACAGCGGAGTTACAGGCTCGAGTCTGGCTTCTTTCAATTATCAAAACTGGTCAGGGTTCATTTCTTCTGCCTATGTGGAAATTTGAAGGGGGCAGGGGGTGTGTTTAAGTGGGTAGAAAATTTGCCTGGCATGCACAAAGCCCTGGGTTCCATTCCCAGTACTGCATAAACCAGGTGTGGTGGCTCACGCCTGCCGTTTGCCACTGGCACTCGGAAGGTGGAGGCAGAAGGATCATGGAATTAGAGGCCAGCCTGGGCTACAAACAAAAAGAAGAAGAGAAAGATGGAGAAGGAGAAGGAAGGGAGGGAAGGAGGGGGAGGGAGGGGGAGGGAGGGAGGGAGGGAGGAGGGAGGGAGAGAGGGAGGGAGAAAGGGAGGAAGGAAAAAAAGAAACCAGCAAACAGACATGAACAAAGGTTGCTTTCCTTGATGTTGGATATCCCGGACTCTCCAGCGACGAGGATCCCTGGACTAGACTAAAACCAGAGGTTCATGGCTCTGGGTGAAGAGAGGTAGAGACCAACGGCTCCAAGCTCAGAGGCTCTGTAACACCCCAGACCTTAGCACAACTGACTCCATGACGGAAGTGCCATTCGGGCTGTAAAGCTCAGGAGGAAGAGCGCATCACCAGCCAAAACGAAAACATCGACCTAATCCATCCAAGTCCATAGTTCTGGGAAGTCTCTAAATGCACTAACCTTGTTTTTCAGCTTCTGTAGCTCTGCTTCTGGCTAACTGTTCTTGTTTTTGTTGTTGTTTGTTTGTTTTTTGGTTTTTTGAGACTGTAACTAATGGTCTTGGAGCTTGTTTTGTAGATCAGACTGGTCTTCTTGTTAATGGAAGTATGTCTGTTGGGGGAGTTCCTGCACATTTCTGCAGCTGGTTTGATTCCGGGGATGTTAGCATCTAGATTTAATCTGCCTTTTGTCTTCAGTACCCTAAGTTTGAAATTTGTAAATCTTGTCTGAGAGTTTCCTAAAGGTGCAAAGCCTCTGCAAAACTTGATTGGGAGAGAACCCGGCAAACTGAGGTGTCCCTTAATTGAGAATTTGCATTTGGCATTTTCCTCTGGGGAGCTTAGATAAGAGGTTTTGGTATACGGAAATTAATTTGCTAAAGTTGCGAATTGGATAACAATAAAAAAAAAGCCCTTTGCTAAGCTACAGTGAGTCAGTCCACGAGAGACTGATCGCCCTGCAGCTGGAAAGGCTAAAATTTTTATCCTTACAGTGCCTCTGTGTCTTCTTTCCACGGACGCACATAAACCCACACCCAATAAACAGCATATGTCAACCCAAAACATGGTTTTTGTGCTTAAAAGCTGACCTGAGAAAGGCTCAGGGCTACACTGGGATCCCGAACACCCAGTGCGGTCACCCGCCAGCTAGTAAAGACTTTCTATTGGCTTAAACCCATGTTGGCTCGGTCTTCTCTGGTGGACACCCCACAACAGCTTCCCGCCATCAGCCTAGCTGGTCATAGCCTAGAGCAGTGAAGCCTGAACCTACACCTCTTGGCAGCTCCCAGCTGCAGTCATGGGTACTGGACCTATGGTTCCTAATCTCAAGCTCTGGGTAGTAAGACCCTGAGCCCTAGAACTCTTCTGGTAGCAGGGTACCACAGCCCTCACCTTCAGCTCTTTACAGACTATATACTATATAAACGTGTGCATGTGCGTGTGTGTGTGTGTGTGTGTGTGTGTGTGTGTGTGTGTGTGTGCATGTGTGTGTGTTTGTGTTTGTTAATGTGCAGGTACACATGCTCAGGTGTGCACGCACTCAGTCTTTCTCTATGGCTCTCCACCTTATTCCCTTGTGACAGAGCCTCTTGCTAAACCACAAGTCCACTGCTCTGGCCAGGCTGGCTGTCCGGTGAGCTGTGAGGACCTGCCCCCAGAGCTATGATTATGTGTAGTCACCTGCACAGCCACCCCTGGCTTTCGGGAGCGGGAGTCGGTGCTGGGATCTGAACTGAGGTCTTCACGCTTGCACAAGTGTTCTTACCTACTAAGTCATCTCCCCAGCTCTCCACAGACTTCTGTTTGCTCCCACCGTGCTTCCTCATCTCCATCACCTCTGCGAATCTTCTCTGCTCCCTCTGGCTGCTGTCTGGGGCCCTTCAGATGCCCTCTGGCCCTGCTGACACTCCAGTGGCACTGGACCACGGTTGCTCCTGTCTACTCACCAGCGCAGCCCACTCCAATCTGTAATTAAAAGTAGGCAAAAAAAAAAAAAAAAAAAAAAAAAATAGAAGTAGGCAGGAAAAGACCATTTGGAAAAACCTTTCTTGGGTCTAATGTTGCAGTACCAGGGGGCACCACCAGGGAGGTGGAGGTGTTCTCAGAAAGTGGGCTGAGCTGGCATGGTGGGCACATGTCTGGGATGCCAGCACTCTTGAGCCATGAGTTCCAGACCAGCCAAGCCTGCATATCCAGATCCTGTCTCAAAGGGCGGCGCGGTGCTGGGGACCTGGGAAGATAGCTCAGTAAAGTGTTTGCCCCAGATCCCGTATTTAAAAGCTGGATGTGGTGTAGTTGGAATTTTCTCTGCCGCCAACCAGCTCCCAAATAAAGACATGGAGACTTAATATTAATTATGAATGCTCGGCCTTAGCTTAGGCTTGTCCCACTATCTCTTTTAACTTGTTAACCTGTTTCTCTTCATCTACATTTTGCCTCAGGGCTTTTTACCTTCTTTCATTCTGTATGTCCCACTTTCCTGCTTATTTTCATGTCTGGCTGGCCAGCTCCTAGCATCACCCTGTTGTCTCCCTGGTGTCTCTTTTTCTTTCTTCCCCTAAGCCTAAATTCCTCCTCCTACTCACTCTTCCTGCCTAGAAGTCCCGCCTATACCTACTCTTCTCAGGAAACTGATAAGAACATGCAAAGTACCTGGGCATGGTGGTCCACGCCGGAAATCCCAGTACTGAGGATACAGAGTCAGGTGGAGCCCTGGGCTCACTGGCCAGACAGCCTAGATACTCAGCCAGTTCCAGTGAGTGAGAGACCTTGTCTTAAAACAAGGCGGGTAGAGGGGCAGCAAGATGGCTGAGTGGTTTAAAGGTGTTTGTCATGCAATCTTTAACTCGGAGCCCTGAGTTTGATCCACGGAAGCCACGTAAAATTGGAAGGAGAAAACATGTTCCACAAAGGTCATCTGACCTCCACATGTGCTCCTTAGCACGCTTCTCACCCCCCCCCTCCATTCATCATGGACACACACAAAATAATACAAAATTTAAAATGTAGATGGTGCCTGAAGAACAATTCCTATAACATCCACGAATTCAGAAGCAGTTTGACAGCCCTATTCTAGAATGTTCTTAGCAGCACTGTGGTAGTAATCCCCTATAAGATCCTTATCCCCTGTGAATGGGTGAATGACTGAGATATTTGCACAGTGCCACCCAGCAGCTGTGGCCGAGGAGGAAGGGCTCCTTTTTTGCTCTGCTCAATAACAGTAGGCAATATTCCAAGAGGGTAAGTTTCAGCCTGTGCTCAGCAGCTGAGATCACAGCCTCAGCTCACTGTGCTAGGGAGGGCAAGAGGAGGCCCGTCTACACTGCCGGATGACTCTCGGGTTAAGACTTGCTTGTTACTGCAGCACAATCTACTTTATTCTGACTGCTGCAGCCTCATTACATTCCTTCTCTTTCCTTCTCCCTCTCCCCCTCTCTCTGCAAGCCCTCTGCACTGAGCTACACTCCCATCCCACAATGCACACAGGACTACCCAGCATGGCCTCAAGTTTCACTAGGGGTTTGGTTACAAAACTGCCTGGAGCTCTGCTTCTGAGTGGTCCGTGGACTAGATGAGTTTTCCTGGATGCAGAAATTAGAACTGCAGCCTGGCCCTGGTAGTGCAGACCTGTCATCCCAGTACCTGGGAGGCTGAGGCAGGAGGAGCTCCAGTTTGAGACTATCCTGGGAGACTTAGGGAGACCTTGTCTGAAATTAAAGGCCTGGGGTACTGAGGATGTAGAGTACTTAGCTACTATGTGCAAGGACCAGGGCTCGATCCCCAGAACCATGTGATATTGTCACACTTTTTGAGCCCTGAAGGATTGTGGAAGTTCACATTGCTCTGTATCCTTGCCAACACTTGGAATTAGCAGGGTTGTGTTTTATTGCCATGCTCTTCAGTTTATGATAGACAAGAGTTATGAGGTGATGGAAGTCACCCCTGACTATTGGGTTTTACTATTATACTATTATTGTTATTTTGAAGTGCTGTTTGCCTCTGCATATCAGATCCTGGAATTAACAGTGTGTGCCACCATCCCAGGCTGTTATTATTTTGAGACAGGGTCTCATGCAGTCCAGGCTGGCCTCAAGCTCACTGTGTAGCAGGGATGGCCTCAGGATTCTCCTGCCTCCACCATGCCGTTTATTCAATGCTGAGAACTAAAGCCAGGATTTTGTGCATGCTAAGCAATAAATCATTCTGCCAACTGAGACACAACCTTGGCCCTTATTTGGTTCAAATTTTGAGGTATGATCTGGCTCTATAGCCTAGGTGGGCCTTGAACTAAAGGCAATCCTCCTGCCTCAGGCTTGACCAACCAAGCCAGCTTCTTGACTATTAGTAAATTCAGTACAATCTCCGGAAGGTACACACTCTTTGTTAGTTCATCACTTCTCATAGCCAAATGATGCAACTTGAAAGCATACCTAGGCCGGGCGGTGATGGCGCACGCCTTTAATCCCGGCACTCGGGAGGCAGAGCCAGGCGGATCTCTGTGACTTCAAGTCCAGCCTGGTCTACAAAGTGAGGTCCAGGACAGGCTCCAAAAGCTACACAGAGAAACCCTGTCTCGAAAAACAAGCAAACAAACAAAAAGCATTCCTAGAAGTTCCTGCTGACTTGCTGGTACAGTGAGTGCCTTATCTGCCTGTTATCTTAAGAGGCGGAGGGGGGGGTGTTCAGTAAAGGGCACCTAGCAGCCCACAAAATCAGGTGGGAAAGGCAGTGGGCAGAGGTGGGACGCAGGTTGTCCTAAGTGCTTGGGATTCCACAGGAGTGTTCCAGCATTTAGGGGTGGAGGCTGGGGACAAGTTAACAGCCTGCAGGACACAGGATGGAGCCAGCAGTCCCCCAAACACAGCAGCCCTGAGGCTGTCAACCTGGAGAGTGTATGTGGGGGGCTCAGACCACTGGCCCAGGTCCCCAGCATTTGGGTTCAAGACAGGTGCTGCCCAGGACTGACTGTTGGATTCCAAGTGTGTTGACTTCTCTCTCTGCCTCAGTGTCCTGTGAGTTGGGGACAATGTCATGACTTACCTCAAAAGGCAGAGAGAAGGGAACAAAAACCTGGAGGGAGCCGGGCGGTGGTGGCGCACACCTTTAATCCCAGCACTCGGGAGGCAGAGCAGGCAGATCTCTGTGAGTTCGAGGCCAGTCTGGTCTACAGAGTGAGATCCAGGAAAAGGCGCAAAGCTACACAGAGAAACCCTGTCTCGAAAAACAAAACAAGCCGGGCGGTGGTGGCGCACGCCTTTAATCCCAGCACTCGGGAGGCGGAGCCAGGCAGATCTCTGTGAGTTCGAGGCCAGCCTGGTCTACAGAGTGAGTTCCAGGACAGGTACCAAAACTACACAGAGAAACCCTGTCTCGAAAAACAAAACAAAACAACAACAACAACAACAAAACACAAAAAAAACTTCTAATGCTTCGACCCTTTAATACAATTCTTAATGTTGTGATGACCTCCAACTGTAAAATTATTTTGTTACAGCCCGAGGGTGGTGGCGCACGCCTTTGATCCCAGAATTTGGGAGGCAGAGACAGGTGGATCTCTGTGAGGATGAGACCAGCCTGGTCTACAGAGCAAGTTTCAAGACAGCCAGGCTGTTACACAGAGAAACCCTGTCTCAAAATTTAAAAAAAAAAAAAATTGTTGCTACTTCATAACTGTAATTTTGCTACTGTTATGAATCATAATGTAAATATCTGATCTGCAGGATTCTGATATGTGACCCCTGTGAATGGTCGTTAGATCCCCCAAAGGGGTTATGACCCACAGGTTGAGAACCACTGTGTTACGGGTCTTTCTGACTGGCATACCCCATCCTCCACTCTAAAGAGCTGACCTCCCCCCCCCCCAGATGCCCTGTCCTCTATAATCCAGCCATTTTGGTTACCTGCCCCCTTTTTTGCCTACCCTTTACTCTCCTGGCCTCTTGGCCAGTCTCTTGGCCCAGGCTGCACCTCTTGGTCGGTGGCTCCTCTCCTCTCTATTCCCCCTTCTCCTCACGTGGTCAAGCTCAGGGTCATGTCCACTCTGGACTCGCCCAGATGTCTCTGCCTCTGGCTGTGCTCTCTCTTTTATCTACAATAAACCTTCTCCTCCACCATAACTGGGAGCAGTCATGTCCTTCCTTTTTTATTTCTTCTTTTTATTCCGATGCCACCTTAAACATAAGTGCTTTCTGAGTGCTGACCACACCAGATAATGGCTTTCTATGCTTTGTTACTTAATCTATTCAGAAGCCTTTGAGCACACAGCCAGCCCAGCCCAGGAGAGGTGTATGTCACTGTGACCCCAGGGCTATCTCCTGTCCCCAGAGTGTCTGGGCAGAGTCTGAGGTGGCATTTCCCCATGGCAGAAATGAGTGACAGGAGCTGGGTGTGGCCTCCAGTCCCTACCTGAACTAGGGTGAGTGTCTGAGGTCAAGGCCTCACCTCCACCTTGGATTATTCCAAGGCTTATACACTCCAGTCAGCAAATGAGTTTATTTTCAAAGACTTCGAACTGTGAAGTAGAACACAGAAATGGACACCATGCACACAGCTGCAGAGAGCCAACATGGATGTACAGATGGGACACACTCCGGACACACGGAAGAGAAGTCTTCAGCCTTCAGAAGTAAGAGTGGCCAGGCAGGGTGCCCCACACCTGCCATCCCAGTATGTGGGGGGCTGAGGCAGGAGGATTGGCACAAGTTCCATGCCAGCCTGGGTTATACAGTGAGTTCCAAGTCAGTTTGAGCTATAGTCTGAGACTGTCTCAAATCAAGACCAGAAAAATAGAGAGAGGGACTCCTGAGGCCTGCCTCCAGCTGAGGTCTAGACAGTTAACGGTTGCCGGCAGAGGGGGAGACACTTTGCTCTGTGGCGCAGTCACTGGCAAGGTTCCCGCGAGCCTTTAACCCCTCACCCATGCTCCTAGAAGCAACCCTAACTTAACTCTTCAGGTCGATAAGAAATAAAAAAAGACGTGAACGTAGATGACGACCTAGTTGGGGTGGGGGGAGGAGAGAGAGAATGAGGGAGAATAAAGTGTTGATGTCCAGGACAGGTCACGAGATCCGGCTGTGTGTGACCAATGTGTGCTGACAAACATTTTTAAAAGTCGAATGTAGCCGGGCGGTGGTGGCGCACGCCTTTAATCCCAGCACTCAGGAGGCAGAGCCAGGCGGATCTCTGTGAGTTCGAGGCCAGCCTGGGCTACCAAGTGAGTTCCAGGAAAAGGCGCAAAGCTACACAGAGAAACCCTGTCTCGAAAAACCAAAAGAAAAAAAAAAAAAAAGTCGAATGTAAAATTAATCAGCTTGCCAGGCGGCGGTAGCGCACACCTTTCATCCCAGCGCTTGAGTGGCGGATCTCTGTAAGCTCAAAGTCAGCCTGCTCTACATAGTTCCAGGCTGGCCAGGGCTACATAGTGAGACCCTGTCTCAAAAACAAACAGACAAAAAAGAAGACGAAGGAAGGAAAGGAGGGAGGGAGGGAGGGAGGGAGGGAGAGAGGGAGGGAGGGAGGGAGGCTGGGGAAATGGTGCTGTAGGGTGCTGCACAAATGTGATAAACTCAGTTCAGACCCCTAGACGCACATATAATCAGATGCAGCAGGGGGCGCGCCCATCTGTAATCTCAGTGGCTCTGCAGTGAGAAGGCAGGTGGAGAGAGGCAACACCTGCCTCAGCTTGACCCAAGCGGAAGTAAACAAGGGACTGTTACAAACAAAGAAGGCCATGGCCAACACCCAAGGTCCTCTGATCTACACTCACAGCCTGTGGCACACAGCTTGGCTCAGCTGTGGTTACCTACGCTGGGCCTAGAATCCCCCAGGGGGAGGTTTGGCTCACAGTAGAGGTCGAGGGTTCTGGGTTCCCTCCTCAGCATCTCGGTGACTACACAAACAACAAACAACAAATTCTTGTATCTCTGCAGCTCTTGTGTTTGGAAAGTGTAATGTTTCTGTTCCCAGAGTGTGTGCTGGCTTTGACAAAACTTGCAAATTCTTGCCCACAGAATACTGAGTCAGAGAGTGCCTTGTGGGTTGCCAGAATGAAGGTCAGCTTTTCCACACTCTATCCCACAGAACTCTCTCCTTTTCATCCCCTTGGAGGCTGAATGGATCACATCACTCTCACTGGGACACAGCGAGGAGAGGCAGGTGCAGGGTCAGAGCAACATGACGCGAAAGGCTTGGTGTTGTGAGGCAGGCCGGAAGGAATGTGGGACGGTTAGAGGAACCTGGCCTGCACCCAGCAAAGGGAGCGGGTTACAGCGGATAGCTTGGTGCCAGGGAACTGTATCCCACCATCCCTCGGGTCCACCTCATGTAGGTGCCAAATGCTGGCCTTTAGGGAGCACAAGAAGCTCTGAATACATGTGTGTTATCCATCTGCACATGGTCGTATCAAGGACCCCAGAGCCTCCTCAGGGAGACTGAATGCGAGTGTTGACAGTGTGTGCAGAAAATGTCCATCAGAATGTAATAACCCCGCCTCCCTGTGTATCTGTATGTCATAACCCCGCCTCCCTGTGTATCTGTATGTCATAACCCCGCCTCCCTGTGTATCTGTATGTCATAACCCCGCCTCCCTGTGTATCTGTATGTCATAACCCCGCCTCCCTGTGTATCTGTATGTCATAACCCCGCCTCCCTGTGTATCTGTATGTCATAACCCCGCCTCCCTGTGTATCTGTATGTCATAACCCCACCTCCCTGTGTATCTGTATGTCATAACCCCGCCTCCCTGTGTATCTGTATGTCATAACCCCGCCTCCTTGTTCAACTCCATATAATAAACAGGGAGAGCTTCTGGGACATTCAAGGTCGTCTGACTACACAGAGAGTTCTAGGTTAGCCTGGGCTACTAGACCCTGTCTTGAAAAAAGCAAAGAGAGAATTCAGGTGAGGTGGCTAGCACTTTGAGGGCTGAGGCGAAAGGATTGCCACGAGTTTCAGGCCAACATGGACTACAGAAAGAGGCCCCCGTGTCAACAGAAGAGGGAGAAGAAAGGAACTGTTTGTGGGGGTGTGGCAGGGTGCTGAGGGGTGACTTGGCAAAGTGACAGTGATGTGCGCGTGAAGATAGCATAATAAAGCCCATTTCTCTGGTAACTAAAAAGTAAGACAAAAGCCAGGCAGTGGTGGTGCAGGCTTTTAATTCCAGCACTCAGGGCAGAGGCAGGAGGATCTCTGTGAGTTCAAGGCCAGCCTGGCTACACAGAGAAACCCTGTCTACAAAAACTAAACCAATAAATAAAAAATAATAAAAAACAAAACAACTGGGTGCATGTCCCTCCTCAAGTGCCCATGAGACATGGTTCTCCCTCAGGAACACAAGGACAGTTAGTTGCACAGGAGTCTCCTGTCTCACCTTGTGAGAGGAAACAGTATTTCTGTCCTTGGCAGGTTCCCTGGGTGAAACTGCCTGCTGTGGAGGTCCTTGTGCTCAGATAAGCACTAGGGGACTAGGACTGTTAAACACACAGTTGTCCCTTCAAAGGGAGGGATATAGAACTGTCCTCCTAGAGGCTGGGAGCAGCCCTGGTTAATATCCTGGTGACCTTTGCACTGTGTGTCTGAGACCATACCAGATCCTCCCCCTCGACACCTATCGTGAGCTTGTTAATCTATAGAACATCTTTATGGAAGTTGTCACATGTACTGTACAAAAAAGAGTTTCGATTTAATCATATCCTAAGTTTTAGTGTGTGCACGTGATAGAGTTATTTATCACCAGGAAAACCTTCACCAAATTTGCTGTGCTTAAATATGCTTAAAATAAACAACTCAGGGTGAGGTTCCCGAAGTTTGAGCCAACACCAGCTACTGAGCCATGTTGAGAACTGACTTCTTGCATCCTGTGGATCGTCACTCTGCTAACCGTGGTGGTCGCAGAGACCCCTGAAACCAAGAAATCTCTAAGGTGGTGGGGATACTGTCACCATATGGTACTTGGAACATCATCAAAAATGACCTGGGAGCTGGGAAGACAGCTCAGTGGGTAAGAAGTGTGCCACCAAGCCTGGGGCCTCCAAGCAGCAGGAGTGAAACTGACTCCTGTAAGTTGTCCTCTGGCCTCCGAACATGCAGTGTGACACCACACATGCCCCCCTCCGTGCATACTGGAGAGATAGCTCAGCATTTCAGAGAGCTTCTGGTGACCCATGAGGACCAGAGCTCAGAACCCACCACCCTATAACAAACCAAGTAGCCTGAATCTGCTGTAATTCCAGTGCCAGAGCTGGAAGAGACAGGAGGATCCCTGGGACTTGCCAGCTTCCAGCCCAGCTGGGAAAATGTGAGGCCTAGGTCCAGGGAGAGATCCTACCTCAAAGAATAGACAGAGTTCCAGAGGAGACCCAGCTTCTTCTTCGGGCCTTTGCATGCATGCATAGGCATAAGGACCCCACACAGATGCACACAGGGGCCCATACATTCACAAATACTAACACGAATAAATGATACATATTTCTTTTGAAAAGCTGAACCCACTGATTACAAAAGGGGACAGTGGCTGGAGAGATTGCTCAGTGGTTAAGAGCATACACTACAAAGGACCTGGTTTTAATTCCCAGCACCCATGTTGGGCACTGCATAAACCATCCATAATTACAGTTGCCAGGGATCCAACACCCTCCATTGGCACCTGCAGACAGGTCTCAGGTGCACGCGCACACACACACACACACACACACACACACACACACACACACACACTGATCAAAAAAAATTCCTTCCCAGAAGAAGACATAAGCAAGAACTACCTTCCTTCCTAAGGTCCCAACGACAAACCAAGGCATAACTCCACTACAGTTCACTCTGGGGAGACCAGTGAGTTACTGGGCTTCCTTACAAACCATAGATGAGTTACTTTTAGGGGTGTGTGCGCTCTTCTCCAAACAGGCTACACCTGAAAAAACCTCTACTCACCAAGGATGAGACCTGTCCCATACTTTACAAATGGAGCTTGCCCTGGTATTCACCTGTCTATATACTCTAGCCCCTCGCAGAGGTCATGTGCAATAAAGGGAGCATTCCAGGCAACCAGTGGTGAGGAGCAGCTGTATACTTAGGTGAGGGTCTCTGACCCTCCCCACCACTCCATGATGAGTTAACAAGCCCAGCTGGGATAACCCTTTTGCTGAAGGCTCCAAGTAGCGGTTGCTTGACTCAGAGGCTAGTCACAAACAAAAGCATAAAATGAAGTAAAAAAATAAAGCTTGTTTTAAGAAAATGACATGGGACAGAAAGAATCCTAGAAGGTCACTTTATCTACAAACAAACAAACAAAACAAAACAAACAAACAAACAACTCTCAATGAGCCAGAGGGCGGGAGGCGCTGGGTCCTGGGAAGGGAGGGGGGGGCTGGGCCCTGGGAAGGGAGGGAGGGGGGGGCTGGGCCCTGGGAAGGGGAGGAGGGAGGGTCTGGGCCCTGGGAAGGGAGGGAGGGTCTGGACCCTGGGAAGGGAGGGAGGGGCTGGGTCCTGGGAAGGGGGGGGAGGGGCTGGGCCCTGGGAAGGGGGGGGGGAGGGGCTGGGCCCTGGGAAGGGAGGGAGGGGCTGGGCCCTGGGAAGGGGGGGGGGGCTGGGCCCTGGGAAGGGAGGGAGGGGCTGGGCCCTGGGAAGGGAGGGGAGGGGCTGCACATTGCTCGTGCTTTAAAGAAGGGGCCTCTGATTGAGCAGCTTTAGGACCACAAGAGTCTGATTTTGTTTTTGTTTTTTATTCACTTTGAAGAACTAGGACTCAGTCTCATGCCAGCTTAGTAAACACTCTACCCCCTGACCCCCTCACTGAGGGATTCTAGGCACAGAACTGGCCATCTTCCTGTCTCAGCCTTCCTGATGCTGGGGCCTAGGTCACTAGGTCAGTGTGGGAAATCCTTCACCATCTTTATTGAAATGTGGAATTCTAAGGTGTGATATCAGATGATATTTAATTTATCTATGTTTTACCAAATCACTCTTTAGTGTAACCATATCTGAGAAACCAAACTAGTTCTGTGTCCTGATTCTTCCTGCCTCACCCCTGGATCTGAGGGTTTGGGGTTTAGAAGCAGAGGAATCTGTAGCCTTTGTGTGGCTCACTGTCCCAAAGGGAACTTTGATTGTGGAGGAGGAGAAGCAAGTACAAGTCAGCAGGTTGGCTCCTATCTCAAAATGTGGCCTCCAATTTGCTAGTCTGCAGGGTAATCCTGGGACTGACAGGTTGGGGCTGAGGGGAGCCAAAGCTAGCTAGAGCATGTCAGGGAGAGAATTTACCTGGCATGAGCGACCTCTGGTGGTGGCGGGGAGCAACGACACCCTGGGTGTCCTTTCCTCAGCTAACTTAATCACAGCTAATTCAATTCACCCCACACACACATGCTAAGCCAGCCATGTCCGTTCACAATATCATGGTAGCTACATGTGTAACCTCAAACTTTTCACTAGCTACATTAGAAAAACAAAACAATCCTGGTGCAGAGAATGGTCGGTCAGCTTTTTATTAGACCAATCAGGAACCTTAGGCAGGCAAGTACACAAATTGGAACAAATGCAACACACTTTACATAATTAAACAAATACAGTATAAACAAATGTAACACACCTTTACATCATTAACAAAGGCAGCAGAAACAAATGTAACATGCCATTACACAGTTAAAGTAATATTCTGTAGCATAAACAAATGTAACCCATCTTTACATAGTCAAATATTCCACAACCACAAGATCTCATAATAAATGTTATTTAAAAAAAAAAACATAAAACATTTGTCTGGGGAGATGGCTCACAGCATGGACTGCTCTTGCAGAGGACATAAGTTTAATTCCCAGCATCCACATGGAGGCTCAGAGCCAACTGTAACTCCAGGGATCTGACACCCTCTTAGATCTCCATGGGCCCTGAATGCACATGGTACACAGACATACATGCAAGTAAACACTTCTATACATAAGACAAAAATTTATAGCCGGGTGTGGTGGCACATGCCTTAAATCCCAGCACTCCGGAGGCAAAGGTAGTTGGATCTCTGTGAATTCAAAGCCAGCCTGGTTTACAAAGTGAGTTCCAGGACAGCCAGGGCTACGTATTGAGATCCTGTAATTCACGCTCTCAGGAGACTGGGGCAGAGGATCAGGAGTTCAGAGTCATCCTCAGATGAATATAGAGTTCAAGGCCAGCCTGGGCTACATGACACACTATCTTAGAAGAGAATTAGAGAGGGAGGGAGAGGAGGGAGGACTAGAGAGAGGAAGAAAAGAAAAAGAAATGGGGCGGGGTGAAGCTAGGGGGACTTGGGGGGAATAGGGGATGACTATGATCAAAATACAATGCATGTTTATGTGAAATTCTCAAAAATTATTTAATATTATATATATATAGAGAGAGAGAGAGAGAGAGAGAGAGAGAGAGAGAGAGAGAGAGAGAGAGAGAGAGAGAGAGAGAGAGAGGAGAGAGAGAGAGAGAGACAAGATCTCACTACGTAGCCATGGCTGTCCTGGAACTCACTATGCAGATCAGGCTGGCCTAGAATTCATAGAGTTCCACCTGTCTCTGTCTCCATAGTGCTGGGATTAAAGGTGTGTGCCACCACCACACCCGGCCTCGAAAATTAATGAAATGTTTTTAAGAGAGAAAGAGAAGGAAGAAAGAAAAGTGAGGGAAAGGAAGGAAAGAAAATCTGTTGAATTAGTGAATTTAAACGTCAGTAGGACAGGATACTTCTGTCTTTCTGAGGCTCTTGGGGACTTAGAACAGCATCCAGTAGGTGGTCAATAAGTGTGTTAAGTGACTGAATTCTAGAGCGCTAAATACACCAGAGAGCGTTCTGGGGCCTCCCCTGTGATGTCACAAAGCCCTCACCATGCTCCTGGCCTTGGCGCTCCTGTGCTGCCTGGGCAGTCCCGGGGGCTGGGGCTGCCTGCAATGCGACCAGTCGGTGCTGGTTGCTCTCAAACAGCTGCGCGCGGCCATCATCCCCAAGCGCTTCCACGTGGAAGGGTTGCAGGCCCGCGCGCAGGCCCTGCTGCTGGGCATGGAGGGGCCTTTCTTCAGGGACTACGCCATGAACGCCTTCGTAGGGAAAGTGGGTGTGTGCTTGGGTGCTGGGGGAGAGGCCGGGGCCGTGGTGGGCCTCCTGATGTGACGCAGTCTCCCTTCTGGGCTGCAGGCTTGGATCAACTGGAGAACCTGGTGATCTCCTTCATGAACCATACCCTGTACATAAAGGTTAACTCTATGACAGGTAGGAGACCCTTCAGCCACCTCCTCCCTTTCCGCTTCTCCCCTGGGTAGCTAACAAAAGCGCGTGTCCTTTGCTATGAGGCAGATGTTTGAGATTCCCGCTTTTCGAAGAGGGAGAAAAGCTGAGCCTCAGAGGCCGGGTGACCTGTCCAAAGTCACCGAACTGAAGATGTATGCGGGACACTCCTGTCTCTACAGTGCCCATCACAAGGCGTCGTCCGCCACACACATCTGTTTTCTTGTGCTTCTTAGGCACTACAGTTTTTATAAATGAAGAGTTTGTCGATAGTTTCCGACTGAAAGACTACATTTCTCAGCTTCCTTTGCAGACTACGGAAGTCATTTCTACCGCATAAGAGGCGGGACCCTATCTTCCTCTGTAGGCATTCCGGCCTTCTGCCCCTTCGCAGTGAATAAACGTAGTTCCACCTAGGTTTAGACCAAGCCCCCCTTTTCTTTCCGCCTTCTTTCTCTGTACAGCTGTCTTTTAAATAACCTGACATTTGTAGTAACCTCCCATCAGTGAGTCTACCGGGGGCCTGCCATCCTAGTAACTCAGGAAGCTGACACAGGAGAACCAGGACTTTGAATCCTGTCCGAATTAGAGTGAGTTCACGGCCAACTTCACAGCTCTTTGAGAGGCTGACAAGCAGGGGTCACACACAGTCTGGGCACATATTTTAATTCCCACTTAGGAGCCTTCCAGAATTCAGATCCTTTTTGGACACTAAATGGGTCATTTTTGCAAAGGACCGAAACGAATATCTCTAAGACCTGGAACCCCCCCCTTTTTTTTAACTTTCTTAAAATTTAATTTGTATGGGTGTTTTTGCTTGCATGCATTATGTGCTATGTGTGTGCAGTACCTGTGGGAATCAGAAGAGGGCACCAGGACACCAGATCCCCTGGGACTGTAGTTACAGATGGTTGTGAGCACCATGTGGGTGCTAGGAACTGAACCTAGGTCCTTTGTAAGAGTAGCCAGTGTTGTTCTTGTTTTTTGTTTTTTGCTTTTTAACTCTTTGGGGGGCCCACCACCTAGCTCCCAAATAAATCACATATGGAGGCTTATTCTTAATTATAAATGCCTGGCCTTAGCTTGGCTTGTTTCTAGCCAGATTTTCTTAACTTTAAGTTAACCCAACTACTTTTTGCTTCTGGGCTTTTTCCTTTCTCTATTCCTGTATACCTTTTTTGTCCTTCTTACACTGTGTCTGGCTGTGTAGCTGGATGGCTGAGTGGCTGGCCCCTGAAGTCCTCCTCTCCTGGTTCTCTTGCTCTTTCTTCTTTTTCTCCCAGATTTCTCCTCATATTTATCCTCTCTGCCTGCCAGCCCCACCTATCTTTTCTCCTGCCTTGCTATTGACCATTGAGCTCTTTATTAGACCATCAGGTGTTTTAGACGGGCAAAGTTACACAGCTTCACAGAGTTAAACAAATGCAACATAAAAGAATGCAGCACATTTTTGCATCACTAAAAACAAGTTCCACAGGATAAACAAATGTAACACATTTTAAAATAATATTCTACAACAAGACAGTGTTCTTAACCACTGAGCCATCTCTGCAGCCCAGTTTACTCATTCTGTAAGTGGTTCAAGGCTCGATGGGGACTCTGCACTGATTAGCATCTGTTCCCTCCTCAGATGATGCTCTGCTGGAAGAGCTGGTGAACCTCAGGGAGCATGCCATCAAGGAACTAAAGAAAGCGCTAAAAGCCTATGAAGCAAAAGGTGTTGCCCCAACCTCCCCAGCACCGTCCCCATCCCCCAAAGTCGTCCTGTGTGGCTTCCAGCATCCCCATTGCACCAACACTCCTTCCTCTCCTTCCCTAGATCTGCCCCTTCTCTCCCTTGCTCCCTTCCCAATTAAATTCTGAAGCCACCATCCATGCCCCCATGTCACTCAAATCAGCTCTCTTCTTTTTCAGCCTGTGACCACAAAATTTGTCGTGAGTCCTGCTTTTCCTGTTCACCCCCACCCTCCCACACCTTTGCCCCATTCCTCCCAAATCAAACTCTAATGCCATACTCATTTTACCACAAAAACATGAACCATGTCATGTAGGAAGGGTGTTTTTCTGCACATGTGTGTGTGTGTGTGT
Organism: Peromyscus californicus insignis; assembly: GCF_007827085.1. Lineage (NCBI taxonomy): Eukaryota > Metazoa > Chordata > Mammalia > Rodentia > Cricetidae > Peromyscus > Peromyscus californicus. Next base: position 176,148,403 of record NW_026294562.1, on the reverse strand, counting down.
GTGTGTGTGTGTGTGTGTGTGTGTGTGTGTGTGTGTATGCTTTTGGAAGCCAGAGGGTATCATGATACCTTGGGTATCATGCCCCAGTAACCGTCCACCATGTTATTTTTAGTTATTTTTAAATTTTGGTTGTATGAGTGTTTTCATGAACGTGCACCACATAAGTGCAGTGCCCATGGAGGCCAAAAGAAGCCACCAGATTCTCTGGATCTGGAGTTACAGATGGCTGCAAGCCACCATGTAGGTGATAGGATCTGAGCTTGGGTCTTCTGTTGTCTGAATCTTAGATGATCTTTTAATAAAAAAAAAAAAAAACAAAAAACCCAGAGCCAGATGTCAGGATAAAAGCTGAAAGATCAGAGAAGCAGAACAGCCAGCCAGTAGTTCTTACCTCTACGAAATCCTCAGCCTATAAGAGTGAATTCCTGTTTCTTTACGCCTTATATACCTTTCTCTGCCCTGCCATATTACTTCCTGGGATTAAAGGCTTGTGTGCTTCCCAAGCAAAGGCATGAGATCTCAAGTGCTGGGATTAAAGGTGTGTGTGCCACCACTCCCTAGCTCTGTGTCTAATGTAGAGGCTGGCTCTGTCCTCTGATCCTCAGGCAAGTTTATTAGGGTACACAATATATCACCACAGTCTTCCACAGGATTAGTAAACGCTTTTAACTACTGAGCCATCTCTTTAGCCCCCACCTTGACTTTTGAGACAGGGTCTCTTAGTGTCTCGAAGGCCACTGATTAGGCTGGCTGACCAGTGAGCCCAGGATCCCCCTGCGGTGCCTCCTCAGAGCTGAGATTATGAGCACACACCACCACGTTCAACTTTCCTGTTCTAAGCATCTTATCCACTGAGTTATCTCTGTCTCCCCTCCCCCATTGCTTCTTATTTTGACACAAGTTCTCACTCTGTAACCCATGCTGACCTAGAACTCAGGACAATCCTCCTGCCTCAGCCTCCACAGTGCTGTTATTTCATGAGGCACTACATTATTATTATTATCCTATTTCATTAGGGTGTGTGTGTGCACAATACACATGTGGAGGTCAAAAGATCAGTTATAGGAGTTGGCTTTCTCCTTCTTCCCTAGGGGTCTCTGGGATTGAACTCAGGTCACCAGTCTTGGTGGCAAGCACCTTTACCAGCTGTTCCATCTCACTGGCCCCTCAAGATTGACTTTTGGGGGTCTTATGAAAATGGTGTGAACTGGAGCCTCAGGGCATCTGTAGCTGTGGGTACCATAGGGTGTGTGACATTGACAAACTCCACATCTCAATGGCTCAACGTGACTAGTGCTGCTGTCCCGGCCACATCCACGGGGAGTCCTGTAGCTCTTCAAACTTCTGCTGCCCCATGCTGGTGGTTGATGCTGGCCTCTGGAACTAAGGAAGCACAAGGGAAGTTTCGTGGCCTGGCAGGACACCCACCACACTTTTCATTTTCCTCTGATTCAGTGTAGGACATGTGGGAAATGTCTTCCTGTTTGCACAGGAAGAGAGGACCCAGGTGAACCTGCACCATGCCCACCTTTGCCAGGTGAGGCTCCAAGACTGGAAAGCAGCAGATTCAAAAATTAATAAGTATTGAGGCCGACAAGACAGCTCAGGAGGTAAAGGTGCTTGTTAGCTTAACCTGAGTTCAGTCTTCAGCACCCACACGAGGAAGGGGAACAGACTCAGGTAAGTTGTTCTCTGAGCCCTGTTCATGTCCGTGTATGTGCATGCACACACCAGGACATACATAAAATGTAAAATGACAGCAATCAAGAGAATGTCTGCTTAAGTGTCTGCAAATGGGAAGAAACGGGTGGCTGGCCTGAATCTGCCATAGAAGCTACTGAGGGAGGCTGAGGCAAGAATGTCTCAAGTTCAAAGCTAACCTGGGTAGCTTAGCAGAATGCTGTCTCAGGATTTAAAAAAAAAAAAAAGTGGACTTTGTGATATAGATCAGTGGTAGAGTCTCTACCTAGAATCCCCAGTGAGGGACTGAAGCGTGGCTCAGTGGTAGAGCCCTTGCCTAATATTCAAGACCTTGAGTTCAATCCTCAGCACACCGCCCCATATCCTATGATCAGGTGACCTGACCTATGGAAATTCCATTTGACTCTTCAATGATAGAAAAATCATTTCTTGAGTGGGCGTGGTGGTGCATGCCCTTAATATCAGCACTCAGGAGGCAGAGGCAGGTTGAGCTCTTAGTTCAAGACCAGCCTGGTCTACAGAGTGAGTTTCAGGATAGCCAGGGCTACACAGAGAAACCCTGTCTCAGAAAAAAAGAAGAAAAAAAAATCATTTCTCACATCAACCATTGCTGTGCCGGGCAGTGACTCTTCCGACGTTCGGAGGCCCAGGGGACCCCATCTCCTTTGTGCCCTGTCCCTCCCTGCTCTTGCCAGTCCCTGGGGTCTGCTTTTCTCCACTTCTCCCTTCCCCCCTGCCCAGGCATGCTCAAAGAGGAGGTCCTGGACTGTTTACATTGCAAGAAAATCACCCCCAAATGCATCAGAGAGAAGTACTGCTATGGTAAGCTGTGGGTTTGGAAAAGCAGGGGCGGCCTGTGAGAGACAGCCATGTTCCTGTAGAGGTGGTTTCAAGGCTCCTCACAGTCCTTGTCCCTGTGGAGGTGGGTCTCAAGGCTCCCCATAAGCACTTGGGAGGCTGAGGCAGGAGGATCTGGAGTTCAAGGCCAGCCTGAGCTACATAGCTCCTGTCTGCAACTCCGCCCTGGAGTAGGATGAAGAGACAAGTAGGTCCCTGAAGCTCACTGACCAGCCTGGGTGAATCTGTAAGTACTGGGTTCAGTGAGAGACCGTACATCAAAATCAGGTTAGAGAGGGACTGAAGAAAACACTTGACATGGACCTCTGGCATACACACACACACACACACAAATACATACACAGACACACACACACACATACATACACAGACAGGCACACACACACATACATACACAAACACACAGACACACACATACATACATACACAGAGACACACACACATACATACACACACACACACACACACACACACACACACACACACAATTAAGATGTATTTTAAGGACTGGTAAATGGCTCATTGGTTAAGAGCACTGACAGTTCTTTCAATGGAACCATGTTGGATTCCCAGCACCCAGATGGCAGCTCACATGTCTGTAGCTCCAGTTCTAGAGGATGACATTGTTCCAGGCAGCTGAAGGTAACCACATGTACTTCTCAGACCCACAAAGACACATAATTTTAAATATATATTTTAAAAGATCCTACCTGTGAGTCTACAGAGCAGGTTCCAGGACAGCTAGGGCTACACAGAAAAACCCTATCTCAAAAACACCAAAACGAGAGAGAGAGAGAGAGAGAGAGAGAGAGAGAGAGACAGAGAGAGAGAGAGAGAGAGAGAAGACCCTATCTCAGAAAACACAGCTTATGTTTAGATATTTGTTGTTGTTGTTGACTCTTTGCTCTATTGCTCTTGGGGGGTGCACCACCCAGATCTCAAACAAATCACACACGGAGGCTTATTCTTGATTATAAATGCCCAGTCTTAGCTTGGCTTATTTCTCGCCAGCTTTTCTTAACTTAAATTAACCTGTCTACTTTTTGCCTCTGGGCTTATATCTTTCTTTTACTTTGGTATATCTTACTTTCACTCTCACTCTGTGGCTGGCTGGCTGGCTGGCCCCTGGAGTCCTACTCTCCTTGTTCTTGCTCCTCCTCCTATTTATTCTCTCTGCCTGCCAGCCCCGCCTATTCTCTCTCCTGCCTTGCTGTTGGCTGTTCAGCTCTGTATTAGTCCATCAGGTGTTTTAGACAGGCAAAGTAACACAGCTTCACAGAGTTAAACAAATGCAACATAAAAGAATGCAACACACCTTTACACCATTAAACAAATGTTCCACAGCATAAACAAATGTAACACATCTTAAAATATTCTACATTTCCCCCTTTTTGTCTAACTAAAAATGAAAGACTTTAACATAGTAAAACTATATACAACAAAAAGTTATCAAATATGAATTAATTTACAATATTCAGTCCATTTGTATTTAGCAAATTCAGAAAAAACACTCCACCATCCACTCTATCTTAGTGACTCTAAAGTTTTATACCTAATTTACTTTCTATCATAATTAAGGAAAACTGCAACTATAACTACCTAGTCTTTAACTTCATCAAAGACCCAGAAGGAATTAATAAAAACAGAGACATCTGCCTGGACAGTCACCCAAAGTTCCTCTGCAATGTTGGGGCATCCATCTTCAGCCCACAGTCCTAGAATATCTGGCAGACTTTACAGTGAAGCAGAAAATTTGAAGGACTGTCCTGCCTTGTATTGTCAAAGTTCATCAGTCACTTTCCTCTGTGTCCTGCAGAATGTCTGGCAGACTCTTCTGTGAAACAGGAATCTGAAAGGACTGTTTTGCCTTGTTTTGGCAAAGTTCAGCAGTCACTTTCCTGTGGGTCCTGCGTGTCCAGTCTGCACAGCACACAGTCAAGCAGTCAAGGAAAAAGCAGTTTCTTGCCCAAATGGCTAACCTTGCCACAATGAAAGTGAACTCCTATAGAGTTTCTTCAATGTAAACCATCTATTTATGAAGTAAATTGGTGCTGCCAGGAGCAGATGTGTCTCATTGACATGAAAAACCTTAGGTTATTAAACATTTTAAATGCTATGTTCTGTAGATATTTGAAGTGTTTGAAAAAGCATCTACTTGTCTAAAATACACCTATTTAATAACCTTGAAAACATACCTAATGTGACTACAAGTTTGATTTTTATAGATTGACTACTAACCTCATTTCTTAATGATGCATTAAGCTCATTTAAATGAGGTGTATAAACACAATACCCCAAACAAGAGCAGAAACATATATACAGTATAAAAAAATTAACTTTAAATTTGTGTCAATATACCAAATCCATGCCAATGTAAAATATCTGAGATTAACAGTTGTCTTTTTATCAAATTTCCCCTAAATGATAACAAACATCCATGACCCACCAAATAACCAAAAACCTCCCACAACCCAACTCTTGGGAATGTGGACATCATTTCTCTAAACTGCTTCCTGTTGTGTGTGGGCAAAGGCATTTTTAGTGTCCCAAAGAGAAGTTTTGAGATAATGGCAAAGTCCTGGGAAGACCAGCTATAATATTTGTTGATAGATATCACCTGTCAAGATTCAGGAGGTCTCCCTTGATCAAACCTGATCCATTTTATTCCTGAAGGAATCCACAGCCTCCCATCTCCTACGGGAACAAAAGCAAAAACTCTTCTCCAAAGCATTTTTTTACTTCCATTTGATATATTTTTTACTTCTTTTTTAAAGTTAAGACAGCCCTAAAGTATCTAGGGTGCTTCAATTTTGCAGTCCTGTTCACAGTCCAATGTCTCTCAGCAGCTGCCTTTGCTTATCAATATTTTAAAAATTCAAAATCAATACAATAACATAGAATCCAGAGTCCCTGTGTATTTCCCATCTTATGTGCCTTTTTCCTTTTACATTACATTGAGATGGTAGCTTACAGTTCAGAGGTTCAGTCCATTATCATCATGGTGGAGAGCACGGTGACATGCAGGCAGACATGGTGCTGGCTACATCTTGATCAGAAGGCAACAGACACTGAACAAAGCTTAAGCAAAAGAGTCCTCAAAGCCTGCCCCCACAGTGACACACTTCCTTCAAGAAGGCCACACCTCCCAATAGTGCCACTCTCTATGAGCTTATGGAGGGCAATTACATTCAAACTACCACATACAGGGGCACCCCTGACACATGCCTAGCCTCAGCAGCTTTCCTTGGCCATGAGGGAGATTCCATAACCCCTTTCTTCTATCCTTGATTCTAAAGCCAGAACCACATGGCTGAAGCTGCCAAGTGCTGCTGATTGCTGGAGCTGGAAGTTGGTTCCCTCATTCAAATACATTTTCATCAGACATAGTTTCCTTCACTGCTTTAAGCTTTGCTTTAATTCCTTTTCACAGATTGGAAACTTAGCTGGGTGGGGTCTTCCCTGAGGTCACCATTCCTTTTATTTCATTTAGCATCAGGCTTTTCTTTAATCTTTTAATCTCCTTGAGCATTGCACATAGCTCCATTCCACTTCCTGGTGCTCCTTTTCTCCTCAAACTGCACATTTTGCTCAGCTTGCTCCTTCTCATTGTAGATCTGCATACAAGTGGTCACTATGCCACTGCTAATACTAGGCTGTCTTTAAATCTCCTTCACCAATACCATCAATTCAAAACTCTTCAATTTAACCTCAGGCAGATTTTTCTGGACAAGGGCAGACAGCAACCACATTCTTTACCAAAATATCACAAGAACAGTCTCTAGGCCACTTACGAATTCTATTACCCTCTGAAACCTCTTGAACCAGGTGCCATAATCTCTCAGCATCACTGCACCAGTGTCTCCCACACTTCTACTGGTACAGCCCATTAAGCCCCACTGAAAGTGTTCAACTGTTTTCTTGATCCAAAGTCAAAAAATCTGCATTCCACCAACAAGCAATATGGTCAGGCTCCTCACAGCAATATCCCGCTCACTGGTACCAACTTCTGTCTTAGTGTTCTATTGCTGCAAAGAGACACCAAGAACAAGGCAGCTCTTATAAAGGAAAGCATTTAATTGGGCTGGTTTACAGTTCAGAGGTTTAGTCCATTATCATCATGGTGCAAAGCATGGCAGCAGCTTTCCTCCTTTTTAAGAGACAGGGTCTCATTCTGTAGCCCAGACTGCCCTCAGCTCAGAGTAGTCCTCCTGCCTCAGTGTCCCAAGTGTTCAGATTACAGTTGTGAACCACCACACCCAGTTCTTTTCTTGGCTTTGGATCCAACTTCTTGCTTCCTTCCCATATCCAACAAGAAATGAGGTTCACTTAGCCCTGGTTTTGGCTGTTACTGGGACAGGCTAAGCTGTGGTGTTCACCACGGTGAATGGTACTTGAGAGCCTGGCACAGCACTAAGTGGTGAGCCAGGTGAACAGGTGGGGTGGAGGAGGTCACAGAGGATGGTAGTTCGGTGCTGAGTTCCACTTCCAACTGTCCAGTGGATGGGCAGCCCCGCATGACTCTCAAGTTCCAGTCGGACAGCGACCTGAAGAACATGGTGTTGGTGGGCGACTTGGTGGCCGTGGGACTGGCTATCCTAACCTTCTTGGTCATCCTGATCGCGTGAGTCACCCCTAACCCTCTAAATCCCTCAAACATGGACACCACCCAGGTGTGGTGGTCCCCTACTCTGACCCCAGCACTTGGGAGGTTTGAAGTGGGGGGATGGCTATAAGTTCAAGGCCAGTCTGAGCAACACAGCAAGATGCTATCTCAGAAACTGGGGAAAGGTGGGGAGGTGGCTCAGTTGGTAGTTGCCTAGGATGATCAAAGTCATGGGTTCAATCCCCAGTACTGGATAAGTCAAGTATGCTGTGACACAAACTTGTCATCACAGCACTTGGGAAGGGGAGGAAGGAGGATCAGAAGTTCAAGGTCTCCCTTGGCTGAATAGTGAGTTTGAGGCCAGCCTGAGCTACATGAGACCCTATCTCAAAAAAGAAAGAAATGGGGTGGGGGAGTGAGGGATGAAGGAAGAAAAAATGGATGCATAACGGGGTCTTTGGCCCCCCCCATGTCCTTCAGCTCCCCTCTTGCTTTTAAAATTCTTCTGTCTTCCCTTCCCTCTCACCCTCTTTTTTAAGACATTTTTTTCTTTTTGGTTTTTTGAGACAGGGTTTCTCTGTGTAGCCCTAGCTATCTTGGGACTCACTCTGTAGACCTCAAACAGATCCACCTGCCTCTGCCTCCTGGGTGCCAGGATTAAAGGCGTGCACCGCCACCAGCAGCACGATAATACTTTTAGTTCTGTGTATGTGTGTGTGTGTGGTGGGGAGTGTGTGCATGTGGGTGCAGAGCCCACCAGAAGACGGCATGGGATGCCTGTTGGCTGGAGCTGAGTTGGTCGTGAGCCACCATGTGGGCCCTGGAAACCAAACTTGCTCCTCTGTAAGCGCAGTGAGTCCTCTGAACCGCTGAGCGTCGCCCGGGCCTTTCTGTCCCTCTCTTTTCCGTACTCTCTCTCTCCCTCTCTGCCCCCTTTCTCCCTGTGCCTCTCACTTTCTCTTTCCCGCACCCCTAAAGTCACAAAGGCACAAAAGTACCCCAGCTTTATGACATATCTTTGTGAGCCTTTCTTCCATTAAAAGGAGGAGGAGGAGGAGGAAGAAGCTGGATGTGATGGCGCACGCCTTTAATCCCAGCACTCAGGAGACCGAGGCTGGTGGATCTCTGTGAGTTCGAGGCCAGCCTGGTGGTCTACATAGTTCCAGGATAGTCAGAGCTACATAGTGATACCTTGTCTGAAAAAATACAGGAAAAAATCCACGAACGTACTGATCAAAACCAACATTTGTCCTGGCTGCACTGTTGCCATATGTTCTTCACCAGTACTGTCCCTGATATATTCACTTGTTATTTTTTTACTGGCATATATTTATTGTACATGTTTTTGAGACAGAGCCACCCCTGATTCACATATACACCCAAGCTACCCTCAGATTCTCTGTGTATGACTTTGGAATTACTAGTCATCCAGCCTCCACATCCCCAGGCCTGAGATTACAGGTGCCTGCCCAGCTACCATTAACTTTTTTTTTTCTTTTTTTGGTTTTTTGAGACAGGGTCTCTCCATGTAGTTTTGGTGCCTGCCTGGATCTCGCCCTGTTCAAGTTTTTTTGAAACAGTGTTTCACTGCATAAATTTTGGCTGATCGGGCACAACCCACCGGCCTCTCTCCAGTGCGGGGAATAAAGGCCAGTGCTACCATACCACTATTAGTATTTTGAGACAGGATTTCATGTACCCCAGGCTAATCTGGAACTCACCTTCTGTCTCAGACTTCTTAGTGCTAGGATGACAAGCATTAGCCTGGCATTAATGATGAAACTTAACAGCTCATGGTAATAGCCAGGGCACACAGGAGGGGCACCTCTACCTATGAGATTGCTTAGAGCCACAGAAATTTATCCTTGGGAGTGCTAGGAGCATGGCTCAAGAGGTAGAGCCCCTGCCTAGAATCCCCCAGTGAGGGGCTGGGGTGTTGCTCAGTGGTAGAGCCCCTGCCTAGAATCCCCCAGTGAGGGGCTGGGGTGTGGCTCAGTGGTAGAGCCCCTGCCTAGAATCCCCCAGTGAGGGGCTGGGGTGTGGCTCAGTGGTAGAGCCCCTGCCTAGAATCCCCCAGTGGGGGGCTGGGGCATGGCTCAGTGGTAGAGCCCCTGCCTAGAATCCCCCAGTGAGGGGCTGGGGGTGTGGCTCAGTGGTAGAGCCCCTGCCTAGAATCCCCCAGTGAGGGGCTGGGGGTGTGGCTCAGTGGTAGAGCCTCTGCTTAGAATTCCCCAGTGAGAGGGGCTGGGGTGTGGCTCAGTGGTAGAGCCCCTGCCTAGAATCCCCCAGTGAGGGGCTGGGGTGTGGCTCAGTGGTAGAGGCCCTGCCTAGAATCCCCCAGTGAGGGGCTGGGGGTGTGGCTCAGTGGTAGAGCCCCTGCCTAGAATTCCCCAGTGAGGGGCTGGGGTGTGGCTCAGGGGTAGAGCATTTGAGTAACATGCCTGAGGCCTATGTTCAGTTACCATCACCTGAAGTTGTTATCTGGGGCTGTCCAGATGGCTCAGGGGATAAAGTCACTTGCCTGATAACCTGAGTTGGCTCCCCAGGACCCACATGGTAGAAGGAGAAAGTTTGGCTTCCACTCATCCTCTGATCTCCACATGCATGCCATAGCAGCCACACACAAACACACACAAAAACGAATGAATGAATGAATGAAGAAATGTAAAACATATAAAAGTTTGAATTTGTAGTCAGACACCTATGTCATGAGTTGGTATGGGAGGCCCTCAGGGTGGATTGCTATTCCACACCTGTCTCTCAGCTGCCTTTAGCTGCAGGCAACCCTGGACATTCCTTAGTTTGTGTCTTCCAGGCAAGCTTTGCTTCTGACTTTATGTAACTGGAGTCCTGGGCCAGCAGATCCCAAATTACTGGGTTAACCACTTTCCCCAAAGGGAAGCAAACAGAAGACCCTAGTGGGTAGGAAAGAAGATATTCTCATTTACAGTGGGCAGGTTGGGAAGATGAAATTAAAGTATGGAAGCTGTGGTTTGTGACTAGAGATTTGCATTCAAACAGTGGGGGGGGGGGGCAGGTAGGGGTAGGGGCCATGAGCAGATTACAGTCTTGTCAGGGTGTGGTTGGCTGGTCGTTAATCTCAGGCCTGCTTCTGCAGGGTGGTGTGAAGAAATCCAAGTGTTTGAGAGAACAAGACTTTCCCATGACATCACTGCTGCTCAGTGTGAGCTTGTCCTGGGATGATCTTATTTTTTCTGTTTTCAGTTGTTTAAGACAGGGTTTCTCTGTATAACAGGCCTGGCTGTCCTGGAAGTCACTTTGTAGACCAGGCTGGCCTTGAACTCACAGAGATCAGGCTGCCTCTGCCTCCTAAGTACTGGGATTAAAGGTGTGCACTGCCACCACTCGGCTTTGGGCTGACATTTATATTTTTATTTTTATTTTTATGTGTATGAGTTTTTTTTCCTACATGTAAGTTTGTGCACCATGTGCCTGCCTGGTGCCCTCAGAGACCAGAAGAGGTCATTGAATCCCCTGGGACTGGAGTTACAAATAGTTGTGAACCAATATATAGTTGGAGGGAATTAAACCTGTGTCCCCTGGAAGAGAAGTTAATCCTCTTAACCACTGAGCCATCTCTCCAGCCCACCCATCCCCACCATGTTCCTGTTATCCAAGGAGACCAAAGGCTTAGGACAATGACCGAGACCTCTGGGCTGATCTGGAAAGGACACTGTAAACATCTGACAGGAAGGTAGCTCAGGCCCTCATAGATTTGTATCTTTAATATAAGATCTTCAGTTTATAACCCCTGAGACTGACCATGTGTACACAGGTAAGCAGGGGAGATGGATAAAAACTGAAGACAGAGATGCCAAGCTTTCGGCTTACTTTTTGCTTGGTTCTGTTTGGATTTTGGAGACAGGGTCTCATGTAGCCCGGGCTAGTGTCAAAATCAGTGTAGCTGAGAATGCCCTGCCTCCACCTCCTTAGTGCAGAGGTGACTACCATGCCTCACTTATTTAGTGCTGGGGGTGGACTCCAGGCTTTGGTGTGCTGGTGAGCACTTTACCCACTGAATCCCTTTGCCAGCCTCATTTCACTGTTGGTTTGGGCCCAGACAGTGGCATCTAAGTTCCCACTCATCAGGTAAGCTTTTTGTTTTCTCCCTGAGACACAGTGAGGCCTTACCTTTCTCATGTAATGATATCAGTGTTTGGATACAACCCAGACCCAAATTCAGGATGACGTCAGCTTGTCTTAATTACACCTGCCATGACTATTTCTGAATAAGGCCACTTAGGCAAGCGCTGGGCATTGGGAAGTGGGAGACATAGCTTTTGGGGGTGGGTGGGTGCTGTTCAGGCATGGTTCTCTGCTTCTGTCCTTTGGTTATTTCTCCTGTCCATTTTTCCCTGCTCCTGGTTCCCTTGATTCCACATTCTCCCAGTCATACCAGAAACTAACCATGTCTCTGGCTGAGTCCCTGGTGCGTGTGTTAATTCCAGCCTTCAGCATCCTCTGTCCTGCCTGCCATCCATCCATCCATCCATCCATCCATCCATCCATCCATCTACCATCTACCTACCTACCTAGTGTGTGTGTGTGTGTGTCTGTCTGTCTGTCTGTGGTGTACACACATGCATGGCAGAACAGGCATGTGGAGGTCAGAGGACAATTCTCTAGAGGCTGTTCTTGTCTTCAGCCATGTGGGTCCTGAGGATCAAATTCGGATGGGCAGGCTTATTGGCAGCTTTCTTTACCTTCTGAGCCATCTCACAACACTAGTTTTTGGATTTTTTGAGATATGGTCTCACTCTGTACCCAAGGCTAGCCTGGAACTCAGGACAACCCTCTTGTCTCAGCCTCCCAAGTGCTGTGATCACAGGCATATCCACCTGACCCATTTTAACCTTCCTCTTTTTCCTTCTGACCAGGGCTTGTACATATAGACAAAACCGAAAACTCCTGCTGAAGTAGGCCAGGGACTTTGGTGTTTGTAAAAGGAAAATAAATTTAATAAAATCAGTGACAAATCCCTTAGTGTTGTCCATTCCTTGTGGACACTCAGTCATTTGGTTTTACCAGGTGTTCTGTGTGTGTGGTACTGGGCATTGAACATACTGCCTGGCGTGCTAGGCAAGCATTCCACCCTGAGCTACATCCCCAGCTCCTTTTGGGGGGAGGGGGCGGTGAGGTAGTGGAGGACTGTCATTTTTTTTTTTTTTAAGACAGGGTGTTAGTGATGTCAACTTGACAGAATCTAAAATCACGTGGAAGATGGGCCTCTGGGCATGTATACGAGGGGTGTTATCTTGACTGCATAAATTGAGGTGTGAAGAATTGCCCACTGTGGGTGGCACCATCCCCTTAGTAGAGAAAAGAACAGCAAGCATAACATAACATCATTTTAAAGAAATAAAAAGAAACAAAAGGAACGACAGACAGAGGAAAAAGAAAGAAGATGCGAGGGAGGCAGGCATGGAAGGGGGGAAGAAAACGCACGCAAAAGGAATATAGGGAGGTAGAGAATTCACATAGTTTGGGTCCCCTTGGCACAGGAAACTACATTTCCCAGAAGTCTCTGCTCTTGCACAAGTGTCTCTGACCTTGGAGTCCATCATCCCGCACGGCTTTGCTAAAGGCTGGAAAAAAGTATTTATCAACACCAAATTCCCATTTGCCAAAGCTTTCAGTCCAGCTTGTTGTCATTATAGAGTCCTGTACACTCCCAGTCGAGAGGTTAGACTGGACCATGGGCTCCGACTCGATGAATTCTGGGAACTGTAGTTCCTGCCTGCAGCCCACGCAGGCACACTTCGCCACAGGACGGTGACTGTGGCAGCAGTTTTAAGCTGTGGGTCACTCAGTAGCCTTGGCAGCAGGTGGGCCGCAGGGAGACGGGGGCCAATGTCTGGCCTCCTCTTCTTGACTGGCTGTCACCCGCTACAGCCTTGAGCTATTCTAGGAGCTTGGCAGCATCTTAGGCTCGGGGTAATAACTTGGTTTCTTTTCATGAGACAAGGTCTTATGTTGTTCGGGCTAACCTCGAGCTCAATTTGTAGCCGAGGAAGACCTTAAGCTCCTGATCCTTCTTCCACCATCTCCCAAGTGACAGACATGCACCCCACATCCAGTTTATGTGGTGCTGGGCATTGAACCCAGAATTTTGTGCGTGCCCGACATGCACTCTGCCCTCTAACAAGGGAGCTACAGATGTGATTTGGGTTTGTTTTGTTTTGTTTTACTGTTTTTGGTTGGTTTGGTTGGTTTTGGTTTTTCTTTTCTTTCTTTTTTTTTTAACCGATTTTTTAAAAGGTTTTTTGTTTCTGTTTTTATGTACATTGGGTTTTTGCCTGCATGTATGACTGTGAGTGTGTCAGACGCCCTGGAACTAGAGTTACAATTGTGAACTGCCATGTGGGTGCTGGGAATTGAACCCCGGGCCCTTTGGAAGAATGGCCACCCGCTGAGTCATCTCTCCAGCCGCCCCACCCCCCACCCCGCCCACCTTTTTTTCAGTTTTTGGTGTTTTGGGTTTTCTTTTTCTTTTCTTTTTTGAGGGTTTCATTTTTCTTTATTGCTTTGTTTCCTTTGGTGTTTTGTCTGTTTGGGAAGATGGGAGTGTGAACGTCTCACTAAGTAACCCCGGCCAGAACTTGCTATATAGAGCACTCTAGTGTCCACCCTCCTGCCCCCACCCCCCCAGCCCTGTCTCCCCCCACCCCCACCCCTGTGCCCCTGCCTCCCAAGTGCTGGGATTAAAGACCTGTGCCACTAGGACCGGCCTTTGCTTTGGTGTTTTGTTTTGTTTTTTCCCAGCATAATAATTTTATTGATTATTTGGGAACTGTACATCATGCACCCCAATCACACTCCCTTTCAGCCCTCCAGGTCCACTCCCCCTACCCTTGTGACCCCCCAAAAAAAAAGAAGTAAAAAACCCGCATATCCAGTTTGTGTTGCCCAAACACTCACTGCAGCGTGGTCACACTTCGAGTGGCCAGCCCCTTGAAGAAAACTGAGTCCTTCCCCACCTGACTCCCCAGCAGACGCCATCAGTGTGGAGAGTTACACTTCATCATCTTTATCACACTTTTTTGTTTAAACATAAAAACAGATTATAATTGGTTTTTCAAGACAGGGTTTCTCTGTGTATCTCTGGCTGTCCTGGAACTCACTCTGTAGACCAGGCTGGCCTCTCTCTCAGAGATCTGCCTGCCTCTGCCTCCCAAGTGCTGGGATTGAAGGTGTGACGTGATTTTTTTTTTTTTTTTTTTTTTGTCATATATAAATGATCACTTTGTGCCTCCTGTGCTGGCAGATGGAAATCACTGGTTTCTAGAAACAAGCCACCACTGTGCTGTGCCAGTGTAGTGGAAATGGAGTAACTCAAGCCAAGCCAACTGCTTTACAAATTCCCACTAAACCAGGCCTGGTCGGCTCCAGAATGTGAGCACCTACCCTTAATCCGAGTTCTGTTTCTCCTTACCTTTGCCCTCTGTGTGACTCCTATCTGAGAGTTTCCAAGGGTACAAAGTCTGTGAAAAACTTGTTTGGGAAAAATTGGGCACACTGGGATATTCCTTAATCAAGAATTTGCATTTGTCAATCATTGTCCCTTTGTAAGCTTTGTCAGGGTGTTTTGGGGATATGGAAATCAGTGTGTTGAAAGTGTAAATTGGAGAACAATAAAAATGCCCTTGGCTAAGAGAGGGTGTCCCAGTCCGTGAGAGGCTGAGTCCCGCTGCAGCTGGAAAGGCTAAGACATCCTCTAAGTGGGCTGTGTCTTCTTCCCACCGTCCTGCGTGAACCCACACCTGTTCAACAACATTTGACTGCCCAACCCCAGGCTTGAAGAACAGTGGATCCAGACACTCTTGAGGACTAGAGGAATTCACTCTCAGGGTAAGAGGACTCCAGGATTGTCAGGGTCATGGGGAATTTAAACTCCCCATCTCAGGAACAACAAAATGGACAGTTGCTAAAATGCTTCTCAAAAGGAAAAGTGGTAACTGCACAATTTTTAGTGATAGAAATAGAATGGCTCCTGAGACAGGAAGTAAATCAAGGAAAAAGACCTTTCTCAGGAGAGAAAAGGGAAAGAAAGGAAATAAAAAAGGAAATCTTCCTGATAGAGAAGAGGGAAGGAAGGGGGGTGGGGAAGGAAGAAATGCTTAATCAAGCAGAAAGGATTTTCACAGTAAAAAGGGGGGAAATATTGAATCAAGGCCTAAAAATTAAAAGGCCCCATAAACGAAAAAGAAAGGAAAGAAAAAAGCCTCTTCCCAGGAAAAAAAGGCTCTTTTGGATATAAAATTTCAGGATAGCTGAAACTCAGAGCTCTCCCGGCCTGTCAGCTTTCACAGAGCTGCCGGTCAGCACAGAACTGCGGCATCTGAATTACGAAGAATGATAGTCAATTCATGTTTAGTTTTCATAGTAAATGAGGTAAGAGAACAAATTCATGATCTTAAACTATATATTGTGTTTGCTCTTCTCTGTTTTATCATTACTGAGAATGTGACTCTGCTCTTTAAGTTGCTTTGTAGAAATTCTTGGTTAAATTCTATAAAAACGTAACACCTGAAACAGAATGGGTTGTTAGGTTATTAGACAGTGTGGTTACGAAGATGAAAGGGAGTGAGCTCTTGCTGATGGAGAGCTTACAGAAGCTGTTTTTCCGTTAGATGGAATGCAGGTGGATTGTTTAGTCCACGCTGTTGATGGTTGGCAAGTTGCCGTAACATGTTGCTTGGGATCTATAAATAAAGGATCCTCCTTTTAAAATTTTATAGAAATGCTCCATAATGTTGCCCAAAGTTGCCTCTTGGAATCCTATGGAGATTGTTTTTAATGCTTTTATAGATGGCTTATGTGAAAAGGACCATACAAATAAAGCTGGTGGTAAAGTTGCTCAATTGTTATGACTCGCGTATTTTAATGGCAAAGCAACTCCAAATGTAGGACGGGAAGTTTTACAAGTACTGGAAAAAAAAAAAAAAGGATTTTGACAAACTGTTACCAATGATGAGAGGCCAAAGCTAAAATTACAAATAAATGGCATTGAAATTTCAAGCCTACTAGACACTAAAGCTGATATAGCTGTAATTTTTCAAAAATTTTAAAATCCCAGTTGGCCTTTACAAGACGTCTCCACTCAATTTGTAGGCATTGAACCCTTATCTCAGGTAAAACAAATTGTAAAATGGATTTAATGTATAGGCCTAAAGGACAAACAGGAAATGTTATATAGCTTGATGTTATGTCAATATTTTGTAAATCAACCACCGGAAGTGGTATGTAAACAATTTTCCCCAATCTATTATTTATCACTATATGGATGATATTTTATTGGCTGCTTCTGAAAAGCATACCTTAGGAAAAATGTTTAATGTGGTGCAAAATTTTACCCTGTTGGGGATTACAAATTTCTCCTGAAAAAATACAAAGAGGAGATTCTCTTATTTAGCTTATAAATTAAGTAAGCAGAATTCAGCCCAAAAGGTACAGATTAGGAGAGATCTGTTGCACACTCTTAATGATTTCCAAAAATTACTGGGTGATATTAATTGGATGTGTCCTACCATTGGATTGTCTACTCAAGAATTAAGTAATTTGTTTCAATTTTTGCAAGATGACCCAAATTTAAACAGTCCAAGACAGTTAACAGCTGAGACTGAAAGGGAATTAGCCCAGGTAGAACAAAACCTACAGAATGCCCATGTGGATCGATCAGATCTCACAAGGAGGTGTATTTTGATAATTTCACCTTCTATCCATTCCCTATTGGACTTATTATGCAAAGAGAGAGATATTTTAGAATGGATATTTTAAGTTCACAGAGTAAAAAGTTAAAGGTCTATATATAAAAAGCCTCCGAATTAGTCATAAAGGGAAGAATAAGATTTCATCAATTGTCAGGAATGGATCCAGCTGAGACTGTAGTACCCTATACTGATGCTGAAATTGTGCAGTTGTGGGTGATCAGTGATGATTGGCAGAGAGCTTGGAGCAATTTCTTAGGAGAAATTAACAACTATCCAAAATTTGGCAATTCAATTCAGACTAAGTTGTGGAAATTGGCAAGTGCCTTCTACCTGCTTAAAGTGTGGGAAGGAAAGCTAAACATTAAAGATAAGTATACAATGTCCTTTAGATTAAAGAAAAGCCATCCTTTTATTTAGGCATGTGTACCGTTACCTTACTTGATACAAAAAGGGCCCGTACAATGGCACCCTAATAATTACAGCATCACTTGCGAACGCTGTACCCTTCATACCTGTGTTAATTCTAGTATGTCTTTGAACTTAACCTCTGAAAGTTTGTACATTCTTAGAGCAAGGCCAGCAATCTGGATACCAGTGGGGTTACCGAGACCATGCCAAGATTCCTGTGATGATCATGGTACAGAAGCTTGCTGAAAGAATATTAAAAAGGACATGTCAAATGGTTGGACTGGTTATTGTAGTTATTTATTTTCAGCACTATTTACCATGCGAGAGAAAACACGAGGTACAACAAAAACCCACTGTAAGAGTTTTATTAGGGGAGAGAAAAGAGGGAGCATGCGATAGGCCTATTAGAAATGAACGTTGTGGAAGAGAGAGTGGGGAACCAGGTGGAATCTGCTTTTATGGGTCCTCCCGAGCATGCGCATATGGTCTTACGTAGCTTTGCCACACAAGCGCATAGATTACATGATCAAATGGCGCATGTATTATGTAGGACATAAGGCCCTGGGATGACTCAGCATTCTGTCTGACTGATGGACAGCGCATGCACGGCCATGTAGCTAGGGATTGGCTAGGGACTCTAACATTCCAGACTTTTGTTCTTATTAAAAAAAAAAAAAAAAAGGAGAGGGTTTATGGGTGGTGGGTGAACGGGAATGGGGACGCCGTTTCTCCTGAGACTGCTTCCAGCTGACTCAGTGGGCGTTGGTTATTTTTTGGGGTAGGGAGGGGCTTAATTTGAGGTAGCCAGACATTCTGAGGTAGTTGATTGTCTTCTGCTGCTTTGGGCCCTGTGGAATCATCCATCACCACCTGAATCTGGTTGTTTGGATCTGACAAGGTGCTGGCGAAAGGGAGTTTAGAAAAAAGTTTTACCTTGGTGGAGCTGGTCCCAGGACCAGGAAAGTTTGAACGATACTTATCTGAAGTGGATCTGACCTGTCCAGGTGGATCCAAGCTGGCTCTAGAGCTCGGAAGAATTTTTAAGTTTACAAAGGAGACAAATGTTAAATATATTGAGAAGCAACCATAGGGAATTTAAAATCTTGAGCTGGTAGCTATGATATTACAATGTTAAGTTCTCTGCTATCAGAATTTTATTGGTTAGTGAGAGAGAGAGAGAGAGAGAGAGAGAGAGAGAGAGAGAGAGAGAGAGAGAAGAGGAGAGGAGAGAGGAATAGGGAACATTTTATTTTTATTATTATACCATCAATTAGGCTTTTTAATTTCACCTAAGACAAACCTTAAGGCACCTGTTTCCTTTATTAGTTTAGCATCCAGGAGGCACGGGCATGTAACAGTGATAGATTGTTATATTAAATCTGTTTTTGCAGAGTCCAGACCCTTTTGAGTCTGGGGGTGTGACTACCTCTTGAGTGTTACTGTTTCTTGCCGCCTGGATACATTTTGATGGTCCTCACACCTCCGGCTCTGTGGCTGATGGTGGTCCTGTATAATTAGCTGAGTAGTTAATTAGAAATTTGAATTATGTTATTGGAGACATAGAGGGAAACTGATGAAGCAGAATATGGTCAGTAGAGATAGGAGAACTCAGAGGGGGAATTAGGAAGAAAAACATATGGGGTGCCCAATCCAGTGGGACTGAGTATGGTTATGGGATGAAACTTCACTCTTCTGGAGTTGGTGACAAGGCAGTCGATCTTGGTGTCCTCTGGAACTTAAGAGAGCTGGGCCTTGTTTGCGTCACTGTGTATGAGGAGGAATTTCCCTGGGGTGAGGGTGACTTGAAAGGCTTCAGACGAGACATATGGATCCAGTGGGGGAAGCCCTCAAGCTTAGCAGCTGTGGGGGTTACAAGAACTACCTTGAAGGGTCCCTGCAATTTACGGGAAAGGGGTGAGGGATGCTGGACTGGAGGGGAAAAAAGGACCTGATCCCCAATGTGGATTGGGGGTGGGCATGGATTATCGCATGGCTCAGGTAAGGAGTAGTCAGCGAAATTCCACAGGAGAGAGTGGAGGTGATCAGGGAGAGATGAAGGTTTGGAAAAGAGGCCCAGAGTTAGAGCCGGTCTCCCACACTTGAGTTCCAACAGGATTGAGAGAGGTTGCTTGGGGAGAGACCAGAACCTGAAAAGGCAATCATTTCACCAAGTCAAAGTGAAGTTCCTGTGACATTTTAGGAAAAACGTTTTTTAAAGACCAGTTGGCATGCTCTACCTTCCCTAAAGACTGAGGATGCTCAGGGGTATGAAAATGCCAGGGTATATTAAGAGCTTTAGCTAGACTCTGGGAAATCTGGGAGGTGAGCTCCAGACCATTATCAGATCCCAAATTGGGGGATGATCTCCCAGAGAAGGTCAGCAACTGTCCAGGCCCACTTATTAGAAACTGGAAATGCACCCAACTTGAAAATGAGTTCATGACCACCAGGAGATATTTAATTCATCTGACAGTGGGCAGATGGGTAAAATCAAGCTGCCAGTCAGTCCCCAGAAGGAAACCTCTAGTCTGGTGAGTGGGCAAAGGTTGGCTCCAATATTTAGAATTGGGATCTGACTTCTGGCAAATTTCACAAGAGGCAGTAATAGTTCTTAAGAACTGTAGGTCCTCAGAGGTGGACTGTAGGTGAGCTTTGATGAACTGAGACAGAACAAGACTATTAGGGTGAAAGAGCCGGTGTAGATAGGACAGAATTTTCCTAGTGTCAGGAGTTGCCTGTGAGGGTGTGGGCTGCACTGTATGGATTCCTTGCGGTGGGTGGGGTGAGACTTGGCCCTGGAGGGCCACTGTCCTGGCTGCCTGGTCAGCCTGGTTATTTCCCTTGGAGATGATGGAGCTGTCAGTCTGATGAGACCAGCAGTGGATAACTCCTGTAGCCTTGGGGAGGTGGGAGGCCGTTAGCATGGCCATTATTTGACCTGAATTAGATATGGATCCTCCCTTTGTTGTAAGGAGCCCACTCTCTTTCCAGATAGCAGCATGGGACAGGAGGATATGGAAAGCATATTTGGAATCTGTGTAAACATTTAGGGATTGCCGCTGTGCCAATTGGAAGGCACGGGTGAGAGCTATCAGCTCAGCCTGTTGGTTAGTGGTGTGTATGGGTAATGCCTGTGCTTCTATCACCTCAGTGTCTGACACTGTGGCATAGCCCACTTTACGGGTCCCTTCATATAAGAAGGAGCTGCCATCTGTGTACCAGGTATGAGTGGCCTGGGGCAATGTGCGCTCCTGTATGTGCGAAGGGTGAGGCCACAGTGCCTCCAAGGTTTCAGTGCAGGAATGAGAAGGATAGGTAACGTTAGATTGAGGGAGGAGGCTTGAAATATTAAGGGGTGGGCAAGTCTGGAAAGTAAGTGTGGTATCTTCCAATCATGCCACTTGGAGAGAAAAAACTCGGGAAGGAGGTAAAGTTCATAAGCCTTTATTTTTCTTTTTAAGGAGGAAGAAACCATATACAATTTATTAACAGCACAGTGTCAACAATATATTGGTTTAGGAAACTGGGGCTTGATGTCATGTACGCCTCCCAAGGGATATGCCATTTCTGAAAAGTTATTTGATGGAGTGCTTAAGAAGTGGGTGGTATAGGATCTGCATAAGAGCTGAGGCTGATTCCACACCACCAGCCCTTCCTCTGCATCATCTCCCTCTCAGCACACACATTGGCACTTCTATAAAAGCCCTCTTCCTGCGTTCTCCAGGTCAGAGTGAATGCAAAGCTCAAGCTGAATGTCCCTCTCCACAGCTTTCTTGCTGACTTTATCCGCCACCAGCAAGGCTGTCAGAGGTCTCTGCACCCAGTCTGTGTGTGTAGCTTGTGCGTATTCCTCTTGCTTTTTTGTTACGTCACTCTCCTGGCTAGTCAGATGAGCTTTTTGAGCTGCACGGTGCTTATTCTTGCTCTTTTGTAAGCCTTTCTAAGTTAAGAGATGGGACAGGTTGTCGTGGGAGGAGGCAGTGGTGGGTGACCCAAAGGTTAGTTTCTTTGATTCACAATTAAGGAGCTCAGCAGCTGCTAAAGCACGAATGCAAGGTGCCCATCCCTGAGTGGTGAGGTCTGGTTTCTTTGACAGGTATGCTACAGGTGCAAAAGAGGATCTCAGCTGATGCCCTAGGGTCCCAAGGACACACCCCTCTCTTTCTGTTACATAGGGGGAGAAGGGATGAGTTAGGTCTGGGAGGTGAAGGGCTGGGGCCTGGAGGAGAGCCTGTTGGAAAGGTTTAGTAATGGGGTGAAGGAGGGGTTCATGTGGGGAGCCCAGAGCTGTCTCATATAAGGGGCGAGCAAGGAGAGAAAAAGATGGAACCCAGGACTGTAAGAAGCCAGCTATTCCCAGAAAGGACAGAATCTCCTGTTTAGTAGAGGGGACTGCAAGAGACTTGATTAGATGCTTTCTGTCTACTGTGATAGCCTTGTGGGTTGGGGTAATGGTTAGACCCAAATAGGTGACCTGAGGAGTGGATAGCTGGACCTTGGAAGGCGAGACTCTATAACCCTGGCTGGACAAGAAATTTAGGAGAGCAGAGGTGTTAGTTTAGCTAACTTGTAATGACAGGCTGCAGAGCAGAATGTCATCTACATACTGTATTAGTTTAGAGCCAGGGAGGGACAGAGAGAGCAGGTCAGAGGCCAGAGCCTGACCAAATAGGTGTGGACTGTCCCTGAATCTGTGTGGCAGGACAGTCCAGGTCAGCTGTGTGGACAGATGAGTGTCAGGGTCAGTCCAGGTGAAAGCAAAGATATTTTGAGACTGAGGGCTGAGAGGGATAGAAAAGAAGGCATTCTTGAGGTCTAGAACTGAGAAGTGGGAGGTTCTTGAGGGGATAGTGGAAAGAAATGTGTAAAGGTTAGGCACTACAGGATGGAGAGGGACCACTGCAGAATTAATGAGCTGGAGGTCTTGAACCAGGCGGTAGGTTCCATTAGACTTTTTAACTGCAAGTATAGGGGTGTTAAAGGGAAGAGATTGGGTGGAATAATTTTTTCTGAGGTCAGAAATGATAGGCTTTAGTCCTCTTAGGCTCTGGAGTGAGAGAGGGTGCTGAGCTTGATGTACTGGGTAGGGTCCTGCAACTGGATAAAAATAGGGGGATGGTGCCTAGCAACAGAAGGGTTCTGGGTGTCCCAGACTTTGGGGTCCACCTGAGAGGCTGGCAAGGGAAATGACATGTTAGAGCTAGTGGGCTGGGTGACTAGGAGAAGGAGGAGGGAAGGAGCTGCTGGTGAGTCTGGGGTCAGGTGAATGGGGGGAGCAAATGAAATAGAAGCTCCTACCTTAGCTAGAAAAATCTCTTCCCATTAGGGGCACAAGGCAGGTTGGCACAACTAAAAATGTGTGGATGAGAGGGATACCCCCCAAAATACAATTAAGTGGTGGGGTCTGGTGAGGTAAGTAAGGCTGTCCCCCTCCTCTGACAATAGGGAGACAAGGAGGATAGATGGGACCCCAAAACTCCCTCAGGACTGAGTAAGTGGCTCCAGTGTCCAAAGGGAAGGAAACGGATCACCCCGAAACTGTATTGGCTGCTCTAGGTTCCCTATGAGAGATGGCTGTTGCCGGGCCGGGACCAGGGCACCTTTAATCATAATTGTCCATCACCAAGCCTAGGAGATCGGCTGGAGGGTGATATTTATCTGATGTCCCCATGCCACGAGGTGCACAGGGGCAGTCAGATGACCAGTGTCCCTCTTGGTGGCATTTTGGACAAGGCCCAGGTGGCCCATGTGGCGCAGGGCAGGCAGGAGCCCAATGGCCTTCTCTACCACATTTAGAACAGGCACCCGGAGGCCTTTGTATGGCTGGTTGGATAGCCTGTGCCAGCACTTGGCAGTCTTGTTTGTGGGCCTTCTCATCTCTCCCATGGCACACCTTAAAAGCCACCGCTAAGACTTCTGCCTGTGGAGTCAGGGGCCCTCTCTCCAGATGCTTAAGTTTAACCCTAATGTTGGGGAAGCTCTGTGAGATGATTTGGGTCATAAGGAGCTGCCTGCCCTCTGGGCTCTCAGGATCTAGACTCATATATTGTAAGAGAGACTTTGTAAGTCATTCTAGAATATGAGATGGGTTCTCCTCCTTATCTTGAATTATGTTTTTTAGCTTTTCATAGTTTACTAGTTTTAGGGCAGCCTTACGAAGGCCTGCGAGAAGGCAGGTCATAAGGCAATCCCTAGCTAAAAAGCCACCTGGGGTATTATAATCCCAACGTGGGTCCTGATCAGGAACTGCCTCTGCCCCAGGAGGACGGTGTGCATTAGTCTGGTGGATCTCATCTGCATGTATCCTAGCCTGCTCCCAGACTTGTCTAGGCTCCTCAGGACATAGGTTATTAGAAAGGACCGTGTAAATATCATGAAAGGTGAGACTACAGGATTGGGTAATATATTGGAATTACTTAATAAAGGAAGCAGAATACGAGGTATAAGAACCCAGTTTTTTCTCTATCTGAGAAAGTTCTGCCAGTGAGAAAGGGACATGTACCTTAACCAGTGCACCCACTCTCTCTACACCTCACAAAGGAAGGATGACTGCCAGATTGGCCTGACTGGGGTGGGGCTCCTTAGCAGCTCGAGAGCACGTGACAGGAGTGAAGGTGGGAACCAGAGTCGGGGGCCGATGTCGGCGAGGAGGAAGGAGCTGGAGGAGCTGAAGGAGCAGGTGCTCAAGGAGCAGGAGCGGGAGGTCAGAAAGGCAGGGGTTCTTTAACAGGGTCCAGAGCAGCAGTGAAAGAGTCCTCAGGTTCAGGCTGCACAGCTAGGAGCATGCATGTGGGCAGGTGAGCAGGAGTCAAGGAGAGAGGGTTTGGAGCTGAGACAGAAAAAGGCTTGGATGTAAGGTGACTATTTCCATTTGCCCATTCGCTGACAGAAGTTAGATAACTCCTGTAAAATATCGGGGTCCAGCAAGCCATTAAGTAGCCATTTTTTATTGTTATCTAAAAGATACTTAGGCCACTTTTCAGTGCAAATGCAGATAAGCTTAGAAGTCTGTAAGTAGGGCATTAAGCTGAGAGGCTTAAGAGTTTCTAAAAGGCATCCCAGAGGAGATGTGGGGCTAATGGAATTGGAAGCCTTGTTTCCCATGGCTGCGGCAGACAGAAAACAATAAAAAATAAATGTGATCCAAAAGCTACAATATCGGGCGTCCCCGAGATCAAGTGAGGAGCGGTGATTGGCACAAGTCACTTTGTCAAGCTGAAAGAGTGAGGCCAGGGCCGTAACCCAAAGACGAGGGTCCGACAGACGAGAAATGAACGGGACGGTATGTCAGACCTCAGCAATGGGGGCTGACCGTAGGTGATGAAGGCCATGGACAGAGGTTCCCCCAATCTCAAGGACACCAGAAGGACACTGGAAGATCCACGGTCATTCTCACAGGTCCAGGGAACTGTTTACGCTGACTGGAAAGGGGAAACTCACCAATCGAAATAGCCGGTGTTGTGTGGAGGGATCCGGTGGCTGGGCAAATGGCAAGTGGGCAGTCGTAGATGAGTGATCCTCAGTACAGGATCCCGGGCGCAGGTCGCTGGGAGAGCCCTTGTCATGCTGCACCAATGCTATTTATTTGCAGCGCTATTTACTGTGCAAGAGAAAACACGAGGTACTGCAAAAACCCGCTGTAAGAGTTTTATTAGGGGAGAATAAAGAGGGAGCATGCCATAGGCCTATTAGAAATGAACAGTGTGGAAGAAAAAGGGCGGGGAAATGGGTGGAATCTGCTTTTATGGGTTCCCCCCCCCCCCCAGCATGCACATATGGGCTTAAGTAGCTATGCCACGCATGGGCATAGATTATGTGATCACACTGCACGAATGTATTACATGGGACATGGGACATGGGATGACTAAGCATTCCGCCTGACTGATGGACAGCACATTCAAGGCCATGTAGCTAGGGACTGGCTAGGGATTTAAACAGTAGTTCTTATTGGAATTACTGCATTGACAGCTACAGCAGCAACAGCTGGGGTGGTGCTTCATAAAGAAATCCAAACTGCTGTGTTCATCAGAGACTGGCATAAACACACTACCAAACTTTGGACTGAACAAAATAAGATAGATAAGGAGATGGTGAGTTAGCTGACTGAAGACAAACTGTTACATTGTTGGGAGATCAGTTAGAAATACTAAAGGAGCAGATAAAATTAAAATGTGATTGAAATGTTACATTTTATTGTATTACACCTTTAAAATTTTATGAAAGCAAGTATGATTGGGAAAAGGTTAGGGTGCATTTGATGAATCACCCTAATTCTTCTCAAATGATTTATGATTTACGGCGAGAAATGAAGGAAACTTTTACAAAAGTTATCTGATATGACAGGAACTGATGTTATGGAAGGTTTGGAGATACTATAGCCTCATTTAACCCTGTGAATCACTTTAATAGATTTATTGTTTTAGCAAGTGTTACTCTTGTGCTAGCAATAGGCTTTAAAATGTGTTTTGGCCTACTTACATGAGATTGTAAAACAGAAAGATGGGGGAAAGCTGTATATGCTGTGAGACTACATAACCTCTAAAATAATTAATTGTTGTATAAAAGAAAGGGGGGTCTGTGGGAGAATTCCCACTGGGCTACACCTGGTCTGGCTCCAGAGTGCTAGCACCTAGCCTTAATCTACCTCTTGTTTCTCAGTTACCTTTTGTTTCTCTTGTTGCCCTCTATGTGAATCTTGCCTGAGAGTTTCCCAAGGCTACAAAGCCTGTGCAAAACTTGTTTGGGAAAAATTGGGCACACTGTGATATTCTTCAATAGAGAATTTGCACTTGGCATTGTCCCTCTGGAAGCTTCCTCAGGGTGTTTTGGGGATATGGAAATCAACTTGCTAAAGTTGTAAATTGGAGAACAATAAAAATGCCCTTGCCTAAGGGACAGAGTCTCAGTCTGTGAGAAGCTGAGTCCCCCTGCAGCTGGAAAGGCTAAGACATCCTTAAAGTGTGCTGTGTCTTCTTCCCATGGACGTACATGAACCCACACCTGTTCAACAACAACAGAGCAATTCAAGGCCAGACCTTGCTGGGCTGTTGTCCTTGGCCTGTTTATTCCTTATGCATGGGTTATAGAAAATAACAACAAGCCGGGCGGTGGTGGCGCACGCCTTTAATCCCAGCACTCGGGAGGCAGAGCCAGGCGGATCTCTGTGAGTTCGAGGCCAGCCTGGTCTCCAAAGCGAGTTCCAGGAAAGGCGCAAAGCTACACAGAGAAACCCTGTCTCGAAAAACAAAAGAAAATAACAACAGCCAGGCGGTGGTGGCGCACGCCTTTAATCCCAGCACTCGGGAGGCAGAGCCAGGCGGATCTCTGTGAGTTCGAGGCCAGCCTGGGCTACCAAGTGAGTTCCAGGAAAAGGCGCAAAGCTACACAGAGAAACCCTGTCTCGAAAAACCAAAAAAAAAAAAAAAAAAAAAAAAAAGAAAATAACAACAAAAACCAAACAACAAAAAAAACCCATTGTTCTCATGACTCTGGGATTTGAGTGAGTTATTATGGAAGCCCTTAGGACAAAGAGAAAAAGACATAGAAGGGAAGCACAATAGCAACAGTGAAGGAGGAAATTTAAAAAATGAAGCAAATGAAGCCATCCAGGTGGTGGCAGTGGTGGCGCACGCCTTTAATCCTAGCTCTCGGGAGGCAGAACCAGGCGGATCTCTGTGAGTATGATGCCAGTCTGGTCTACAGAGTGAATTCCAGGATAGTTAAAACTACACAGAGACACCCTGTCACAAAAAAACAAAAAATAAAAATAAGAAAAAAAACCTGGAAGCCCTTAAACTACCTGCCCTTCATTTGCCCAAGGGAGTGTGCTCCATAAAGCACATTATGTGAAGTTAGAGGAGGTGGGGACCATGTTTGTGATCCATAAAGGTCACTGGGGACCTTGCTTTGCAGCTTTTTTATCTTTCTTCCTTTCTTGGTCTCTTGGAGCCAGGCCATATGCACGATATTGTTTGGATCCTAGAGAAATCCCACAAAAGACCACCATCCACGTATACAATCATCAAGAGTGTTTATTATCTCAAGAAAGATTCCAGCATGCCGGGGCTGACCATCCTACACAAAGGCAAAGTGGCGATGACCCAAAGAGGGACATGTGGGCTCTTTTGAAGCACAGCTAAGGGGAGTTCCTAGAGCAGCTAAGTCGTTTCAGATATGATTGGCTTAAGTAAGTGGCGGTCATATTGTACGTTCTAATTGGCTAGGGCTGGTTAGGGGCTGGTTAGGGGCTGGTTAGGGGCTGGTGAAGGCCTAGTACATGCAGTTCTCCTCGTCCCTGCTGTTAGGGGCTCCAGTGATTAATTTCCCTTTATTTGTGGCTCTTTCAGAAACTGCTCAGTCTCAGGAGACTGAAATTGAGGCCTGATCTCTGAGAGAAAACTGACAGCCTGTTATGGCGTCTGCTTAGTCCTTTCAGATGTAACAGTCCTCCATGTACCAGGCTTTTTCTCTTGGGCCACCAACCAGCTCCCAAATCATGACATAGAGACTTATTGTTAGTATTGAATGCTCGGCCTAGCTTAGGCTCATTTCTGGCTAGCTCTTTTAACTTAAATTAACCTGTTTCCTTTTACCTACCTTTTGCCTCAGGCTTTTTCCTTCTCTCTGTGTATCTTACTTTCACTGCTCCTCTTTCTCTCCTTCTTCTCTCATTCTCCTTCTTTCCAGCCTAGATTTCTCCTCCTATTTATTCCCTCTGCCCGCCAGCCCCACCTATCCTGTTTCTACCTAGCTATTGGACATTCAGCTTTTTAATAGACCAATCAGGTGCCTTAGGCAGGCAAGGTGAAACAAATGTGACACATCTTTACACAATTAAACAAATGCAGCATAAACAAAAGTAACACACCTTTACACAGTTAAAGTAATATTCTGTAGCATAAACAAATGAATTGACACTTTTTGTCCTGACTGCCCAGTCCTAAGTGACCACTCTGAGGCTTATATTAATTGTAAATGTTTGGCTAATAGCTCAGGCTTATTACTAACTAGCTTACATTTTAAGTTAACCCATATTCCTTATTTATGCTTTGCCACATGGTAGTACCTTTATTAGCATGGTACATTAATCTCCTGCTCCCTCTGCATCTGCGGGGAACTCCTGACTCTGCCCTTCTTCCCGTCATCCTTAGTTTGTTCACCCCACCTATACTTCCTGTCTGGCTACTGGCCAATCAGTGTTTCATTAAACCAATTCGAGTGACAAATCTTTACAGTGTACAGGATTATTCCACAGCAAACACATCTTTTCTTAGTTAAAATAATATTCCACAGCACCTCCAGGCTCCTCTGCATCTCACCCTTTATAAACTATCACCTTTCCATAACTATCCATGTGTCTCTATGGTTCACTGTGAAGAGGTGCAAGAACCTGAAAACTCTGCTCTCCAGACTCAGACGGACCTGCCACAGAAGATCCTGCTACTATTAGAAAGTGGGATATTGACAGTTCACACTCTGCCTGGCCCCACCACTTCATACTTTGAACACTGGCTCTGATAGAAAGAGCACACTCTGCTCTTTGTTTCTGTATTTACTTATTTCAGGATGAGGTGCTTGTGCTATGGTGTGTATGGGGGGGCAGTACCAGGGATGGAACTCCAGTTATCAAGCTTGGCCGCAAGCACCTCTACCCACCAAGCCATTTCACCAGCCCTCTGGCTTTGTTTTCACATTTAAAATAATATTTAAAATTAGATGTGTATCTATATGTCTGTACATGCATGCATGCACACATGTGTGCACAGGTGTCTTCAAGAAAAGTGCATCAGACTTGGTGGTTGTGAACAGCCCAGTGTGGTACTGGGATTTGAACTTGATTCCACTGTAGGAGCAGTACAGTACCCTCTACCCTTAGCCCAGCTTTCTAGCCCCTGGTTTTGTTGAGTCCCGTGCTGTAGCCCGGGCTGGTCTAGAACTCGATTTGTAGAGCAGACCAGCCTGGAGCTCACTATGCAGCCCAGGCTGGCTTCAAACTCACTATGTAGTTCAGACTGGCCTGCAACTCACAGCAGTCCCCCTGCCTGACCTCCTGAGAGCTGAGATTGCAGGCGTGCATGGCCTGCCTTGCCAGACTGCGAAAACACCCGAGAGTCTCTTGAAGTCAGCTTTCTCCCACTCCCTCACAGCCCAGTGGGAGTTAGCAGCTGCCTCCCTGGGTTCCCACAGGAACCTCCCTGGATGCCAGCACTGAAGCTGTGATAATTGCCATGTTGTAATTCTTTAATAAATGTCTGTCTCCCCATTACAGACCATGATCCCCAGAAGCCCTCGTCACATTATAATTTCAGCACAATTTAATTATCCATTGTTCATGTCCCCAGGAAATTCCCATGAAGTGAGAGGAATGACTGGACTTCAGTGGGAAGACTGTGGAAAGAAGGAAGGAAGGAAGGAAGGAAGGAAGGAAGGAAGGAAGGAAGGAAGGAAGAAAGGAGGAAGGGAGGGAGGGAGGGAGGGAGGGAGGAGAGAGAGAGAGAGAGAGAGAGAGAGAGAGAGAGAGAGAGAAAAGAAAGAGAAATAAAGAGAGAGAAAGAAAGAAAGAAAGAAAGAAAGAAAGAAAGAAAGAAAGAAAGAGAAAGAGAGAAAGAGCAGGAGTGAGAGCAAGAATGAGAGAGAGAGAAGGAGAAGAAGAGGAGGAGGAGAGGAGAGGAGAGGAGGGAAGGAAGGAGGGAGGGAGGGAGGGAGGGAGGGAAGGAAGGAAGGAAGGAAGGAAGGAAGGAAGGAAGGAAGGAAGGGAAAAGGCCCCAGGCACTCTTACAGCTATCCCAACACAATGTGTTCACCTCCCACCCACAAAGCCCTGTGCTCTACCCCCAGCCTGGAATAACCTGCGAGTGCTAGTATTCACCTGAATCCCAGTATGTGGCAGGTGGCCAGAAAAGGATCAGAAGTTCAAGGCCAGGCTAGGGAAATCGCTCAGTTGGTAAAGTTCTTACCCTGCAAGCTTGAGAACCTGAGTTCCAGTCCCAGAACCATATAAAACTCAAGGGCCTGGACTGGAGCTCAAACGGCAGAGTGTACGCACAGCACGCAGGAGACTCGGGTCAGTCCCCAGCACAGTGCACATAGGGGGTGGGGGTGCAAGCCTGTAATTCTAGCACTTGGAATGTGGAGGCAGGAGGATCAGAAATTCAAAGACATCTTTTTCATTTGTTTTTTGTTTTTCAAGACAGAGTTTCTCTATGTAAGAGTCCCAGCTTTCCTGGAACTGCTTTGTAGACCAGGCTGGCCTTGAACTCAGAGAGATCCGCCTGCCTCTGCCTTATGAGTGCTGAGATTAAAGGCATGCACCATCATGCCTGGCTCTGTGACTAGCCTGGAATACACCAGACCCTATCCACTAGACCAGAGTTTTAGAACCAGTAGAGGTGAGCTTGGGCCCCCTTGGCCTAGGTGATTCTGTAACCTCCAGTGAATACTGTCCTTCTCCATGTATGATCTGACATCCTTTTATCCTTCCCCCTTTAGGGAAGGGTCACAGTGATGGGGAAAGTTTTGTTGCTGGGAATTGTGGGGAGTCAGGAGGGTAAGGGCAGTATGCTCTGAGATGAGACCTCAGGACACAGTCTAGCAGACTTCAAGTCACCCAGTAAGTAGGAACAGGATCCCTTTGTTCATTCCTGAGCTTCATCCCTGGGTCAGGCTCTTGGGATGCCTTAGAGATTGGGTCCAGGAGAGTGCTGGACTTCCTCGTATATCTTGCACACAGTGGCTTGATTTTGTGTGTGTGTGTGTGTGTGTGTGTGTGTGTGTGTGTGTGTGTGTGTGTGTGTGCTACTGTTGCCATGTGCATGTGTGGAGGTTACATGCTGCACAAGCTCAGCTCATTACCCATTCATGTATTTACTGTGGTCATTTTCAGGCAGTAAACATGTACCAAGAAGAAGTGGAGCCAAGTGTGGTGGCACACACCTTTAATTCCAGTACTCAAGAGGCAGAGGCAGGTGGATCATTTTGAGTTTGGACAGCCAAGGCTATATAATGAGACCCTGTCTCAAAAAAGAAGGAAAAAAAAAAAAAAGAGACAGAAAAAAAATTGTACGTTATACAGGCCTTCCAGCAGAGGGCAGGAAAGTCACACATGGAAAGAGTCTTCTACTGAGGTGCCAGTGAGCTACTGGTTCTGTCTTATCTTCCTTTGCATAGTTGGTAACCTTCGTGGATGTGGTGGTGGATGGACTTCACCGTGGAGAAGTGGGGCTGGTCGGAACCTGGCCAGAAGGAGCTGCACCGTGAATCAGCCAACCAGAACCTTCCAGCACTGGGCAAGCCCTGCCCAGCCTTCCTGGGAAGGCAGATCCACCTTCTTTTCTATGTGTGTTTTGAGCCAGTTTTGCTCTGTAGCTCGGGCTAGCCTCCAACTCTTAAACTTCCTGTTTCAGCCTTCCGTTGCAAGGATTATGGGCACGTACCGCATGCCCCTCACCTGGGCTTCTGACCATGGACTCCTTGCCTCCTGTGGGTGTTCATATGCTCCAGGCTTTCTGTACAGGCTTGCTGGCCTCCTGCCTGGCCTGTTTTCCTCTCTTTTCTTTTTTAAAACTATAACCGGGCCTTTTCTGTAAACATTTATTTTAATTACATTTATCTGTGTTTCCTCGTGTGTGTGTGTGTGTGTGTGTGTGTGTGTGTGTGTGTGTGTGTGTGTATTCATATGCAGCAGTGCTGTGTGTAGCAGTCAGGAGATGACCACTGAGAGTCTGTTCTATCATGGGGGTCCCAGGGATTGAGCTCAGGTTGTTAGGCATGGTGGAAAATGTCTTTATCTAGTGGGCCATCTCGTTGGCCCTTCTTCTCATGGGTCCTTGCAGTCTACAGCCTCTCTCTGGAGAGATCTCGCCCTGGGCCAGCCTCATCTCGAGCTGCTTTCCACCCTGTTGACCTCCATGCCCTGTGTCTCTGGTTCCAGCAGTGTCAGGAGCCGTTGTCATGAACTATTGCTGGCCAGGACACAAATACAGCTTAATAGCAATTGATAATTCAGATGTTAACCCACCAGGGGGACGTCTCTCTGATGGGGTACCTGTCTGGCAAGGCTTGCAGGTCACTGACTCTGAATACTGTTGCTCTCATCAGTAATTTGTGTACAATAACTGCTAATATTCTGATCCTGCCCCTTGGTGCCACCCTGTGTCCTGACGCAAAAGTCTCTTTTTAAGGAAAAACTCCGCCCATTTCTCTCTCCTCTCTCCACGCCCATGAGGTGTGCACCCCTCGGTACCCCCTCTCTTCCCCCCTCTCTCGCTTCCTCTTTCTGTCTCTCTGTCTCTTTATCTCTCTATTATAATAAACTCTCCACGTGGATGCAGTGTCTGGGTTGTGTATTACTGGCTGCCGCCATGCCCGAATGGAGTGGGCTGCCCGCCCGCCCTCCACTGCAGATGCCCAGCATACCAGCATGGTTCCCTGCATGTGTGGGATACTCTGAGGGTCCCCCCATGTAATAAATCATAACATTGCCGCCCAGCATTGCCAGACAATCCCACTGCTTTCTCTTGCCCGCCAGCAGTCTGAGGAGCGTTTGGGACCCTGTACCACCCACCATTTTTCTGGCTGGAGGACTGTGGGAAAGTCTTCACTCTATTGGATCAGTAAGATTCTCCCCTTCC
Organism: Peromyscus californicus insignis; assembly: GCF_007827085.1. Lineage (NCBI taxonomy): Eukaryota > Metazoa > Chordata > Mammalia > Rodentia > Cricetidae > Peromyscus > Peromyscus californicus. The sequence continues at coordinate 176,115,473 of NW_026294562.1, read as the reverse complement.
CTTCTGGCAATTTTCCTCCAACTGAGGACTTGCTCGTCTCTCGTGGTGCCGGCACCACATGTTTTTCGGGCTCTAAGCCCCTCGGGCCTATGCCTTCCATGACCCTTAGCTATTGTTTCCATAATGAATTTCCTAGGACTCTTGCATACAAAGAATCAAAATAGTGGGGCTGGAGAGGTGGCTCAGCAGTTAAGAGCACTGGCTGCTCTTCCAGAAGTTAAGAGCACTGGCTGCTCTTCCAGAGGACCTGGGTTCAATTCCCAGCACCTACTTGGCTTCTCACAGCTGTCTATAATTCCAGTTCCAGAGGATCCTACACCCCTACACAGATGCACGTGTAGGCAAACACCAGTGGAAATAAATCATTTTTAAAAGGAACAAAATAGCTTAAGCAAATTTTGTTCTTAAAGAGGATTTTATTTTTTATTATATGTAAATGTGTGTCTATGTATGGGCATGTACCCATTAGTGCTGGTACCTGAGGAAGCCAGAATAGAGCACCAGTTCCCCTGGAACTGGAGTTACAGATGGTTGTGAGCCACCCAACATGGGTGCTGGGAACTGAACTCAGGTCCTCTGCAAGAGTAGTAAGTACATTCTCCTAACTGCTGAGCCATCTCTCTAGCCCTGAGAATTTAGATTTTGAAAACAAAAACAAAAAACAAACAAACAAACTTACTGGGAAGTGCTGCAGTCATGGTGCACATATGAAGCTGAACTTGAACTGATACTCCTGGCTCTCCTCTCTAGCTTCCTGCTACAGGCCTCTCCAAGCAGCACTTAGCATGGTTACCACCTGCTTGAACATGTTCTACCCATCAACCACATATGTAAGTCCCAAGGAAAACTCTGGCTAGTTCCCTTTTGTCAAAGTACCCAGGGTCCTGAGCAGACGGGAAATATCACGAACCAGAACTAGTAACTACATATGGAGCTATGTGGAGATTGGCAGGGTCATTGCCTTGGCTGCAGAGACGAGGACAAGGGACCTCATAGGTTTACTCCCCCCTTCACTGCCCCACTGGGACCGCTGGAGCCAGGCTCCCGTCCAGACAGCGGAAATGGCTTCTTGGGAGTTTTTGTCAGTGATATTGGGCATCTTTATATGTGCATGCAACTTTTTGGTCAAGTAACTTATGCTCGTTATAAAGGATAATTTGAACCATGCCCAGAAATACGGAAGCACCAATTCCTTTTATCTGCATACCTCAGAAACTCAGTAGTTTCTCTTGAGTGTTTCTTCCAGCACCTCCAGTCCATTCTGTGTGCCTGTTTGTCAGAAAGTGTAACTAAAAATTAGGAAAGCCACTTCCTCGCCCCCAGTATGATGACCCTCCACTCACCCTCCAATGTCTCAGTGCTTTCATATTTTACATTTTCTTCCATATCTTTTCATTTTGTGCCAAGTCACTGCTTACTAGACTTCTTTCTGTGCTCATGATGCTACATGTTTCTCACAACATTCCCAGTTAGAATGTGATGAGCATCCCTTCTCCCTTTGTCCCTTCTTTGGGGGATATTCCACAAAGTCAGATTCCCAGGATCCTTCTGTTTCCAAGGCAAGCACTTCACCCAGTCATCTTCCCAGCCCTGACCTTGAACTTTCGATTCTCCTGCCCCTGTCACCAAAGTGCTGGGGCATTGCAGGTGTGTGCCACTGCAGCCTGTTGATTTTCCAATAGTTTATTCGAGATTTCCTATCAACCGCGAGCATTATCAGGAGCTTCCATCAGCGCTCAGCTCTTGCAGTACTGCCTCATTTTTGGTTAGGTTTATTTTTAAAAATCATTTTTATTTATGTTGGGGGGGGTGCGGGTGCTTATGGAGGTAGAAGAGGGTTTCCATCCCCTGAAACTGGTAGTTCTAGGTGGTTGTGAGTCACCTAATGTGGGCACTGGGAATTGAGCCAATAGGCTCTTAACCTCTAAGCATCTCTGGCCCCGTAGGTTCATGCTGGAGGCAGGATTGCCCTTCTTGGTGGCAAGGTGGCCACCCACTGTTCTAGGTTTACGTCCTGGCAACTTAGAAACTCACACAGGCAGCATCTCACTCAAACACCCTCCAGATGCATCAGGTTTTCCCGGATGTGTACATTTACCCGCTGTTCTCTGCCCACATCACCTCAGTCACCTTCTCACCCCGGCTTTTCCCTAGCACTCATTTTACCCATCCCTTCCATATTAGCTATGACTTGAATGTGTTCCCAAGTTCCTATTTGGAAACCTAACGCTCCACATGAGTGACTGAGGCCTTGATGAGGTGGGAAGCCTCATGAATTTCCATTCATCCTTGGGAGGAGGTGCAGTACGGGGAGATCCCACAGAGCATTGTATCTGGCTGGAACTCTAGTGTTAGCACCTAGGCTTTGAACTGCCTTTTGTGAGACTACCTTTTGTTACTGTTACCTTTTGTTTGAAGTGTTTGATTCTTATCTGTTAGTTCTTCCTAAAGGGTTCAAAGCTTTTGCAAGACTTGGTTATGAGAGGACTTGACACACCAGAGGTCTCATGACTGGGAATTGCTTGGTATGTGGAAATTGACTTGCTACGAGGTGTGAATTGTGTAACAATAAAAAGGCCTTTTGCAAAGCAACAGGCAGTCAGTTCGGCAGAAGCCGGCTGGAAGCTGGCTGGAAGCTGGCTCCCCAGCCGCTGCTAAGCCAAGTTCGTCCTGGACTGACGCTAATTCTTCCACATGCCTGTGCAAAGCAACACTGACAAGGTGCCACCTATCAAGTGGGAAACATCCTCTCAGACACCAAGTGTTCCCAAACTTGATTCTGGTCTTCCAGCTGCCAGCACTGTGAGGAATTGTTCTGTGTATAAACTACCAAGTCTATGGCTGGTTGTCAGAGTAGCCAGACAGGACTCTCCACAGCCCACCCCCTTTTCTTTCCTCTGTATCACGAATCTATGGTACTTCTGGCCTCATATTGTCTCTCTCCAACTGGAACTTTTCACTGAGACAACCTCTGTCTGACAGCAGGGACTGTGCCTGGACAGTAGCTGATCAAATGTGGAACCAGGATGAGTGGGAGAGCTGATACTTAGATCAAAACTTTAGTAAGAGAAACAAGTGTTCCCCCCTCCCCACACTGACCAACAACTTGCAGACTTCTGGTCTCACTTCGCACTTCTTTAAAGTATCTTTTTCCGTATTGTGTATTCATGCATGCCTGTGATTGGGTATGTGCACGTGATTATAACTGCCCTCAGAGGTCAGAAGGAGGTGTTAGATCCCCTAGAGCAGGAGTTACAGGTGATTGTGAGCCACCAGACTTGGGTGCTGCAGCCTGAACTTGGGTCTTTCTCAAGAGCATCTTTCCAACAACAGCACCTTTACCCACCAGTGTGGACTGCTGCCTTCAGACACTGCCTGTGCTCTTGGTTTGTTGTTTTGTTTTTCAAGACAGGGTTTCTCTGTGTAGCCCTAGCTATCCTGGAACTCACCCTGTAGTGACCAGACTGGCCTTGAACTCAGAGATCAGCCTCCTCTGCTTCCTGAGTGCTGGGACTAAAGGCGTGTGCCATCACCGCCTGGCTATCTATACTCTTGGTGTACAGCCTGTCAATTTCTTAGATTAGCTAATTCCAGGGGCCAAAAATCACATGCAGGAAGTTAGACACTCTGTTTGAAAGAAAATGCTCAACATTGTGGCCTGGATCCAAAGATAACCTAGATTCCCATGTAAATACAATCCTAGCTAGAGGACCCCAAGGAAGGGAAAGCCTTAAAAAACAAACCAAAAAAAAAAAAAAAAAAAAAAAAGCCTGGGTACATATTGGTGCATTCCTTTAATCTCAGCACTTGGGAGACAGGCCTGGCACTACATTGTGAGTTCCAGGTTAGCCAAGGGTATATAGTGAGACCTTGTCTCAAACTTTTAAAATTAAAAACAAGCATACATATACCAACTATTTTAGGCATTCCAAATGTGATAAGTATTAATTGTCCATGTCCACAAGATTCTTTTGTGCTTAATATGTGATGGGGCCGCTCAGTAGGTAGAATACAAAAGCCTGATAAGGAGACACTAAGGAACTGTTCCCATGAGGTTTATAGTGGGAAGGGCTTAAATAAGCCAAGAGTCCCAAAGGAAAGAGTCTCACCCTCTGGGCTCACCATTAATCCTTAGTGAACTCAGAATTTCCTGTGGCAGAAAAGAAGTATTTTTAAGGAGGAACCTGTCAGATGAGAAAACTCTTGTGACCAGGGTCCATTTGTTTCTCATTCAGAGACACTGCAGCCTAGCAGAACGCCTACTGAGTGGAGTGGTCAACATTCCTGCAAACACTGTCATGCATAGTTTTCACCAGATGTTTTAGCATCTCGGGTGTAGCGGTAACGCCCGCGCTACCACCACCAGTTCACCATATCCGAGCAAGGGGCTGTGGATCAAAAAACAGACAAGAGACAGCAGGTCACTCGCCTCAGCAGAATGCCTAATGCCGATTATTGAAAGAGGGAGGAAACCTTAAATACAGGCTTACAGCACAATGGAGGAACCCCGGAGGGCAGAAGTTCACTACCCAATGTTCTACAATCTTGCATCTAAGCTGTTTACACCAAATGCAGGATACATGAACAAGGAACCTCCCATGAGCGTTCAGGAAGAAGGAAACCGGCAGGGAATTAGCATAGGGTGGACATCTGGTCAAGGTCGGCAAGCAAGGCAACAGCTACCCAAAATGGGGGGCCGGGGCCCTACAGGTCCCCCCTTTTTACTAAGAAATGAGGTTGCGTGGGATGTCAGCAGGTCACCTTACCCCGTCATGGAGATGCCTGCCCAGGCCACACAGGCGCTCTGTCTTAGGTTGGTGAACATCCCCCAGGAATTACCTGTCTCTGAATATTCATTATCACACAGGCTCAACCATATGAGCTGCAGAGTTAACTGCTGCCAAAGATCTCAAAGTGGCGCTGGGCTTGCAATCTGTGCTTTCGACACAACCTAAGTCAGAAGCTCATTTTTTCTCGGGCAGTTTCCTAACTTTCCCTGCTGTTAGGAAAATTCACTCATGAATCCAGATGTTTGCAGTCATTAATTCCATGACAAACTTGGTTCTTTTGTTATAGTTCAAATGAAGGAAGATTAGGGAAAGAGGTGGCATGTGAATATGGAATCCTCTGAGTTCTGAGTTTGGAAGGTTATGAGCAAAGTTTTAGCAATTTGCAATTAAAAATTACTTGATGAATTTATATGTGGAAATTTATATATCTAGAACAAAGCCAAGATGCAGGGGAAGGAAAAGGCCAGGCATTTGAAAAGGGTAAGGACACCGGGCGGTTGAGAACCGCTGATTTAGACAAAACAGAAAAATTAAGAAGCTGTGTAATTGCCAGGCAGTGGTGGTGCACACCTTTAATCCCAGCACTTGGGAAGCAGAGGCAGGCAGATCTCCATGAGTTTGAGGCCAGCCTGGTCTACAGAGTGAGTCCAGACAGCCAGGACTGTTACACAGAGAAACCCTGTCTCGAAAAAACCAAAATAAATACATAAGTAAATAAAAATGAACTAGAGTAAGGAGTTGATAAAAAAAAAACTGGAAAATTGGAAAGCTTTAAAAGCTATGTATGATACAGTGAACATTAACCACAATGAACAAGTTACTGGTTTTCATCTTTAATATAAGTGTAATTGTGCAATGTAGTTAGACACTCACTCATAGTTGACCATCAGTGGACACTTTCTATGTGCCATGGATCAACTCTTAAGTGCTTGAAATCTTTGTGTATTTATTTATTTATTTATTTATTTATTTATTTATTTATTTATTTATTTATGTTTTTCAAGACAGGGTTTCTCTGTATAGCTTTGCGCCTTTTCTGGAACTCACTCTGTAGCCCAGGCTGGCCTCGAACTCACAAAGATCCACCTGGCTCTGTCTCCTGAGTGCTGGGATTAAAGGCATACACCACCACTGCCTGGCCTCTTTGTGTATTTCTGGCTGTCCTGGAAATCACTTTGTAGACCAGCCTAGCCTTGAACTCAGTGATTCCCCCTGCCTGTGCCTCCTGAGTGCTATGATTAAAGGCATGCACCACCACTGCCTGGCAATTACACAGCTTTGTTGCTGTTTCTGCAGCTGGGATCCCACTGTCTCTGATGCTGGGGACAGTGGGTGGGCAGACGCAGAACCAAGGACACAGGCTCTGGGAGGTTTGCAAGCAATCTTGTTTATTAAACAAAGAACTGAGATATTTATGTGTGTACTTTTTGGTGGGCTCTGCTTCCGGCTGCCGTGGTGTTTCCTGGTTGGCTCTGGGTCTTACATCTGCAGTTGTCATCTTGGGGGGTCCAGTTTCAGGCTCCTCTGGGTCAGGATACTACTGCACATGTCAGAGCTCTTTGTTTGCTTAAGGCATGGCCCAGTGCTTTTGGTCTTATCTGCCTCACAGCTTCTTAATGTTTCTCTTTTGCCTAAATCAGCGATTCTCAACCTGTGGGTTGTGACACCTTTGAGGGTGAATGACCCTTTCACAGGGGTTGCCTAAGACCATCAGAAAACACAGATATTTACATGAGGAACTGTACTAAAGGGTTGCAGCATTAGGAAGGTGGAAAACCACTGATCTAAATGAAATCAGTCTGTACATTCTTTCTCATAAATTTTTTTAAAAGATTTATTTATTTATTATGTATACAGTGTTCTGTCTGTATGCATGTCCACACACCAGAAGAGGGCACCAGATCTCATTATAGATGGTTGCCAGCCACCATGTGGTTGCTGGGAATTGAACTCGGGACCTCTGGAAGAGCAGTCAGTGCTCTTAACCTCTGAGCTATCTCTCTATCCCTCTCATAAATTTTTTTGTTTGTTTTTCGAGACAAGGTTTCTCTGTGTAGTTTTGGTGCCTGTCCTGGATCTCACTCTGTAAACCAGGGTGGCCTTGAACTCACAAAGACCTGCCTGGCCTGCCTCCTGAGTGCTGGGATTAAAGGCGTGCACCACCACCGCCCGGCCGTCTCATCAATTTTTACAGGACTTATTGGGAGGGAGGTTTGCAATGTGTTGGTTTCAATGGCTGACTTCATATGAATGCCTTCAAATGTATGGGACTCTGCTGTCACCAAGAGGCTCTGGACAGTGCTACTTGTTACTTTACAAGTATGAAGTTGCTGATGTTTGCTAAGAGCAGAGCAGCTGTGAAAGGCTTTATGACAATCCTGACAATGTGGTTTCTCCTGGGTGTGAGTTCTCTGGTGTTGATTGAGATGAGTGCTTTACCACACACATCATAGGTATAAGGTTTTTCTCCACTGTGAATCCTCTCATGCTTCTTTTGATTTGCTTTTTGGGAAAAGGCTTTCCCACATTTGCTACATGTGTATGGCTTCTCACCCCTGTGAACTCCACGGTGAAGAAAAAGGCAGAAGCTCTGGCTGAAGGCTTTCCCACATTCCTGACAAACATATGGCTTTTCTCCAGTGTGAATTCTCTGGTGTCGGATGAGTTGGGCACCCAAGATGAAGGCTTTCCCACAGTCACCACATTTAAAAGGCTTCTCCCCTGTGTGAATTTGCTGATGCTTAGAAAGGCATGAACTCTGACTAAATGTGTTCCCATACTCACTACACTCAAAGTGCTTCTTTACAGTATGAATTCTCCGGTGCTGAATAAGGTAGTTACTCTGCTTAATGGCTCTGTCACATAAATCGCATTTAAAGGGTTTCTCTCCAGTGTGAACTGATGATTTCAAAAGGTGGTCACTCTGATTACAAAGATTCTGCTGCATTTGTTACATTTAAAGGGGTGCACTTTGGGAAGTCTGATGCTCAGTGACAGAGGTGTTATGCATGGATTTCTCAGGCTTCATGCATGCATTCATTTGTCTTCATACCAGCATGGATGCTCTGATGGCAAATGAGGTGCATACCTCTGTTCATAGGTTTTCCCACATCGGTTACACTCACAGGATGTCATCTTGGTGTGACTCTTCTCATGCTGCCCAAGGGATCTGTTGTGGTTGAAGGCTTTTCCACACTTGTTACACTTAAAGCATTTCTCAGTATGCCTTGAGTTCTGACCTAAAACCTTCTCCCGTGTATTTTCTCTGGTGTGACTTCAGAGTTGAGCTGCAAATGAAGTATTCTCCACATGGCTTACATTCATACGGGGACTCTGTGTGAGCTTTATGGTGCACACGGCTTGCATTCATACGGGGACTCATTGTGTGAACTTTATGGTGCACACGGCTTGCATTCATACGGGGACTCTGTGTGAACTTTATGGTGCACACGGCTTGCATTCATACGGGGACTCATTGTGTGAACTTTATGGTGCACACGGCTTGCATTCATACGGGGACTCTGTGTGAACTTTATGGTGCACACGGCTTGCATTCATACGGGGACTCATTGTGTGAACTTTATGGTGCACACGGCTTACATTCATATGGGGACTCATTGTGTGAACTTTATGGTGCACACGGCTTACATTCATACGGGACTCATTGTGTGAACTTTATGGTGCACACGGCTTACATTCATACGGGGACTCATTGTGTGAACTTTATGGTGCACACGGCTTACATTCATAAGGGACTCATTGTGTGAAATTTATGGTGCACACGGCTTACATTCATACGGGGACTCACTGTGTGAACTTTATGGTGCACACGGCTTGCATTCATATGGGGACTCTGTGTGAACTTTATGGTGCACACGGTTCTTTATGGCTAACGGTCTCCTTGCACTTAGCACAGCCAAGGAGCTTTTCTGTGGCATGACTCAGCTGATGCTGAATTAAATGTGAGGAACAGCTAAAACTCCTGACACTTTCTGGACACTGGTAGGGTCTGTAGCGTGAGCGGATTCGCCGATGCTCATTAAGGTGTGTGCTCCGACAGAAGGTTTTCCCACACTCACTGCATTTGTGAGGCTTCTCTCCACTGTGAACCTCTGGTGGATCTTCAGGGTGGAGGAGTGCTTGAAAGCTTTCCCACATTCATTACACTTGTATGGCTTCTCTTCTGTATGAACAGCCTGGTGCTCAATGAGTGATGACCTCTGATTAAAGATCTTTTTGCATTCTTGACACTCTGTCTTTGAAAGACAGTTTTTACAAAATGAGTTTTTCAATGTTGGACAAAATGTTTCCTTACGTGGAAGATTTCAGGGCATGTAGTACATTCATAGAGTTTCTGAGTGTGGACTTTCTAGTGTCCAGCTAGATGAAAGGCCTGGCTGAATGTCTTCCCACATTCCTACATCTGTAGGACTTAGGGTTTGTAGGAGTTTTCTGATGCTTAATAGGCTGTGGATGAAGAATGGATGGACTCTTATGCAGCTTTTTTTGGTCACTACTATTATGAGTCGATGGTTTTTCTTGGTCCCAACCTTGAATTTTACACAGCTGGGCTGAGTCAGCACCCTTACCCTGCAGCAGCTCTTGGCTCACCACTTTGACTCTGGATGGCTTTTCTCGGCTGTCACTTTGAGTTTTACACAGGCTTTGTCCAGTGTGAATTTTCTGATGCCACTGGAGGTACACATTCTGACGAACCCTTTCCCACATTCCTGACACGTGTATGACCTGTAGCTTGTTTGAGTCCCTGGATGCATGAGAAGGAAAGCACCCTTGGGAGCCCCTCCCCTGCTCCTGCCGTGCAGGGGCACTCTCCCTCACATGGACAATTCAGTGCGGGGGTGGGGGGGGTGGGGGGGTGGGGGTGGGGAACTCCGGCTAAGCTTTTCCCACAACTCACTACACTTACGTAGCTTCTCTTCTCCCTGGACAGAGTCCTTCTGGCTCTGTTCTAAGTAGTAGCTGAAGTCAGTCCTGGATTCCTTCAGTATCACTGGTGTGAGGTTCTTTCAGGAATATCAGACATCACGCATCCTGTCCTGTGGAAAAGAGAGGTCCAGAACCGAGGCTGCTCTTGAATTTCTGACTCTAGCAATCTGTGGTGTTTTTCTTGTTGGTAATGTCAGATCTTGGAAGACCTTCTGGGTCTCCTAGCAAACTATCTAACCAGCTCTCACCTATACAGGCTTCAAAGTTGAATTCCTCCTTGGAAAATGTCTCCATAACTGGGAGAGGCCTTCTTCCAAGAAGCCCTGCTGCAAAGTAGAGTTCTTGGTCTCAGTCACTTCTAAAAGAAAGAGAGAGTGTATAAATGCCTCTGTTCCTTGGATCAGTGGGACAACCATGCTGTGGGCTGAAAACAGACATGAGAAAGGTCTGGGGTCCATCCCGTCTATCAGTGGTGTCCCATCTGGAAATGGAAGAAAGTAAGGAATGGCAAGCTCAGAATGGTCACCCAAGGAGCTGAGAGCCTGTAATGATTCAGCAGAGAAGTAGAGCCTTGGCCATGATCATCATAACCATGAAACTGAGTTCACTAACACATCTTCCAGGCATGCCTCCTTCCACCTTCTCCCTCTATACCATACAGTATCAAAATCTTACTCAAGACATCGGGGGTTCTTGATGGCAGGGAAAGCTTCCACATCCATCCAGTCCTTCACCCTAGAATCCCGGGCCAACCCTCTCACCCTGATTCAGGTACTAATGTCTTTCAGACCACCTTGGAAATGTCTCAACTCTCTTCTTTTCCTGTCTCTGTCATCATCAACTAAAAATCTGGTTCCTTGTTGGCCTCCCGTCTGTCTGCTCTTCCACATTAGCCCTGGGGAGGCTGCATAATAAAGAGAGCTGACCATGCTACACGCACGACACCCTTCTTCCGCTGCTCTGTCCACACTGCCGTTGCCCCCTCTCCTAACATCCTGTATCATCATCACCTTCTTCCAAACCAGTACCTTCTATGGTTTGGTGGCTCCCCATCCAAAGACTGTGGTGATATATTGTGTCCCCCAATGTATTGCTCACCCTAACAAAGCTTATCTGAGGATCTGAGAAAAAGCCAGCCACTGTAGTAAACATAGAAATCAGGCAATAGTAGCACACGCCTTTAATCCTAGCATTCGGGAGGCAGAGATCCATCCAGATCTCAGTGAGTTCAAGACCACACTGGGAACAGAGCCAGGCATGGTGGCACACGCCTTAAATTCCAACACTAGTTAACCATAAAGGTCTGGAGATCTGTACAGACAGACAGGAAGTGACAGAGCTGGGCAGGAAGAGGAAGTGATATAGCTGGATGGAGAAAGTTAGACTGCTGGGACAGAAAGGCACATAGGCGTGGGTAGACAGGAAGCAGCTCTCTCTGGAGGCTGAGGAGTTGGTGAGGTGAGGTTGGCTGTGGCTTGTCCTATTCCTCTGACCTCTCAGTTTTCACCCCTATATCTGGCTCTGGGTTTTAATTAGTAAGATCGTTTAGCAATTCGCGTTACAAAAGAGCACCTCAGAGGCTGCTCAGTGTCTCTTGGCCTGGGCATGGCCCTTACAAACAACAGTGTTCAGAGCCATCTCTTGCCCTACCCTGTCATCACGGTGCTCTCAGCCCACACTGTTCTCTAGTTTCCTCTTCACCAGATCTTTGCTCACACTGTCCCTCTGTGTAGAGCATGTCAACCAACAAGTATCAGGCCCTTCTTCTCATACTATGAATGATAAGGGGTCCTGGGGATGCAAAGGTCAGACAGCCAAGGACTTTTTGTTTTCACAGCAATGCTGGAGCAGGGAAAGGCACAAGTGATAGTGCAGATGGTGCACAAGTTATTACTGGAGACCAGCACACACACTTGTGCAAGGTGTGCACGGGGATGTTTGGCTGTCGATGCTTGGAAAGAGCCATATGATTAAGCAGCAAAAACAGAACTCAGAGCTGGGAGCACGCGCCCAGGTTGTTCACCATCGAGGAACACTAGCACAAACAGGAGGCTGCAGAGAGTTCACTCTAATGACCGCCCAGGTGGCAGCAAGCAAGGAGCAGGGCTGTGGGGTGTCCAGGCGGGTGGAGCTAGAGGTATGATCTAGTTCTGAGTCTTCCTCATGGTGATGGAAGAATACTGTATGAGCCTCCTGTGCCCTGGTAAAGTCCCTCCCTCTTTCTTCCATTGCGAGCAGTTCCATCAGGCCATCACACAGTGTAGGAACTGCACTGGGAATGATAAAGCAGCTGTGCCTGGCAGCATTAGGCCATGGGCTTGACTTACTCCCAGACATGGCTGTGTCTGAGCCAGGAAGAAGGTAGAAGAGGTAAGCCAGAGACCACAAGGCATGGGGGTGCATAAACTGACTTGGGAGTAGAAAGCATCCCCTCGTGGAGGCTTGAAGTAAAAAGGCCCTGGAGAGGCACCAGGATGCCTGTTCTGATGGCAAAGGAAGAGACACAGTATGCCAGAGTGAGGTCCCCTCTGTAACATGGACAAAAGACAGTGGGTAAATGGTTGAGGTTGGGCATCAAGATGTGCAGACAACAGACAGACAGGATCTCAGGCAGTCAGATAATGGAGAGTGCCTTCCTCTCACTCACCAGTCCTGGTGGCTTCCAGGCCTCCTTTGACCATCCCAGCTCTTCCCTGACATCTGGTTGGGAAATCAGGCTGGGTCTAGGGGTTGCAGTCTGTCGCGTCCGCCTCGACCAGCAAGGAAGACGCAACACCAGGCTCTTCTCCAAGCAGTTTATTCAGGAACCTTGAACAATCTTCTGACCCCGGGGAAAGCCATCTTCTCCCTCTTGGGAAAGCCAGCCCACGCCCTTTATAGCCACTGGGCAACCAACCCCGTAGTGCCACGTCGACAATGCCGATAGGGTCAGACATACGCAAGCAAGCCAGATTCCATGCCCAAGCCAAATAAGGAGTTGTTTATCCCAGAGAACACCTGCCATCGGGAAGGCGGAAGCCAGACGCCGGCGACATCTTTGAGGCACGGCCGTGCACTGCTCTCTACGAGCAGTCTGCTGAGAAAGAACAATCCTGTCATCAGTGAGGATATGGAGGGCATCCGGACACTCAACAGGAACTTTCTGGCTTGAACGTCATTCAGATCTGAGTAGGAGTCAAGGTCAATGCACTTCTTACCGTGGGCTACAGCTTAAGAACTGAAAGACACTGATGTAAGACCTCCTGACGTGCTTCTGCACACAGGGTAGCAGATGAGAACAGCTGCCCCAGTGTAACAAAATCCTAAGGAAGAGGGTCCGATTGCATGATGTCTTTTACTCTTTTTACCCTTTGGGATAAAGTACTCTGCTGTTTCTTGGAAATAAAACAATGGACTAATTAGAGGAGAAGAAATGAGGATGAGGTGGTAGTGATGGGGAGCTGGTGCTGGATGGGAAGCTATGCAGATGAGCACTGTGGTAGATGCCTTCTGAATTCCTACCGTGAGGCTGCTACCCACAAAGTGGATTTGGCCATCTTGGCTGCTCCATGAGGGAATCACGCTGGCACAGCTGAATTGGGACTGCTCCTGCATTTTACACTGAAATCCTGCTTTCCTTCGAGACTCAGGAGGAAGGGCCCCATGAACAAGCACATTCTCACTTTCTGACTTAGTAGGGTTTCTACTGCTGAGATAAAACATTATGACCAAAAGTAACTTGGGAAGAAGAGGGTTTATTTCAGCTTGTAACTCTCAGATCACACTCCATCACCGAGAGAAGTCAGGACAGGAAGCCAAGGCAGGAACCTAGAGGCAGGCGCTGACGCAGAAGCCTGGCTTGCTCTCATGGCCCTCATCCTACTTTCTTAAAGTACCCAGGATCACCAGCCCAGGAGTGACACCACCAATAATCAATTAAGAAAATGCACCATAGTCTTGCCTGAAGGGCAACTTGGCAGCATCATTTCTCAACTGAGGTTCCCTCTTCCCAATGACTCCATCTGTGTCAAGCTGACAAGAAATTAGCCAGCACTCTTCCCATTGCTGGAGAGTCAGAGCGCCCACGTGACTTCACATGTTCTGCATGCTCGCATTCTGGCAACCTGTGCTGTGTCCTTCTGTAATGAGTCCCAAGTGTTGAGTGTGACCACAGGCCGAGACCTCTGAGTACTCCTCGTGAATCACTCAACTGGGATGCTCTTGGGGAGCACAGCTGGGAGGACTTTTGGAGTGAGTAGCTGTTCCAGCTTTGACCTGGAAGTACCACCCCCACTGAGGCTTCTGGTAACTGTCATGCCTACCTATGGCCTGCCCCTGAGGCGGGGCAGAGAGGGGGGCCCTTAAGACCTGAGATCCGGATGTGCCGGCCCTCTTGGTTCCTGGGAATCCTGAATGTTGGATGGTAGACCGAGCAGAGTTCTCCAGAGAACACCACTGGACTGCACTTCACCTCTCCTGGACCCTGTAACCTATCCCTTTACTTGTTGTAAGTAAAACCCCCAAATAAACCTCCCTTTTGACTACGTGGAGTTGCCTTAATATTTCCGCCAATAGACTTCTCTTCTCTGAAGTTCCGTTCCAGAACACCTAGCAAAGAGCAGAATGACTGGAGCTGGGCGGAGAACCTGCATACTCACCAAGCACAGGGTGGGGCTTAAGCAGAGTGACTTCTGTTGTGGAATATTTGTGTACACTATGTGATTGGTCTAATAAAGAGCTGAATGGTAAATGGCTAGGCAGGAGAGACTAGGTGGGACTTCTGAGGAGAGAGGAACTCTGGGAAAAAGAGAGGTGGAGAGACACCAGAGAACAAGTCAGATGTACAGAATTGGTAAGAGGTAAAAGCCACATAAAAGAAGGTAGATTAAAAGAAACAGGTCAATTTGAGTTATAAGAGCTAGTTGGGAACAAGCCTAAATTAAGAGCCAAGCTTTCATAATTAATAAGTCTCCATGTCATTATTTGCCAGCTCACGGCCAACAAGAAAGTCCTACTACAGACTTCCATAGCTTACCAGTGCTCATCAGGCAACATCCAGTGAAAAATACAGAGCACTAGTCTCCGCCCCATGAAGCTCCCATTCCAGATGATACAGCGAGTTAGACCATGTGGGAGCCACAGGAGGATTAGTGAGGGCTGTGTGTTCTAATGGGGCTGAGCTGTGTGGGCAAAGAGGACAGCAACCTCAGCATCCTGACCCACCCGCCCAGGGAAAGACTATAGTTACAAGTAGGAAAGGGAGGGGATATGCAAGAAGCCAGGCAGGGACCAGAGCGGGTTCCTGAAGCTCAGCACTGTCAGTGCTCAGGGCTGGAGGAGCCTCTGTTACAAGGTGCTGTCCTGTGCACTGTGCATCAGATGACAGAATCCTGTGGGTGACAGGGCAGAAAGCAGGGCAATGACTAGGATCAAGGTGACACTTACTGAGCAAGAAAAGGTCCCAGAACAGGTCTCTCTGATCCAGATCTAGATCCAGCTCTTCCCAGTCTTCCAGAGTGAAATCCATGGCTACATCCTGGAGAGTCACAAACTCCTGAAACGAAACACACTGTCAGTCATTCAGGGGCTGTCATGAGCCCTCAGCAGGCCTGATCAGGGCAAAAATCACCCTGTAGGTAAAGACACAGAGCCTTGGACAAGTGACAGAATTGTCAACTCACATAGGGAGAATGAAACCCAGGTCTGCCAACCCTAAAATTCATCTACTTAATTTAAGATTTTAAGGAGCCAAGTATGGTGGCACTGTTTTCAATCCCAGGACTCAGGAAGCAGAGGCAAGCAGAGTTCTGTGAGATCGAGACCAGCCTGGTCTCAAGCAAGTTCCAGGACAGCCAGGGCTATGTAGAAAGACCCTGTCTCAAAAAAAGTAAAAATAAATAAATAAATAAATAAAAATAAAGTTTTGTTTTGTTTTGATTTTTCAAGACAGGGTTTCTTTGTGTAGCCCTGGCTGTCCTAGAAGTAGCTCTGTAGACCAGGGTGGCCTCGAACACAGAGATCCACCTACCTCTGCCTCTTGAGTGCTGGGATTAAAGGTATGTGCCACCACTGCTCAGCCAAAAAATAAAGATTATTAAACATTTTGTTGTTGTTGTTGTTGTTTAGGGACAGGGTCTCTCTCACTCTGTATCTCAGGCTGGACTCACAGCACTGTTCCTGTCTTAACCTCCTAGCTGGAACAACCATACTTGGCTTTGTGTTCCTTATGGAAATTTCCAAATACAGAAACAGGTAGAAATGTGAACATTATGGACCCAGCAGTCAGAGTCTCACCTGTGAATACGTACATGTTAACATAACTCCTTCTCCTCCGATAGCAGAGTACCAGTGGATAGATGTGAGAAGATAGGCACCCAAGAGCGTGGAGCTGAAATTGCCTGCTGGATCTGTCAACACCCTGTGCCATGTCTGAGTTCCTGTGACTGTGCCTGCTCTGACCCTCAAATATCTATATCCCTTCCCAGCTTTGTAATCATTTATAATAAAAATTTAAAAAGCATCTTTGAATACATGAACCACACTTAAATTCTAGATACAAGCTGGGCACAATGGCACACACCTTTAATTCCAGCACTTCAGGCAGAGGCAGGTGGATCTCTATGACCTTGAGGCCAGCCTGGTCTACATAGTAAGTTCCAGGTTAGCCAGGGCTACACAGTGAGACCCTGTCTCAAACAAAAACCCAAAATAATAACTACAGATCTGGGGCTGAAGCGATAGCTCAGTAATTGAGAACATTTACTGTCCTTTCAGAGGAGCCATGTTTGGGTCCCAGCATTCACACAGTGGCTCATAACTGTCACGGTCAGAGCACTTCTGATCTGTGAAGGCACCAGACACATGTGGTACACATACATACATGCAGGCAAAATACTCACGAGAAAATGAAAATAAATCTCTACAATTTATATAGAGCAGTGTTTTTTAAACATGTGGGTCATGACCTCTTTGGGGGTCAAATGATCCTTTCACAGGGGTTGCTTAAGACCATTGGAAAGCAGATACCTATACTACAATTTATAACAGTATCAAAATAACAACGAAAATAAATGTTATAGTTGGGGGATCACTACAACATGAACTGTATTAAAGGGTCACAGCATTAGGAAGGTTGAGAACCACGGACAGAGGCACCAGATGGTGTTTTGACAGCTGAAATCGAAGAAGGCCTGTGCTCTGCGTGCGGCACATACGGCCCTAACAAGGCGTCTAATCTGACTGTATTCCGTTCTTCCACACTGTCAAAGTTACTTTTCTATTGCTGTGATGAAACATCATTACCAAGAGAACTTACAAAAGAAAACATTTAATTGGGTTAGCAGTTCCAAAGGGTTCGAGTCCAGGATGACGGAGTGAGCGCATATGGGCAGCAAGAGCTGAGAGCTCACATCTCAAACCTCCAGCAGGAGGCTCAAAGCACACTGGGGATGGTGGCAAGTTTTTGAAATCTCAAAGCCTACACCTTCTTCAACAGAGACACACCTCCTCATCCTTTTCAAATAGTTCCACTAACCTGAGAACAAGTATTCAAACATATTACTCTGTGGGGACCATTTTCATTCATCACCCTGACTAAAGGCTCCATATTCTGGATGTGACACTTGTTTCCTTTTGGTGCCATCTGGTTGTCCCCCTGCCCCAGGCATTTCCTATAAACTAGGTGTAGTGATATATTGTGTACCCTAATAAACTTGCCTGAAGATCAGAGGACAGAGCCAGCCACTAGATTAGACATAGAGGCCAGGCAGTGGTGGCACACACCTTTGATCCCAGCACTTGAGATCTCATGTCTTTGCTTGGGAAGCACACATGCTTTTAATCCCAGGAAGTGATGTCTGGGCAAAGAAAGGAATAGAAGGCATGAGGAAACAGGAACACACTCTCTTTAGGCTGAGGATTTTGTAGAGGTAAGAACTAGCGGCTGACTGTTCTGCTTCTCTGATCTTTCAGCTTTCACCCTGATATCTGGCTCTGGGTTTTTTATTAAAAGACCAACAACTAGGAGACTGAAGCAGAAAGTCTGAATTCAAAGCCATCTTGAGCTACATAGTAAGATCCTGTCTTAAGCCATCTCTTCCTTCAAAAGATTGCTTGGGAGTCACAGAACAAAGGAATGCTGGTTTTCCTTTGGGAGCAATTCACTTCAGACAAAAGGACTTCAACTTTCCTCAGCCATAGCTGCCTGATTCCAGTGACCTCTTTTAAGGTCCTCCTCCTTCCCCTCCATGTTCCCAGCTTGCAGAGCTTCAGAAGAGCTGAGAGAAAGTCTCCTATCCTTCTATGGCTGACTTCCTGTTCATGCTGGATGTGTCTCCAAAATATCACAAGTAGTAGGACAAGTCCCAAAATGAGTCTGCTGTAGAGATTGCATTGACAATTGTATTTACTGAAACTACCCCACTGCTAAATTTCCATCATGCTTCAGAACAACTTCATAAACATTCCTGACACTCACTAAAGATATATTTTGGAATCTGGCAAGGAAGTTCTCCTTGAAATCCTTCAGTCTTGCTCACTGCTCTGTCAGTGGTAGAACAGTGCCTGGTATAAAGGGCATGCTTTTAAAATATTTACTAAAAGCTGGGCATAGTAGTGCATGCCAGCCCTGTTCTAGGGAGGCTGAGGCAGGAGGATTTCCAGTTTAAGATGCCTGCCACCAGGACCCAGCCCAGACTGTAGACAAGCAGTAGGAAACTGGAATTGATTGCACCCTTTTGCCTGGACAAATCAAGATCAGTCTTCTGCATCCCTATTCCACAGGAAAAATACTCTGCCTTATGGGCCTGATGGTGGAAGAAGATTGATGCTGTTCTGACTGGTGCCTCCAACACTATGGAGACCTGGGTATGGATTAGTCCCTGTAATTTATAGGATTGGAAGCTTCTTGGTCTGCACTCAGATATAGTTTATCCTTCTCAGATCTCTGATAGTACTGATGGCTAGGCTAGCTCTAACTTTGTCAGTGTGGCAGCATCAGACAACCAGATCATTCTGCAAGGCTATAGCCAGCTTGTTAACTCAGTTTTAAGAAAATGTTCTAAGATATAAAAGTTTAAGTAAGTCATAAAGGTTAAGATATGAGTCTAAGAAAGGTCTCAGGATAGGAAAACTTCTAAGCTTTGAGGATCTCAGAAAATGATTTAAGATTAAAAAAAGTTTCAGATTGTTCTCCTGTTCTATGATATAATATTTCAGAGCTTAACATTTAAGAGTCCTGATAAGCTGGTAGAGCAATGACTACTTACTGTTCAGTCACAAGCTCAGCATTTTAGATTTATTTTAGTTGTCATCTAAATATATCTAAATATAAACCTAAAAGTGCTTCTCATCAGGTCAAAAATCTCTGTCCAATTTATACCTGGCTTTCTGGACAGAAGGAAAATATACAAGCTTTTAACCCAAATCTGTAGCTCTTGTTGGGACTCAAAGGTATGAGTCCACTTCTGCTGTTTTACAGATACCCATTACCTGCTTTGTCTACAGTATGGATTTCAGTAGATTGGTAATACGAATGTATCTAAAATTTTTATGTCATTTTGTATTCCGAAGGATGGTATTTTTTCTCTCTCTCTCCTGGTCTTGGGACTCCTGCTCTTCCCAATTACTAAGGCTATGTGCCTAAGTGTTCCAAATAAGTTCATAAATTTTAACTTCTGTTCCTAGTTTAAGTTTGTCTCAACATACTTCTACTTGGCTGGCAGACAACCCCAAACTTCAATTGCTGACTACACTGCTCCAGATGACTGTGAGCTCCGGACTTGCTAAGAGCTGATGTGGACTGGCCCAGCCAATGTGATTGTTCCCTGTCTCTATAGGGTCAGATAGCCACATGCTTCTGACAGATGCCCCATTGCCCGGCCTTTGACCAACCTTTCAGCCTTTTTGGGGCCCTGACAATGGAACCCCAATGCCAGCTTGAAGCAGTTCCAGAAGAAAATATGTCGTCCCATGTTCCCTGTTCAGAAAAGGCTGAAATGCTGGGTCAAAAGGAAATTCCCTGGCAGAGAGGCAAGATGGCCAACTATAATGCTCATTGATATACTAGGAAAATAGGTTCAGAGTTGTTAGAGTTGTCAAATTTATAAATTTATTAACTAAAATGGTTCTACAATAAGATAAGACACTTGACCTTCTTTATGCAGAACCAAAGAGGTACTATATAAGATTATAATCTGGTTGTACTCAAAGATCAGAACTACGGGGCCTTAAGAATGGCAATAGATACAGATGTCACTGCCCTAGAAAAATCTGTTAGCTAATGGTTCTTACATCCCAATACCCTTGAATCTCTGGACAGGTAGGACTCATGATTGAGTCCTGTCATTGGTACTTGTGAAGGGGGAATGTGAAGGCCTAGACTTGACTTTACAGGTTCAGGAATATGCTATGATTACTCAAATGGATACAGAGCAGTATCCTCCTGGAGACATCCTGTCTGCTGTTTAAAGGAAAGCCTAAGGATCCAGATACTCCTGCAGACATCCTGTCTGCTGTTTATACAGGAAGGAAAGCTTAACAGGATCCTGTCTGTGGTTTATGGCCCTTGGAGATATCTAGATAATCTTGCTGAGCAGTCCAGATAATCCTGTTCAGTGGGTTGTGGTTCCCTGCCAAAAGTCTAGACCAATAGTTTCAAAAAAATCACCTTGCCCCTTCTACCCAGTCCCAAGTTGCCAATTCCTGGCTTGTGGTTTTTCCCTATAAAAACCCTCTACACCTGGGCTCATGACCATTGTCACATTTCCTTCCTATCTGCCATGTGGTGGCCCAGGTTGAACCTGAATAAAAGGACCCTTATGTGCTTGCATTGGCGGGGGGGAGCTGAGCATAGTAGTGCATGCCAACCCTGTTCTAGGGAGGCTGTTGCAGAAGGATTTCCAGTTTAAGGCCAGCCAGGGATACATACAAGACTGTCAAAAAAAAACTGGCTGGGCAGTGGTGGCACATGTCTTTAATCCCAGCACTTGGGAGGCAGAAGCAGGCAGATCTCTGAGTTCGAGGTCAGCCTGGTCTACAAATCGAGTTCCAGGACAGCCAGGGCTGTTACACAAATAAACCCTGTTTAGGAAAAACCAAAAAAAAAAAAAAAAAAAAGTGGGTTGAACAGTGGCACACTCCCTTAATCCCAACACCCACTGGGGAGGCTCAAAACCATCCAGGAGATCAAATGCTGTCTTCTGATCTTTGTGGGCATTACACACACACATATGGTGCACAGACATACATGCAGGCAAAAAACACTTTAAAAAAATACTCTTAACACACAAATCAATCTCAAAAGACAAAACCCCAAAACTAAAAAGGTGAAAAACTGTTGGCAGAAACAGTATCTAGCTGAATGGGTGGGAACAATGCTGCTGGATTTCTAATTATATTTTGTAGAATGTGAAGTGGGTGAATTAATCCCCCCACTCTATGTGGACAATTGCCATTTCTATAATACCAATATTTTAGCTACTTTTTTTTAAAGTGATGAGCCATAGTATCAAAGTCAACATATATTCATAAGTTCTCCATTCATAGATCCAATCAGATGCAGAAGAAAATAGTTTGAAAAAGTTGAACTAGTATAACAATTAGTCACATAGCAGTTACACTGTATCAGGTGTTATAAAGGAGATGTTGCGTTAAAGCACACAGGAGGATCTGCCTGGGTGACAGATATATACGACACTGGTTATGCTTAAGAGGTGGAGGCAGAATAACCAGTTTGGAGCCAGCCTGGGCCATACCCTTTTTTAGCAGAAGATGTGAAATGGACATGATCAAGATACACTGTATACATGTTTGAGCTGCTCAAAGAATAGATACAAAGTATTCTTTATTTTTATGGGTTTTTTTTGGGGGGGAGGGTTGTTTTTGTTTTTTTTGGTTTTTTTGAGACAGGGTTTCTCTGTGTAGTTTTGGTGCCTGTCCTGGATCTCGCTCTGTAGACCAGGTTGGCCTTGAACTCACAGAGATCCGCCTGGCTCTGCCTCCCAAGTGCTGGGATTAAAGGTGTGCAACACCATCATCCAGCGATTTTTATGTTTGTTTATGCCTGCATGGAAGTGCTGTGTGCACACCTGGTGTCTTCAGTGGCCAGAAGAGGGCATCTGATCCCCTAAAACTGGAGCTACTGTTGGGGAATATTATTTTAAGGTCTGTTGCTTTTGTTTATTTTGCATTTTTTAAGTCTGTGAAGCTGTGTTACTGTGCCTGTCTAAAACACCTGAAGGTCTACTAAAGAACTGTACAGCCAATAGCAAGGTAGGAGAAAGGATAGGTGGGGCTGGCAGGCTGAGAGAATATATAGAAGCAGAAATCTGGGAGAGGGAGGAGCCAGAGAAGGAGGAGGATGTCAGGGGCCGGCAATCCAGCCATCCAGTTACACAGCCAGACAGAATTAAGAAATAATGAAAGGTATACAGAAGTAAGAGACCAGGAAAGGCCCAGAGGCAAAAGATAGATGGGGCTAAGTTAAATTAAGCTAGGCTGGGCATTTATAAGTGAGAATAAGCTTCCGTGTGATATTTGGGAGCTGGGTGACAGGCCCCCAAAAAAAGCCAAAACAACCAACAACAAGCTATAGATGTGTGTGAGCCACAATACGGATGTTGGGAATTGAACTTGGGTCCTTGGCAAGAGCAGCACCAAGTGCTCTTCGCCCCTTTCTGTTTGATTTAAAGGATATTTTGTATTTTGTTTTAAAGGATATTGGGTTAAGAGCCATTGCTGATCTTCAGGAGGACAGAGGTTCGGCTCCCAGCACGCACATGGAGGCTCACACCTATGTATAACTCCAGTTTCAGGGAATCCGACATCCTCTATGGTCTCCAGGGTTCCTTCACACAGGTGGTGCACAGACACTCAGACACACATGCATACATACAACAAAACCTTAACAAACAAACAAGTAAAAGATTCCCCTCAGGCCTGGTTTCCACGAGAGGAAAGCCCGCACAAAAGCCCAGCCTATACAAGGCTGCGAGCAAGCAAGGGTTCCGGTTTCCATCAGGGCCTCCCGCCGCTCCCGCCGCGGACCACTAAGCCCGCGAGCGCCAGAGTCTCCGTGGGGGAAGCGTACCTGGCGAGGCGGGCGACCGAGTGAACATCTGCTTTCCGGGCTCACAGGAAACACAACTCCTCAAGCGCGCGTCTCCGGTCCGGTGCCAGGAACAGCTCAGAGCCGTCCCACTCAGGTATCTCCGCGCCAGCCTCCTGCAGCCATCGTTGTCTGGAGTCCACCGGCGGAGCGCTCTGGCCAGTACAGTGGAAACAGAGTCAGGAGTGGGTGATACCAGGGCCGGACAGTCCACTACCCTCTTATAACCCTACCTTCACTTTCTGCCCCCCTGAAACGTCCATTAAGAGACGACAGCTGGTTGCCACGGAAACTGTTTAGGGGCGGAGCTGAGGCTCAGCTGACGCAGAAGCAAGGGGTGAGTTTAGAAATGATAGTCTAACCTTTGAGTGGTAGCTATCTCGTACTTCATCGCGATTGGCTTCAGATTAGCACACGCGCAGTAGGAGGAAAAGCGCCAGAGAGGGTCGAGGGAGAGTGAGCAATGAGGGACTGGAATAATCCCTCTTCCGGTTCCTCCTAGTTATCGAGGCGTTGCCGCTCAGCCTTCTGGGAAATGGAGTTCCCAGCGGGACTTGGGGGTCGAGTTAGAGGAAGTTGGCAGCGCTTGCGCGCCACTCTCAGGCCCAGCGGAGGATGCGCGCGCAGCACCCCCTTCTCCCTTCCCCCCGCCCCTCCCCCCGGAAGTTTCTCCTGGACAACTGAAAAGGTGAGTCCAAGTTCCAGCTCCGGATCAGAGCGAGAGTCCCGGCCATGGGCAAGCCCGGCGCCCACGGCTCTTTCTCAAGTACTGTGGTTGAGGGGCCGCTCAGCCGGGGAGCCTGTGACGTCACCGCCTGTGGGAGGGGGAGGCTGACGAGGCCAGGGTTCGGGGGCACATTCTGTGCTGCCCGTGGGGCGGGGCTGCAGCTGCGTTGGGAGGAGCCTGTGAGGAATGGCAGATGCTCCGCCTCCGCGGTTACGTCATCGCTGGTTTCTTTTGGATTGTAGGGACAAAGTCCAGTTTTTGTTACCTAGGCAACTGTTAGTCCCGCACTTGTGGAGGAGTCTAGCCTTTGGTCCTCTGTTGTGCTGCGTTCTAGGAACAGGAGCATAGTGATGATACCAAGCTGATGTTATTAAGTGGGATAAGTTAAATAAACGGATGGATGCATAATAAAGGCAGACTTGAGTATCATAGCCTGAATCACTGGCTGTGCAACCTTAGACAGGGGACCTCAGCACTCTTGAGTCCCCTTACTTTCTTCCATCCGCACTTATTGAGCACTTACTGTATGTAAGGATCTGCGCCACAGACGCTTATGTATTATACACCTCTCTTAGGGGTAGCTCTAAACTCTAATTGTAGTGATGTCTAAAAGTGGCTAATACTTAGAATCCTAGCATTCAGGAGGACAAGTCAAGAGGATTTTGGAGACTAGTCAGTTCCAGGACAGCCCAGCATGGAATACAGAGTGACACCCTGTCTCAGTAAATAAAGCTGGATGTGGTGGTATGTGCTGGTAAGCTCAGCACTTGGGAGGTGAAGACAGGAGGATCAGAAGTTCACGGTCAGCCTGGGCTACATGAGACCCTATCTAAAACATTGTTTTTATAAACCTTGCCTAAAGGCTGGAGAGTTGGCTCGATGTTTGAGAGCTTACTGCTCTTCCAGAGGACCCAAGTGGGTTCCCAGTTCACAACTACCAGTAACTCCAGTTCCAGGGGATCAATGCATGTGACCTTCATGGGCACTTGAATTTACATGTCCATACCCACATGCAAACACACACATGAAATTTAAAATCATAAAGATAAATATTCTTGGGGCTGGAGAGATGGCTCAGCAGTTAACTGGCTGCTCTTGCAGAGGACCCAGGTTCAGTTCCCAGCAACCACATGGCAGCTCACAACTGTCTGTAACTGCAAGATCTGACACCCTCACCCAGACAGCATACAGGCAAAACACCAATGCACAGGAAATAAAAATAAATTATTAAAAAAAGGAAAAAAATCCTGCACAAAACTAGTCTACATTCTAATGTTGGTTGGGATGCCAAACAGAAAATGAAGTCAGTTGTGTAATATGCCTCAGTGGTGCCTTACCTACATGTCTGCATCCAAAGTGTGGAAAACGAAAGGCTTTCTCTGCTCGCAGTTCACACCGTGGCCCATGCTGACCTGCCTGAACTTGTTTCCTGACGGCTCACAAATAGAACCCTATGGCTGTTTATGACCAGAGATGGCGCTGCACTAGTCCTAGGCTCTGTGTGTGTGTATGTGCCATGTATTGGCAGCTTCCTAGAGAGGCCAGAAGGGGGTGTCAGACCCCCTGGAGCTGAAGTTAAAGGGGATTGTGAGCTGTCCTTCAGACTTGGGTGGTGGAGACTTGTTGCAAAATATTTGTTTAACTATGTAAAGATGTGTTGCATTTGTTTATGTTGCGTTTGTTTAACTATGTAAAGATGTGTTGCTGTTTTACCTTGCCTACCTAAGGCACCTGATTGGTCTAATAAAAAGCTGAACAGCCAATAATGAGGCAGGAGGTGTTGGTGGGACTTCTGGGTGGGGAGAGTAAGTAGGAGGAGGAATTTAGGCTTGGGGGAAGAAAGAGAAAGAGACACCAGGGAGATGCCAGGGCCAGCCAAACAGACAGACACAGAGGAAACAGGAAAGTAGGACATACAGAATGAAAGGAAGGTAAAAAGCTCTGAGGCAAAATGTAGATGAATAGAAACAGGTTAAAATCAGTTAAAAGAGCTAGTGGGACAAGCCTAAGCTAAAGCAGAGCATTCAAAACTAATAATAAGTCTCCATGTCTTTATTTGGGAGCTGGTTGGCAGCCCAAAGAAAATTCCAACTGCAGAGACTGAATTTGGGTCCTGTGGAAGAAGAGTATGGGTTCTGAATTACTAAGACATCCAGCCTACCCTCAAAACTGCTTTGAATGGATCCTTATGACACTGCTTTGATGGTCAACCACAGTGACAAGATGTAGAATCCGATGTTCATTCAGTTAGGATGTGACTGCTCTAGAAGAGGGGGCGATTGCAGCCTAGGCTGGTTACAGGAGAGCTAGAGGCTCTCAGCTGCCTCAGGTCTGTGCTGAGCTTCAGCTTCCACATGGGAACCTCCGAGAACATCTGAGCTGAAACTAAGAACCCAGTCCATTTCTTCATGACTTTATAAATCAGTCCCAGGTTGTGCTGGTAATGGTGCACACATGAGATCCCATCCCTTGGGAAGTGAAAACAGGAACACAAGGCTAACCTGGGCTACACGAGACCCTGTCTCAAAGCTAAAATAAGATTTATATGAAAGGATGAGTGAAGGGTTGGGGATTTAGCTCAGTGGTAGAGCGCTTGCCTAGCAAGGGCAAGGCCCTGGGTTCAGTCAGGGGGCGGGGGGGGGGGGGGGGGGGGGGGGGGGGGGCGGGGCGGCGTGGGGAGATGAGTGCATGGGCATTCAGGTAGCACTTGCTGGCTGTTTGACCAGTGCCCAGTAATGTTAACCAGTACCTTTCACATGTAAAATGAGCCTCAGGATCTTCCCTCTGTGTTCATTTCCAGGTTGTTGTCAAGATGGAGTTTCCAACTCAGTAATCCAAGGATTAGACCCTGAGTCCACAAAGGTACTGTTGTCTCTGCAGCCCATTTCCCACCAAGAGCCCACCTGTGCTGTCTCCTCTCTATGGCTGCAGGTGGAACTCCTACCCTGTGAGCCAGGGTGTGGCAAGGCTCACCTAGTCGTCAGGCACTTGCTCCTTCCAAAAGGCCATCTTTTTCCCAGTGACTGCTGAGGAACATAGGCTTAACATTGGAATTACCAAAGACCACCATCAAAACTAGGTGTGGTGGTGTCACCTGTTATGCCAGCAATCAGGAGATTGAGGTTAGCCTGGACTATACAGCAAGACCCTGTGTGATGATTAATATTATCAACTGAACTGATAGAATCACCTTGGAGACAAACCTCTGAGCATGTGTGGGAGGGATTATGTAGATTGTGTTCATTCAGGTGGGAAAATCTATCCAGAATGTGTGTGGCAACATTCTCTGGGTCAGGGTCCTGGACTATATGAAAAGGAGAAAGTGAGCTGGGCTCCAGCATTCATTTCTCTCTGCATCCTGACTGGGTGCAGTGTGACCAGCTACCTCAAGCTCCTGCTGCCGTGACTTCTACCATGATGGACTGTACCCTTGAACTGTGAGCCTTAAGTTGCTTTTGTTAAGATATTTTATCACAGCAACAGAGAAAGTAATTGAGACACTGTCTCAAACAAAAGACATGCATACATACAGTTTACATACATAAAACCACCAGGGATTTTGCCGGGCAGTAGTGGTGCACGCCTTTAATCTCAGCACTTGGGAGGCAGAGGCAGGTGGATCTCTGAGTTTGAGGCCAGCCTGGTCTACAGAATGAGTTCCAGGACAGCCAGGGCTACATGGGGAAACCCTGTTTTGGAAAAACAAACAAAATAATAAACACCAGAGATTTCTAAACCGCTCCACGTTTTATATAAGAAGTCAAGTGGACTCTCTGTTCTTACTCAGTCTAGACTGTGAAGTGCCACAGTAACAAATAGACCTGAAGTCTGCGACTTAACACAAATACACATTCTCTCTCACTGATGCCAACATTGAACAACTCTCCACATCCGGGTTTGATTTGATGGTTCCAGAGTTACCACCTAAGCTTCAAGTTTCACTACCTGAAGGGAGAAGGAGAAAGAGACACTAACAAAAAATAACAATAAAAAAACCTCCCCAGTGTTTATGCCTTTGACAAAGCAGTTGTATAGTTGGTTTTTTTACTCTTTACTCTTTGGGACACCCGCACCCAAATAATTACACAGAGACTTATTCTTTCTTTATGAGTGCCCGGTCTTAGCTTGGCTTATTTATAGCCAGCTTTCCTAACTTAAATTATCCCATCTACCTTTTACCTCTGAGCTTTTACCTTTCCATTCTATATTCCTTTCTTTCCTTCTTATTCCATGTCTGGCTGGGTGGCTGGGTGGCTGGGTGGCTGACTCCCAGCATCCTCTGCTCCTCCTTTTCTTGCTTCTTGCCCTTCTCTTTTTCTCTTATTTATTCTCTCTGCCTGGCAGCCCCACCTATCTCTCTCCTGCATAGCTGTTGATGGTTCAGCTCTGTATTAGACCATCAGGTGTTTTAGACAGGCAAAGTAACACAGCTTTACAGAGTTAAACAAATGCAACATAAAAGAATGCAATACATCTTTGCATCATTAAACAAATGTTCCACAGCATAAACAAATGTAATACATCTTCAACTAATATTCTACAACACAGTTGTAGTAGTTCAAATTTGAAGTGTCCCCAACAGGACTACGTGTCCAATTACGTGTCCACTTACGTGGCCTCCAGCTGGCGCTGCTGCTTTAGGTCGTTGGCATGCAGCATGGCTAGCAGACCAAGGTCATAGACATGGAGCTTCTAGCTGCAGCTCTCTACTTCATGGTCCAAACAAATGTGAACAGTCAAAGCCACATGTTCCTACCGCCGTAGCCATGAGTTCTCTGCCTTCATGGGCCTGAACCAGGAGCCAGAATCATTTTTATATTGTTTGTCTATATTCTTTATGTGTACATATATACTGGTTAATTTTTTTTTTTTTTTTTGGTCAAGTTGACACAAGCTAGAGTCAGCTGGAAAGAGGGACCCTCAACTAAGTAAATGCCTCCATCAGACTAGCCTGTAGGCAAGTTTGGAGTATTTTGTTAATGAAAACAAAAAATGAGGACATGACTGTTCCTAGGTATGGGTTTGAGGAGAAGGTTTATTGTAGATAGGAGTGAGAAAACAGCCAGAGGCAGCTGGAAGAGTCCATACTGGACATGGCCTGAGGGGGGCGCAAGGGTAGAGAGCACGAGAGGAAGAGAAGAGAGAGGGAGGAAAGAGCGCACCTGGGGACCCAGAAAGCATGGGACCCAAGAGGCCACGTAGCCAAAGAGCAGCTGGGGAAGACCCGTGAAGCGCAGGCTGGAGGCATCCAAGGTGGGGGTGGTGTATGCCAGCCAGCATGACTCTGTAATAGGTACTGAGAGATGCTCGGAGAACCCGGCAGCCAGCATCCGCTTTGATATGTGAAGTAGGTACCTCAGTTAGCCATTTGTCTGAATTTGCTACCTAACTTTCTTGATTAAATATTGATGTGGGAAGGCCCAGCCCATTGTGGGTAGGTGCCAACCATGGGCAGGTGGTCCAGGTTTGTTTAAGAAAGCAGGCTAAGCAAGTCATGGGGAGCCAGCCAGTAAGCAGCACTGCTCCATGTCCTCTGCTTCAGTTCCTGCTTTTGAATTCCTGCTTGAGTTTCTGCCCTGACTTCCCTCTATGATGGACTATAAATTATAAGATTAAGTAAATCCATTCCTCCCAGATTGGTTCTGGTCAGGGTGTTTATCACAGCAGTAGAAAGCTAACAACATATAAGTCTGTGGGTGTGGGTGACATGGGGTGCTTGTAGAGGACAGAGAACAACTTGAATGAGTCTCCCTTCATTGTGTGGGACTTGGATAAAACTCAGATTGTTAGCCTGGCAGCAACTGCCTTAACGTACTGTGCCAGAGATTCTCAACCTGTGGGTCATTTCCCCTTTGGGGGGATCAAACAACCCTTTCAGAGCAGTTACATATCAGATATCCTGTATACTGGATATTTACATTAGGATTCATAGCAGTAGCATGTAGCAAGTCTCATTATTAATTATGGAAGCTTGGCTATAACTTAGGCTTGTTGCTAAGTAGCTCTTAAAACTTAAATTAATCCATATCTTTCAATCTACTGTAGCTGGAGTTTTCTTCAGTCCTGCCCAGGCCCGTAGCCTCTCAGACCCAAGTAAACACACAGAGGCTTATATTACTTATAAACTGTATGGCATGGCAGGCTTCCTGCTGTCTAGTTCATACATCTTAAATAAACCCATAATTCTTACTTTATGTTTAGCCACATGGCTTGGTACCTTTTCCCAGTTCTGCCTTCACATCTTGCTTCTCATGACGGTAGCTGGCAGTGTCTCCTGACTCAGCCTTCCACTTCCCAGAATTCTTCTCTCTGCTTATCCCGCCTATACTATACTTCCTGCCTGGCTACTGACCAATCAGCGTTTTATTTATCAATCAATCAGAGCAGCACATTCACAGCATACAGAAAGACATCCCCAGCAATCTATGTTCTTTTATGTGGCTCAGTTACCTTTACTTTGTAATGCCCATGCTGCTTGCTCTGTGTCCTGGCATCTCCTCTCTTCTTCTTCCCAGCGTTCTCTCTGCCCCAGAAAATCCTGCCTAGCTATTGGCCATTTAGCTTTTTATTAAACCAATCAGAGTGACACATCTTCACACTGTACAAAAAGATTATTCTACAACAGTAGCAAAAATTACAGTTATGAAATAGCAATGAAAATAATTTTATGGTGGGGGGGGTCACCATACATGAGGAACTGTATTAAAGGGTCATAGTATTAAGAAGGTTGAGAACCACTGAACTAAGCCGTCTTGTCAGCCCTTGTGAGCCAGAATAATCAGAAAAGAACACAATAAATGTCTGATGGAATGTTTCACCAGCACTGCCAGCTGGGCCTGCTAACCTCTGGGAATATAGCAGGACCTGAGAACAATCTTTGCAGCCCAGCACGTTACACAGCTCCACGATTGAAATAAAAGAGTCTTTTGCTCTGCCACAGCCATGGAGAAAGGAACTGCTCTATCTGCTGTGAAATAATCCTTTTGCACACTATGAAGATGTGTCTTTGCCAAGGCACCTTCTGATTAGTTTAATAAAAGAGCTGACTGGCCAATAGATAGGCAAGAAGAGGTTTGGTGGGAGAGCCAAACTGCGAGGACGCTGGGAGTCACCAGCAGACACAGAGGAAGCAGGCGATGGTAAACATACCGTACTGAAATAAGGTACTGGGCCATGTGGTAGAACATAGATAAACATATGGGTTAACTTAAAATGTAAGAGCTAGTTAGTAACAAGCCTGAGCTATCGGCCAAGGATTTATTGTAGCATGAATCTTAGAGAGTCTTATTAATAAAATCAAACCTGGGGCCAGTTATTGGGGTGAAATGCTGGATGGTCAGAGAGACAGAACAAGCCACAGCTATCTCACTTTGCCAGTTCCTCAGCTGGTCCTGTTTCCTCAGACTGGATGCCTCTGAGTCCTTATCCAGAATGAATCTCAGCTGAACTGTGTTGCTCCAAAGCCTGAAAGCTTAACTAGCCAAATGCTTCCAGTTTCTGGTCCTCACACCTTATAAACCTTTCTGCTTCCTACCACCACTCCCTGGGATTAAAGGCTGCTTTCTGGGATTAAAGGTGTGTGTCACCATGCCTGGCTGTTTCCAATGCAGCCTTGAACTCACAGAGATCCAGAGGGATTTCTGTCTCTGGAATGCTAGGATTAAAGGAGTGTGCTGACAGTTTCTAGCCTAAGTATCTTGTGGCTTTTCTGTTCTCTGACCCCAGATAAGTTTATTAAGGTACACAATATTTTGGGGAACACAATACCACCACAATATATAATCAATAAGTCTCTTTGTAGTTATTTGGGAGTGGATGGTGGGACAGAGCTGACCAGTGGTCCTGACAAATAACTCCACCTACATTTCTCCTCTTTGCTGAGGCATCTTTAACTACTTGTCTAGATGGCTTGTAGCTTTCAAAGGCAAGTTCTGTAAGTCATCAATCAGTAAGAAGAAACAGGCCCAAAAGGCTCTGAGATTCCAACATGGAAAGATGAAAGGGAAGTGCAGAAACAGCAATAACAGGGATCTGGGGAGGTGGCTCAGTTGGGAGAATGCTCACCCACCATGTACCCAGGTTCCTTTCTGTTGCTGTGATAAAACATTCTGACCACATATAACTTATAGAAGAAAGGATTTCTTTGGCTTACTTGTCTGTCATTGAGGGAGTCAGAGCATGAACTTGACTTAGAAACTATGGAGGGACACTGCTTGCTGGCTCATGTTCATCTGGCTTTCTTTTACAGTCCAGGATCGTCTACATAGGCAGTGGTGCTGCCTGCAATGAGCTGGTCCCTCCTACATCAACCACGACAATCCCCCCACATGCAGATCTGATCTAGACAATTCCTCAATTGAAGCTTTTCTCTCAAATGATTTTAGGCTCTGCCAAGTTGATAATTAAAGCTAACTAAGACACCAAGCAAATATAAAGACCTGAGTTCAACCCTCAGGATTCACAGAAAAATCTGTTTGTGATAGTGCTCACTAGTAATCCTCGTACTGGCGATCCAGAGACAATGGGGGTGGGGGGGGTGGGCAGGTAATTCGTGGATTGAAATGACCAGACAGACTCGTCTATTTGACAAGCTACAGACCAGTGAGAGGCACTGTCTAAAACACAAGGTGTGTAGTACGTAGGGCACAACACCCGAGGTTGGCCTGTGGCCTCCACATGCATGCACAGGCCCTTGGCAGCTCCTCACATCCTCTGGATGGTGTCATTCTGATTCCTGTCCCTCTTTCTTTGTTGCAGCATGATCTCCTTCTGTCCAGTCTGTGGCAAAAGTGTCAAAGCATCATTCAAGTTCTGCCCGTACTGTGGCAAGGCCCTGCCTGTAGAGGAGCATGCAGAAGCCCAGACTGGCACTCCGCGTCTTGTGTCATCCTTTCGAGGTAGGAACCAGTGAAGGCCGGCCCCATCCTGCAGTTTCTTACAGCTTCTGTAGTTTGGGCCATACTGTTGAAATCCCTGTCTACATACCTGTCAGAGGGTGGTCTCTGGGTCTCATGAGCAGAAAAGGGAGGTTTCTGTTGCAGTTAAGCATGTTTGAAGAAGCAGAGGTATCCATGGGAATACTGTCTAGCAAACAGTTTAACTGGACAGCTGTGTCAGCCATTTCTTAGAGGAAAGATGTGGAGCTGAAACCAACAGGAACACAAGCCAGACTCAGTAAACTGCAGCCATCCCACGTCTACATAGTCCTAGTACCTCACCAGACTGTTAAACGATCACAGTGCAAGGCAGGAGTTTGCCCCGCCTGCAGGGCTACAGCGGGTTCTCGACCACCCTAAGGACGGAATGATAGAGACAGGAGACACAAGGAAACACACCAAGTCTAGATTCTGATCAAGGTGCCACTTTATTTTTCTCCAAGAGGGTTTATATAGTTCCTGCAGGGTGGGGGGAGCAAGAAGCTGTCATCTGCATAAGGTGGGGCAAGCTAACAGGATGTTTGTATAGGATGTTTACAGGGTGAAAGGGTCAAGGGCTCTGCCTCAATGTCCTGTTGCTAGGCAACCTGACTGTAAGATCTAGTTCCCTGTCTTATGGGGGTCTGTATTTTTCCACTAACTAGAGATTCTATCCTTGTCCCTGACAGGAGTTGGACTATGTTGGATGCATATTAGCACACTGAGTATTTAGTGTATATTTCTTGTTCAGGGGCACACGTGGGGTTTAGAAGACAGTTTACAGAGGTCCGAATTCTCCCATGTGGGACCCAGGGATTGAACTCTTGTCATTAGGCTCAGTAGCAAGTCCTTTGACCCACTGAGCCATCTTGCTGGGACTTCTGTGCGTCTAGTCATCCTCGTGGTAGTTGTCAGCTGTCATGTTACTGGGGTGTGTCACTCAAGCGCATGGATTATGATGAAGTTAAAGGGTGTCTGGAATCACTGAATCCCCTTAGAATTGAGCTGCTGCAGGTATGGTAGCTGTGCTTGTAATCCAAGCACGTGGGAAGCTGTGGCAGGAGAATCATCATGAGTCTGAGTCCTGGGCTACTGAGTGAGATCCTGTCTCAAGAATAAAACAAAAATGGGGTGGAGACATGGCTAGTGGGTTAAGAACTCTTAAAAGAATAAAGCAAAAAGAATCAAAAGACACAAATATTTGCAACGTATGTTTAATATGTTTGCAAAAAGGAAACTTTAAATACATACGTATAAAAGCATATAAATACATATACACATATAATTGCAATCATTGCAATAAGAAACTTAGTGTATGCTTTAAATGGCAGACTAGATAGAGCTGGAGAATTTACTCAGAAGCTGGACACAGTGGTACATACCTGTAATCCTAGCACTTGGAAGGCTGAGGAGAATTGGAATTTTCTTGAGTTTAAGACCAATCTAGGCCATATAGCAAGACCTTGTCTTTTTTGGGGGGTTGGGGAGGATTGAGATAGGGTTTCTCTGTGTAGTCCTGGCTGCCCTGGAACTCACTCTGTAGACCAGGCTGGCCTCAAACACATAGATCATCCTGCCTCTGCCTTTCAAGTACTGGGATTAAAGGTGTGTGCCACCACCACCCAGCTGCAAAAACAAATTGCTGGGCCAGCAAGATAGCTCAGAATAGAAATGCTTGCTGCACAAGCCTGGTGAGCTGGGTTCAGTGCCTTAGCAGACAGTGCAAGGTGAGAACTGATTGCCAGAAGCTGTCATCTGACTTCCATGTGTGTGCACCATGGCATGCTCACACCTCTGTGTGTGTGTGTGTGTGTGTGTGTGTGCACATGCACTCGCTCACACACACTGATAATACATTAAATTAAAAATTTCAAAAAAGACGAGCTGGAAAAAAAAAATTTTCAAAAAAGAAGTTGCCTAGAAGGCAGCAGAATGACAAGTGATGGAAGATGTAAAGGAGGCTGGGGCTGGTGGAGGAAAGGTGATCAGGAAACGGAGCACTTGGACAGTGGGCAGTGGAGACAGCAGGACTGTTCTGCGAAGGTCAGAGGAGAGAGCATGGCTGACCCTGAGCACAGAGTTCAGGATTGCCTGTGCCTGGAAGGCCTTCAGAACTCTAATCTGCATTTGGTTCACCTTTAGGCTCAAGGAGAGAGCTGAACTCCAGTTCTGAAACCTCTCCCAAGAAAGTGAAATGGTCACACACTGTCACCTCTCTCCCACCCTCCCTCCTCTCTGACTGTGACAGTTCTGAGTCTGAAGATACCTTGAATTCTCCTGAGAGAGCCACAGGTGAGAGCTGGGGCTGGCCTGTGTCTGGATGGGGCAGAGAGGGGTCCTGGGACAATGTCTGGGACAAGGGTCTGGAGACATGGCTCAGCAGTTAAGAGTACTCGCAGTCAGGTTCAGTTCCCAGCATCGTGTCTGACGACTTACCCTGTTGCCCCATCTCCAGGAGGTCCAGTGCTCTTCTACTTCCACAGGTACTTAAGCGAAATTACCCACCCCACACCAACACAGACACATAATTAAAAATAAAAATGAAACACTACTGTTTCAACTGAAACATCAGTCAGTCAGCCCTGCCTGGAACCTCTTCCCAGTGTCCCCTTCCTGCTCATCCCCACAGGGAACTTTCACACAGCCGAGTGGACTCATTGTCCACAGTCCATGCTCTCTGCCTTGACTCTTACCACTCCACAAATCCAGCACCTATCTTACATCTGCTATCATTTATCATTCTGTATGTTTTCTAGACAATTTCTTTTGTTTGTTTTTTTGAGACAGGTTCTTACTACATAGCCTAAGCTGGCCTGGAACTCACAGCTATCCTCCTGGTTCAGCCTCCCAAGTACTGGGATTATGGGCACATGCTATCACATTCAGTTTTTGAGTAGTTTCTTCATCTCTATCTTCCAATTTATGAGTTCTTTCTCTAGCCATATCTAGCCTGCCATTTAAACTACATACTGTGTTTCTGACTCCATACCCCAGTAAATAGAAGAGCAACCTGAGGGTCTATCCATCTCTAAGCTCTGCTAATCTGTTCCCTCAGACCAGCTTGCCTTCACCTCCTGCAGGCCTGTCATGCTCCCCAATTCCCACCATTTAGAGACCTAATCTCTTAGAATCCCTTCTGAGCTGGTGAGTGTATATTGAGGCCTGTACTACCTCTGGCTAGACCTGCTCTCATTTATCCACTCATCACTTTTGGTTCCATGTCCCTTGTACCTCTTTTCCTGGCCTACATGTTCTTTTTGGAAGGGACCATACAGGACTCATACTATCTTCCCAGCCAATGCTGGGCAAGAGAGGCCTGATGTCTGGGTGTCCTTCAAGATCAATCCTGAATCTAACACTCTGGGTCCTCTGCATAGCTCAACACATAGCCAAAACCCATTTTGGGGTGAATGTCTGTAATGTCCTTTCTCCCTGGCAAATTTCTTTTAGCCAAAAAGACTGCTGTAGTGTACCCTGCCCCAGGAAGCCTCCCTTGACTTCTTCCAGCCACTTATCTCTTCTGTCCCCAATATCCACCTTGACTCCTTTGTCTCTGGTCCGATTCTGACTGGTTCTGTCTAGGTCAGAATCCCCACCACACTGGGAGGGGTCCAGACCTGACCCATGAGAGCCTCCAATATTGTGGAACAAAGATCCTGACCTGTGGGAGCTCGGGAGAATCCACACACAGGAGTAGGACCATGATTGGGCACTGCTTCTCTCCACGCCGCTTTATCTGTTCGTCTCCCTGCAGGCACCTGGAGCAGACCCCCGACCCCCAGAGGCAGCCCACAGTCCTCCAGGCTAAGTCCTCAGACACTGAAGCGGAGCCGAGTGACCACCTCACTCCAGGCTTTGCCCACGGGGACAGGGCTGACCGACAAGAAAGGGCAGCACTGGACACTCGGGGCCCTCCAGACCCGGGATGACCAAGGCATTCTCTATGAAGGTACACTCTGTCTGTCCCAGTGTACAGGGTGTGCCAGACCACGTAGCACCACATAGACGGTGTGTAATAGCCAAGGACAGCAACTTCAAGGAGGAAAGCACAGCTAGGGCTCGGGATTTGACCAGTTCTAGTCCATCATGGTAGGAGGGCACATGGAGCAGAGCAGCTCAGACCAGGCACCCAGGAACCAGAGGAAAGTGTCATGGAGTGACCAAGGCAAGGGATGACCCTCAGGGACATGCCCCTCGTTGCCTCCTTCCTCCAGCTTGGCCCCACCTCCCAGAGATGGTATTGTATTTGAATCCTTCAAAGGACTAACGCAGTTAAGGTCAGAGCCCTCAGGGCTTCATCAGGTCTGGAAGTCACCGCAGAGTCTCCCGGAACTGCACTCCCTAGCCTCGCTGCTCCTCAGGCCCGTCAAGTTGATGGTCAGGAAGAAGGAAGCATCAGGGCTGGGGTGTAGAGAAGGTGGCTGTCCTACTCACATTCTGTTGGAGCCCTGCCAAAAAGTCACTTAGGGGAGAAGGAGGTGGATTTGGTTCACAGTTCCAGTTCATGATAACAGGGAAATTAAGGCAGGAGCTTGAGGGCGCTGGTCACAACCATAAAGAACAAAGGCCAAAATTGAATGCGTATTTGTTTTTGTGCTGGGCTTGATGTCTCCAGTCTTAATAGCTCAGGACACCTTCCTAGGGAATGGTGCCACCCACGATGGACTGAGTTTTCCCACAGGCCAACCCAGTGTAGACAATCCCTCATTGAGACTTTCCCCCCAGCTAATCTAGGGTGTGTCAAGTTGACAAATCTAACTGTCACACTTGCCTAATGCAAGACTCTAGATTCATTCCCTGGAACTTTGAAGACAGGAGGGAGGGAGGCAGAGAAACATGAAGGAACAGGTGTTGAGGACCAAGGATGCACTTCCCCATGGGATCCAGAGAACTGGCTCCTGGTTCTGAGCAGCTTGGGGATCAGTGGCCCTGACACTCCCGAGTTCTGATGTCTCTCTCTTTGCCATTCTACAGCTGAGCCCACTTCTGCCCTCCCCTGTGAATCAGGGACTCAGAAGCATAGGTTCTCACTCAAGCTGGTGAGTGGTCCAAGGGCAACTCAGAAGGAAGGGTGGAGGGCTTTCAAATTTACCCTTGACCTCTGAGTTCCCTTGCAGCCTGGGGAGCCCACCCTGAAAATAGGGTGCCCCTAGTCTGTGAAGAGCCATGGGACTCTGACCAGACACACTCCTCTTCACTCGGGAGCAGAGGTGAGGCTCGCCCCTGCACCTGCCTTTGATGGTTCCTGGTCATGTGACCCTATCCCCACTTAGCTCCAAGATCAGTACTGTTGGCTTCTTGTGCCTACATGCTCACTGCTTCCTGCTTCCTACACAGAGTATGTTTGTCGGGCACTGTGTGTGTCAGGTTTTTGTGACAAAATTTCTGTGTAAAACACATCAAGGGAGGAAGGATTTATTTGGTTCATGATTTCAGTAATATGAGTATATCGTGTGGGGAGGGTGTTGCCAAGCAGAGCACCTCACTTGGCAATCATGGGGGGAAAGATGTAGCCAAGAGCAGCTCTCGTAGCAGCCAAGAAGCAGAGTCCGAGAGAGCATGAGCAAGAGGATGTGGAGGTGGAGTATGTCCAGCCCCCTGAGGCCTAGTGCCATCCGCTTCAGAGTTCCTATGTGACGGACCCCAGCTAAGTGAATCCCGGGCACTGTCACTGGACTCGGGCAGCAAGTCTTTGAGGTAGCCACTGCATTCAAAACGTAACACACGAGAAGAAAGGAACGGAGAGAGAAGGGGAGAGGGAAAGAGGCAGGCAAGAAAGGAGTCA
Source organism: Peromyscus californicus insignis (assembly GCF_007827085.1). NCBI lineage: Eukaryota > Metazoa > Chordata > Mammalia > Rodentia > Cricetidae > Peromyscus > Peromyscus californicus. The sequence goes on along the minus strand of NW_026294562.1, from coordinate 176,077,225 downwards.
GCGGGGTGCAACTCGGGAAGTACAGTGCCTGCCCAGCACACAGCCCTGGGCTCTGTCAGCGGCACTGCACAGCGAGGGGCGGGGCATGCCTGTCATCCCAGCACCTAGAGTGTGGAGGCAGGGGGATCAAGAACTCAGTCTTCAGCTACACCAAGAGTTTGAGGCCAGCATTGGATACATGAGGCTATGTCCTAGAAGAATACGGGGCTGTGGAGGTGGGGGAGAAAGAGAAGGGAAGGGAGACCAGGGGAAGGGAGAAAGGAGAGGGCTATTGGACAGACACCTGGCTGTGTTTAATGCTGTGATCTTTAGAACCAAGGTAGAAGAGTATATATAGTTAGAAGACTTGGCTTGACGTGTGTCCCGTGTGTGTGTGTGTGTGTGTGTGTGTGTGTGTGTGTCCAATCTTTAAAGTATATAAATTTTATTTTATGTGTATAAGTATTTTGCCTGCATGAATATTTTGGTACCACTTGCATGTCTGGTGCCTACAGAGACCAGAAGAGGGTGTCAGGTCCCCTAGAACTGGAGTTACAGGTGTTTGTGAGCTGCCTGGTGTGGGTGCTGAGAATCAAACCTGAGTTCTCTGCAAAGCAGCCAGTGCTCTTAACCACTGAGCCGTCTCTTCAGCCCCTGATACACCGTGGGTTTTTTTTTTTTTTTTTTGGCTGTTGTTGTTTTTGGTTTTTGTTTGTTGTTGTTTTTGTTTGTTTGTTTGTTTTGTTTTGTTTGGAGACTGGTTCTCAGTAACTAGACCAGGTTGGTCTGGAACTCCTGGCATTTCTGGTCATGCCTTCATTGGCCAGAACTTGGTCGTGAAGCTGTGCCTCATTGCAAAGCAGACTAGGAAATGAAGTTTTTAGGTAAGGGCCACATGTCTAGGGCAAACTTGTGGATCTTACCATAATAAAATAATCAAAGGGAGGTGAAGTGTGATCCTGATTAGTCATAACAGTAGAAACCAAGAGTCAGATATCAGAGTGAAAGCTGAAAGATCAGAGAAGCAGAGCAGCAGCCACTAGACTTCTTACCTCTATGAAATCTCAGACCAAAATGGTAAGGATCCTGTCTCTAAGAATCCTCAGACTGAATGGGGGTGAGATCCTGTCTCTACCCGGCTTATATTCCTGTCTCCACCTCCCTAGTGCTGGGATCAAAGGCGTGATCCTTCCAAGTGCTGGGATTAAAGGTGTGAGCCACCCATGTACTCGGGTCAAAGGCATGCACCACCACTGCCCACTCTTGTTTCTTTTTTAGACTGATTCAATCTCATGTAGCTCAGGGTAGCCTTGAACTCCTGATCTTCTACTTCCTCCCTAGTGCTGGGATTAAAGGTGTGTGCTACCACTGCCTGTCCTCTATGGCTAACCCTCCAATCTCCAGGCAAGCTTTATTTGTCAGAACACAAACACAGTATCACACAGCAGGGAGGTGGGTACTGAGAACCCCAGCCTGCTCAGTCACGATTCTCCGGGACTGTCCTGCTACAGGGACAGGAAGAAACGGAGTTGGTTGGTGTGGCACTGGGGTCTCGCTGGGAATTTGGGGCCCTTGCCCAGGGGAGTTTGGTATAACAGCCACTGCCCCTCTCTCACCCCCAGGACTCCAAGGATGGGCGCCTTTTCAATGAGCAGAACTTCTTTCAGAGGGCAGCCAAGCCTGCACAAGGTATTCCATAGGGATTGGGCAGGAAAGTTGAGTCAGGTGCTGCGGCCCACAAGGTACTTCACGGGGACAGGGCAGGAGAGTTGGGTTGGGTGACAGGTCCTCAAGGTATTCAATGATGTGGTGACCAGAGACCTGGGTCTGCATCCACTTGCACCCACAACCTGACTCCCATCTCCTTTAGCCCTCTGGCCTCGGAAGACAGGCGGGGCTCGCCTGTAGCAGCTCCGGAGGGACCAGTGGTGACCCATGAACGCTGTGTGCTGGCTGTCACATCACAAGTTGTTAGGGAAATTTTTAAATCAAATTGGTTACATTCAGAACAAACATACTCATGATGCCTGGTGTCCGAGTATTTTTTTCTGGGTTCTGTTAGCTGTACTCTCTGGGTTCTATGAACCTGTCATGTTGTGAAGAAACCACACGCACATGCTCTGCCCCTCTCCAGCCGCCTTCACTCCTGTTGTGCTGCCCCCTTGAAACAGCCTGCTGGGAAGTGTTTACCCCATAGTAGTAAGTAGCTGAACTGCCAGCCCCTTGCGTCTCCCCACCAGCCTGCACCTGGCCAGATCTCAGCATACCCGATCCTTCTGCACTAGCCCAGGGGCTCAGTGATGCTATGGCTGGTTAGACTTCTATTCATCTTGCCAGCTTTGCGTGTAAACTCAGAGATGGCCCTGTCCTCCCTCCCTCCTCCTTTCCTTTCTTTCATTATTTTGAGACTGGGTCTCATGTAGCCCTGGGTTTCCTGAACTGGAAATGTAGTCAGGGATGACCTTGAACTCCTGATCTTCCTGCCTCCACCTCCTGAGTCCTGGCATTACCAGTGTGCTCCACCACATTCAGTTTTATGCAGTGCTGGGGATGGGACCCAGGACGCTGTGCGTGCTAGGCAAGCACTCGACCAACTGAGCCCATAGAAGCCCTTCTCAGTTGCTCCAACCTCTGGCCCTCATGCCCGCCTTTTGCATGCTTGCTTAGAAATTACTGGCAGACATGGATCACAGATGTGCCCACCCTGGCCTCACCTCTTCTCACTGTCACCCAGAAGGATGTCATACCAATGAGGACAAATGAAGAGACCCAGGGTCTGGTCTGGGCTCTCTCTGCTTCTGGCCTAAGCAGGGCTTGTTCCTATGAGCCTGGCATCTGGCTGTGAATCTGACCCTGATTCTCTGCCTCCTGCAGTGAACAAGTGGAAGAAACAGTTCTTGGTTCCGCTCCTGGCCATCCCCACCTGCGTCGGCTTTGGCATTCACCAGGACAAGTACAGGTGAGCCACCTCACTTGCTACCCTGACCCCCTACCCCACCCAGTGGCCCCTCTGCTGCATGAATGGGCATTTATTTCTCATGGGGATGTCTTTGCCTTCAGAATAGGGCTGTGGCTCATGACTAGGGTAGGTCCAGCTTTTCAAGTGATGAGTTTCAGTCAGCTTGACTTCCAGAGCCACAGATGACCTGGGCATGTGTTCCAGCAAAGTCCCACTGCCTGTAATTGTGCTTTTCTTTTATCTGGGCAGCAGAGGGGAAGGGAAAAGAGCAAGGTGGAGCAAAGCCGCAAAGAGTGAGGCTAAGAGACCCAAGAGTAAGGGCTAATATACCTAAGAGGCTCCCTGCTGGCTGAGAACTGGGGTGCGGGAATGGTGAAAATAAATGGATCTGTTTACAGTTTGGCTGAGAACTAAGGGGTGAAGAACCTAAGTTCTCATACCTGCCCCCAGGGCAGTGTGAGTACTTACAGGAAAGGGGGACGGTGAACCCAAAGGTAGGATTCACAGCTGTAGATTAGCACTGGTGGGGATAAGTGTCCTAACTCACCTTCCCTGTTCCTGTGGAATGCCTTGTAGGGCTTGACATCCCACATCTCCAGCTCCCATGATTCTCTGTCTTCTAGGTTCCTGGTGTTCCCCAGCCTGGGGAGGAGCCTTCAGTCAGCCCTGGATGACAACCCAAAGCATGTGATATCAGAGAGATGTGTGCTGCAGGTGGCCTGCAGGCTGGTATGTATCTCAGGACCACTCCACATCCTCTTCAAATCCCAGCTTCCCCATCAGGCAGATGGATTCATCTTCATGGATGCAGGGAGGCCAGCACAGCAGTGGTCTGGTCAGATAGGTGATGATGTCCCTGGAATCAGCCTGGAGGCACAGCCTGGAACAAAGGTGCAGGCCGTGTATTTGAGCCTGGACTCTTGGGAAGATTGGGGACTGTCAGGATGCTGGGTGGAAGGATGGTGGTGGGATGTACAAGAGAAGTTTCTAGGCCAAGGAGACAGCTTGGGCCAAGGCTTGTGTCTTGCTTACTTTTTTATTGCCAAGACACTGTGACCAAGGCCCACTTAAGGAAGAGTTTATTAGAGGCCATGATGGCAGCAAGGCAGTAGCGGTGAGAAGGCAGCAGAAGCAGCTGAGCACTCACACCTTAGAACCCCGAAACAGAGGTAGAGCATGCACTGGGAATGGTAGGAGGCTTTTGAAACTTCGAGCCCAACCCCAGTAACACCTTCTCCAACAAGGCCACATCTAACATCTAATTCTTTTCAAACAGTTCCACCAACTAGGGACCAAGAATTCAAATACCCGAGACCATTGAGGACATCTCATTCAGACCACCACAGCTTGTACAGAGACGTTACTCATTCTTACATTCATTCATTCACTCATTCATGCTTGTACTAAATGGTCACCAAGTACCCAGCGTTCTCTGGCTGAGATGGAGTAGAGAGTAGCCCATCCTGTCTTCATGTCTTCATTCTCACAGTTACATGGACAGGGCTCTGGTAAACAGTTGGCTTTTAGAAATGACCTCTGCTTGCCAGTAGCCCTGGTGGTGCACACCTTTAATCCCAGCACTCGGAAGGTAGAGGCAGGTGGATCTCTGAGTTGGAGGCCAGGCTGGTTTACAGAGTGAGTTCCAGGACAGCCAGTGCAACACAGTGAAATCCTGTCTCAAAACAACAACAAAAAGAAATGACCCTGCTTAATGAAGAATGAGCAGCTTGATCATCATATAGCTGCCGATGTGAGCACCAAGGGGGTGATGTGCTTGGTAGGTGAGGCCCAGTCCTAGCACAGTCTGGAGTGGAGTGGGGCTGGGGTCAGTGTGTGCAGAGGCCATCACGCAGAGTCGCAAAACCAGGTAAGGAGCAGGGCATGCTGGGAGCCATAGGAATGCTGGGCAGGTGAGACAGAAAGACCCTCGGGCCGTGCCAGGTAGAGCTGGAACAAGGAAACCAGAGGCAAGATGAAGGCTCAGGTGGAGAGGGTGTGGCTGGCAGAGCGTCCTGGCCGGGGAAGGAGAGATACTAGAAGAACAAGTGGCCCCAGGGTCAAGGAGGGGTCTGGAGATAGACGCAGGGTGTGACTGACACCCGGATGGAGCCTCATGACAGTCCAGAGCTCAGTGTAAAGTTGGAGCTGGAGATGCAGCGGAAGTTGCTGGGAGGGAATGTAGCTCAGCAGCAGAGCTACTGCTAGAACCTCAGTGAGGGGCTCAACAGTCGGAGGGCGCTAGGTACCCCTACAGAGGGCGCTAAGTCTGCACCGGAGGCGGGTGGAAGGCAGGCACCACATGCCTGGTAATTGCTGAATTCTTCAGGAAGTCTAACTTGAGCCAGGATCAGGATGCTACTACAGTGAACTTCCTCATGCTACACTAGAATGTGGCAGGATACCCCCTGCAGTGCCCCCTAGGTTGACAGGATAGCCCTGCAGTGCCCCCTAGGTTAGCAGGATAGACCTTCAGTGACCCCTAGGTTGACAGGATAGCCCTGCAGTGACCCCTAGGTTGGCAGGATAGCCCTGCAGTGCCCCCTAGGTTGACAAGATAGCCCTGCAGTGCCCTCTAGGTTAGCAGGATAGCCCTTCAGTGACCGCTAGGTTGACAGGATAGCCCTGCAGTGACCCCCGGGTTGACAGGATAGCCCTGCAGTGACCCCCGGGTTGACAGGATAGCCCTGCAGTGACCCCCGGGTTGACAGGATAGCCCTGCAGTGACCCCCGGGTTGACAGGATACCCCTGCAGTGACCCCTAGGTTGACAGTTTTGCTCCTTTCCCATTGTCATGGCCCTGTCAGTCATACTACCTCAACGCCTTCTTCCTCCAGCTGGATGCTCTACAGTTCCTCCATGAAAATGAGTATGTTCACGGGAACCTGACAGCTGAGAATGTCTTTGTGAATCCAGAGGATCTAAGCCAGGTGAGAGCCAGACCCCTCCAACACACATACATGCATGAATGCACACGCACACGCACAAACACCCTTTTTTGTGGTGCTGGGATGTGGCTCCATTGGTGCAGTGCTTGCCCAGAATACATAAAACCCTGGATTCCGTCTCTGAGCCACATAAACTGGGCATGTTGGCACACACCTGTCATCCTAGCATTCAGGGAGTAGATACAGGAGGGTCAGGAGTTCAGTCACCCTAAGCCAGATGTGGTGGTGTATGCCTTTAATCCCAACACTCAGAAGGCAGAGACAGGTTATCTCTATGAGTTCAAGGACAGCCTAGTCTACATAGTGAGTTCCAGTACAGCCAGGGCTATGTATAGACCCTATCTCAAACAACAGCAACAACAACAAAAAGTTCAGTCATCCTCAAATGCATATGGAGTTCCAGGTCAGCCTGGCGTATATGAGCCCTATCTCCAAAAACAGTCAGTGTTACAATTTGAATATGAAGCATCTTTCCAAAGGCTCATGTGCTGGTAGTACTTTCAAAGCTGAGGCAGGTGGAGTGCTGGGAGGCCAGGCAAAGTCAAGAGAACAAAGCAGCTTAGGTGTTAAGTTCAGTCCTTAGAGTTGAGGTTTGTGTGTGCCTGGATCAAAGGACGCTGCCACCACATGAGACTTCTTTATTGATGGAGCCATCATTTGGGGGTGTCTTTGCAAGGTGATGGAGATCAGGAGTGGGGCTCCAGGAGCATGCCTTTCAAGGATGTATCCTGCATTGTCCCTGTTTCCCCTCCATTGCTCTCTCTGCTCCCCAGCCACTGAGGTGAGCGGTCCCCACTACACCCCTGGTCCACCGTGATGGTCAGTCTCACCTGAGGCCCAAAGCAGGATGCAGCTGCGTTTATGCCTGACCTTCTGCAACCAGTAGGCAGCCCCACGTCCTCCCTTTACAGCTGTCGGGGATTAGACGGGCAGCTGCTGGCACAGGCTCTGTGCCCACGTTGGAGTCTGACACCAAGGTCTGTGTGCCTCCTTGTCCACAGGTGACCCTGGTGGGCTATGGCTTCACCTTCCGCTACTGCCCAGGTGGCAAGCACGTGGCCTACAGAGAAGGCAGCAGGAGCCCCCATGAGGGGGACCTGGAGTTCGTTAGTGTGGACACGCACAAGGGATGCGGTGAGAGGCCCAGCACCTGACACTCGGTTCTCGTCCGGGGCAGCCTTATGGGTTCTTAGTCGAGGGTTGTAAGGGTGCCATGATGGGGACTGGGAGTATAGACAATGTCCTGGCCATGTGAAGGGTTTGTCACCCTCAGCAACAAGGAGGAGAACTGGATGGTGGCCTTTGAGCAGTGGGGATTTGGGGTTTAGGACAGAGGACAGCAGCTTTGTCGTACTTCCAGAGGCTCAGAGACTGAGACCAACCTGGCAGAGGTGATGAGGCTGCCTTTGAGTCACCTAGGAATGCAGGCGTAGAAATGGGGCCATCCATTACTGGACCATGAGATCTTTGTGGTGTCATGAGAGTTAAACATTGAACAAGAAGAGGATCCTGTTATCCACGGGAAGTGTGCAGGAGGGGTGACAGCCCTAGGCAGATTCTCCAGCCCCTCTTTCTTGAATCTCAGTATCATCCATCTGCCTGTGTCTGTGCGTTCATCAGACTGTGGTCCCTGAACAGCGTGGTGCCTGTACTGCACCAGGGGCAGGCGGTGAGGCTGCTAGCACTTAACTTAGCACACAGCTACCTGAACAGTGAGTTAGGAGGTAAACGGAAAGTGTTGGCCCCACACTGTTGGCTTCTCTGCCCTGTCCTGTCTCCGCTAGGATGAGGTAGCTCCATGCTGCGTCTTTTCCCACTTAACTGTCTGGGAAATGCACTCCTGTCCGTTTGGGAGATGAGAGGCCAGGCCTGGTGCACAGGCCCCCAGAGCTCACTGGATAAGTGTATTAACAAAAGATGACTAGATGGAGGAATTGGGGTACTGATGTAGGTGACAGGCAACAGAGTGTGTGAGAGTAATGGGGAAAATAAGGGGGGCTGGGGGCTGAGCAGTGATGGCTAAGACAGTCTTCCAGGGCTGGATGGTGGAGCATCCAGACTGAGCCCCCACCTCTCCCCTTTCTCCCCAGGGCCCTCCCGCCGCAGCGACCTCCAGACCTTGGGCTACTGTATGCTCAAGTGGCTTTATGGGTCCCTGCCATGGACAAACTGCCTTCCCAACACTGAGGAGATCACTAGGCAGAAGCAGAAGTAAGTGTAAGCGTCTGCAGCACCCAGTACTAGCCCAGGCACTTCTTCAGGTAGGGGAAGAACTCAGATCCCAGCAGGGAGTGGGAGGGATGCAAAGGTGGCCACCCACAGAGCCACGGCCCTCTGCAGCCTCAAGTGAATTCTCTGTGGTATGTTCCAGCAGAAGAGAGTGTGTGTGGGCTATGCCGGGCCGCCCAGGGTTGGCTTCTGGCTGCACTGCTCTGAACGCTGGGAGAGTACCTTTACTTCTTGAGCCCTGCTGTTCGCTCACCATGAACTGCTACATAATTAGCACGAGTCACAAGCTGTGAGCATTAGGAGGTGAGTGGCCAGGGCTTCATTGCATGCAAGACACCACAACTCATTCACAGGCTGCATTCACAGGGCATGCACCCCTAGCCACCCTGCCTCCATACCCCCAGGATTAATGCCTTGGTCTCAGAGTGTGAGTCTTCAGGTCCTAGCAATTGTTCTTGAAGCAGTTGGTAAGAAAGACAGAGGGAAGCAGTATACTGGGGGTTCAGCACCAAGAAAAACTGCAAGTTCATGAGCTAGGACTGCCGTTCAGCACCTAGGATAGCGGCAGGAAACCTGTTTGGGACTGGGGACTATGTGACACCAAGCACAGCAAAAATGGCATTGAAACGAGGCACTCTGCTGTGCACTTGGCCAACAAGGACAGTTCGATGTTGGTGGGAGCCCACCAACACTGCAGCTTAGTCAGTTATGCTGGCTTATGTCTCAGGTGGAGAGCCTCGACCCTCCAACGTGCATCTAGTTTCCTTATGTCCACATTCTGTTCCCACATCTCCTGGCAACAATAATAATAAAGTGGTGCCATAAACTGTAAGAAATACTGTGGGCCAGCCTTGGCTTGAGTGTGGACACAGAGGTCATGGAGCAAGAAGCAGCCAGAGCAGGTGAGGGTGGTGGCCTGGAGCAATGAGGGAACAGAGACACCCTCTTCCCAGGTTGCAGAAAGCAGTGAGTGGCAGTGGGTCCTCCTGTGGGTCTAGGAGCGTGGGACCGTGAAGGATATGATGGAGACCAGGCCACAGGAGCTGCTGGTGGGGATTTGTGTTCCTGAATTTTAACTCTGCACTAGGAAGCCCCAGGCAGGCTGTGAGCTTGGAGGGGTAGAGCTGGACCTGGTCAGAGAGAGACCGTAGGGCCCTTACAGAGTCACAGAGCAGGAGGCCTGAAGTGGGCCCATAGCCAGGACAGGAGCATGATAGGAACTGAGAAGCAGGAGGATGGGCTTGAGAAAGCTTGGCTGGGAGCAGGAGAGAGAAGAAGGGGAAGCCAGCCTGGCCGTCTAGACTAGAGAAGCGGTGGGGCAGGGGACTTGGGGAGGGTCCAGAAGCACTGTCTGTCTTTCCTAAGTGGGGTGTGTGTGTGTGTGTGTGTGTGTGTATGCTATCCTCACACATTAGAACATGTCATATTGTGAATTCCTACTGAAGGTATCTGTAATAACTAATCCAGTCTTGTGGGTGTTCACTTGTGAGCTCACACACAGTCACCAAACATGCAGATTCCTAGGCCTGGAGGTAGCTCAGTCAGTACAGTGTCTGCCTAGCACCCCATGAGCCAGGTGTAGTGCACACCTGTAACCCCAACATTGAGGAGGTAGAGGCAGGAGGATCAGGAGTTCAAGGTCATTCTTAACTACAGAGTGAATTAAAGGCCAGCCTGGGCCACATGACATTATGCCTCAAAAAACAAAAACTTTAATAATACTATGAAGGTTGCATATTAACTGGTGGATGAAACTCCTCTGAGCAGAGGCTTTGGGAACTGGACCCTTAGTTCCCCCACACTCAACACTGCCATCCAGAGCTGTGGTTCTGGATCCACTAATTGAGTTCTCACAGCAAATCTGGTAAAACATGAATACCCTGCTTGAGAAGTGTGGGCCTTGGATGTGTTTGTGAGTGCTCATGCGTATGTGTGTGTGTATGTATGTATCAAGGACACTCCATCTTAACACATCACTCTCCTTTCCCATGTGCTTCTCCCGTGAAGGTTCCTGGACAGCCCCGAGCTCTTCGTGGGACTTTGTCGCCGCAGGAGCAGGGCCTCAGGTGTGTCCTAAATGGGGAGAGGCAGCCGGGCCTCGTGGCCGGGGGCCTTTCTTTACCTACTGTGTCTTTCCTCTTTGGGTTTTCCCAGTTCCATGTGTACTGTGTGTACTGCTTGTAGGAAACAAACAAACAAAACCATGTAAAAATGGATAATGTCTCCCAACGATAACTGTGAAAACACACACATAATTCTTGGGTTGTTTTGCAGCTGGGAGTGGAATCCAGGGCTGGTGCATGCCAGGCAAGTGCTCACCACCCAGCCACATCCCCAGCCTTTACACATCCTTTTGTTTCCTTTTACTTTTAATTGAACTTTATACATTTTATCTATTTAATTTGGTACAGGGTCTCCTATACCAGCCTAGACTGGCCTCAAACTCACTGTGTACTCCAGGCTGTCCTTGAACTCCTGGTCCTCCTTCCTCTACCTCCCAAGTGTTGGGATCACAGGCAAGCACCATGCCTGCATACACATACCTTGCTTTACATTTTATTTATTTATTTTTACTTTTGTTTGTTTGTGCCTGTGTGTGTGTGTGTGAGAGAGAGAGAGAGAGACAGAGACAGAGACAGAGAGAGATAGAGAGACACAGAGAGAGACACAGAGAGACAGAGAGACAGAGACAGAGAGATAGAGAGAGGAGAGAGAGAGAGAGACAGAGACAGAGAGAGACAGAGAGAGAGAGAGAGAGCCAGCATGAGTGTGGAGGTAAGAACACACCTTCAGTGCTCTCTTTCCTGAGGATCAAACTCAGGTTGTCAGTCTTGGTAGCAAGCGCCTTTACCCACTGAGCCATATTGATGGCCCTGTAACTTTTGTTTGTTTTTTGAGATAGGGTTTCTCTGTGTAGCCTTGGCTGCCCTGGAATTCACGCTGTAGACCAGGCTGGCCTCGAACTCACAGAGAGCTGCTGCCTCTGCCTCCTAACTGCTGGGAGTAAAGGCGTGCGTCACCGCTGCCCGGCAGACCCTGTAATTTTTTAATAGAATTATAGTACCCAGATTGGGTCCCTTGTTTTCCTTGTTTGAGACAGGTAGATTGTGGAGGTCTCTTACATGAGTACTGGTAGGATTTTGTTGTTTGAGACAGGGTCTCACTTGTATCCACCGCCCTCAAATGCTGAGACCAAAGGCATATGCCTCCAGCCATTTGTAGGATTTGGTCAGGTTTTTTTTGTAATTAAAAAGTACATAGTGTCTTTGACTTCAAAACTGAATTATAGTCTGGGAAGATGTCTCAGTGGGTAAAGTGTGCCATGTAAGTGTGAAGGCCTGAGTTCAAATCCCCTGATCCTACATGAAGCCAGGTGCAGTACACATTTCTCTAAGCCCAGCGCTCCCACTTTGGGACAGAAGGCAGAAGTAGAAGTCCTGAAGTCCATGGGCAGCTAGCCTATGCACACAGCAGCACCCCAAGAGGGACTGCTTCACACAGGGTGGGGGTGAGGACCAACACTCAAGGTTGTCTGACCTCTACATGCATGGTGAGCCACACATGCACCTGCATTTACATGAACATGCTTACGTGCATGCACACATAAATATTTAAAAAGCTGAGGTGGTGGTTTTGTAGTCATGAAGTTAATCTAGTGGATGAACACTAGAAGTCAGAAGAGGAGGAGGAGGAAGGGGGTGGAGAGATGGCTCAGTGGTAGAGTATTTACTGCACGCCTTTAATCCCAGCACTCGGGAGGCAGAGGCAGGCGGTTCTAGTGAGTTCAAAGCCAGCCTGGTCTACAGAGCGAGTTCCAGGGCAGCCAGGGCTGCTACACAGGGAAACCCTGTCTCCAAAAAACAAAACAAAACAAAACAAAACAGTGCTTACTGCTCTTCCAGAGGACCTAGGTGCTGTTCTCAGCACCCACATGGCAGCTCACAACCATCTGTAACTCCAGTTCAGGGGATCCGTGCCCTCTTCTGGCTTCGTGGGCAATGCACACACAGGGTGCACATAAACACACATAAATCATAAATAATCTTTAAACGTTTTTATAAGGCACAATGAGGACTGTGTGTACCAAATAGTGGGGTGCTTGAAAAGCAAGGGTGAGGTCCCAGTGTCCTACCTCCGAAACTTAACGTTTCAAGCAAAGAGAGTTGTGTGGTATAAAGAAAGAGGGAGCGTCCTGCCCGCCCCCCACAGCCCTGCTTTACAGAGTAGCCTTTGTCAGTGCCAGCACGGCGAGCATGTGCATCGGTGGCTGTCACCTCAGCGGTGGCCTGAGACAGATGCTTTGTTGATTTAGGTGTTTATTTATTTTTGGTTTTTTGAGGGTTTCTCTGTGTAGCCCTGGCTGTCCTGGAACTCACTCTGTAGACCAGGCTGGCCTCAAACTCACAGAGATCCACTTGTCTCTGCCTCCCGAGTGCTGGGATTAAGGGTATAGGCCACCACCACCCGGCCAGATGCTCTTTTTGAAAGTCTATTTTTATTTCATAGGTATGACTTTGTTGCCTGCATATATATCTGTACACCAGGATGTGCAGTGCCCATAGAGGGCAGAAGAGGTGTTAGGTCCCCTAGAATTGGAGTTACAGATGTTTGTGACCCAATATGTGGGCACTAGAAATTTAATCCAAGCCTGATGTACTTCTGATTCATTTCTCCAGCCCCAGATTTTGTTTTAGATCTAGAGGCTTGGGTTGGGTGGTATGTGGTTCATCTGCTGGTCTTCACTGTAGCGCAACCTCTGTGGCTGTTCCCTGTAGCTTTTCCCATCTGTCAGTCACTGGGAGGTGTAAGGCTCCAGTCAGACAGCTTCAGCTCTGCTGTGCAGTGGCGCTGTGGGGTAGACTCCTCATAAGCCCAGAATAGTCTAAGGCCGCCCAGGAGGTGGGAAGTAACATTCAATGCTGAGGGAGGAGAGATGAATGTCTGTTGTGGGGGCAGGAGTGCTGTGCATACCAGCCTCGCTTACTGCATCTAGTTTCCAGCGTATTGTGAGTTTGGATCTCAGCATACATGTGAAAAGCCTGCACAGCACTTACAATCCCACTGCTGGACACAGCAGAGACCGGTGGATCGTTGGGCCCTGATGGCCAGCTATTCTAGCTGGATCAGTGAGCTCCAGGTTAGTGAGAGGCCCTGCTCAGAAAACAGGGTGGAGAATGACACCTGAGAGGAGGCAGCTGCTGTTGACGTCTGCATTCGACACACACAGACCTGCACATAGAGAATAGCATACGCACTAGAAAATAAAAAATATCCCCCTGGGGGTGTTGACCTGACGCAGGGTAAAAGCACTTGCTGCCAGGTCTGATGATGGGTTCAAGCCCTGGGAGCTGTGTGGTAGGATAAAAGAACTCATTTCCCCAAGTTGTCCTCTGACCTCCACGTACACGATAAGTAAATGTTAGGGGAAAGTACCGCTGGACTGGAGAGATGGCTGGACAATGCCTGCTGCTCTGCAGAGACTGGAGTCCACTTCCTCGGCCTACATTGTATAGCTCACAACTGTCTGTGACTCCAACTGCAGAGGAGCCAAGACCCTCTTCCTGCTCTCTGAGGGTATCCCCCACCACACACACACACACACACACACACACACACACACACACACACACACGTCATCATTATCATGCTAGGTGTGGTTGATGCACACCTTTGATTCCAGCACTTGGATGGCAGAGACTAGTGGATCTCTGTGAGTTCTAAGCCAACCCGGTCTATATAGTGAGTTCTAGGTCAGCAAGGGCTACATAGAGACTCCGTCTCAAAAAAAAAAACAAAAAAAAACCAGTGGTAATAAAAATGGTACCATCAGCCGGGCGGTGGTGGCGCACGCCTTTAATCCCAGCACTCAGGAGGCAGAGCCAGGCGGATCTCTGTGAGTTCGAGGCCAGCCTGGGTTACCAAGTGAGTTCCAGGAAAGGCGCAAAGCTACACAGAGAAACCCTGTCTCGAAAAAAAAAAAAAAAATGGTACCATCATGGTATCATCCTGTTTCCCCAGCTTTCAAGAGATCAAGGCAGTAGGATTGGCAGGACCAGCCTCTGCTACATACTGGTACATAGTAAGTTCCAGGCCAGCCTGGGCTACAGAGTAAAGCTCTATAGGCTTTTTTTTTTTTTAATTAAAAAAGAGCCCTTTTCTTCTAAGCTGTGTGATGTAAGCCTCTACACTTACTTACAGGCCAAGGTTACCTGATATGGCTGGCAAGAAATTACACCAGGCTTGAGTTGGAGGGCCACAGCAAGACTGAGGCTGTGACAGTTTTATTGAGAGCAATCAGACTTTGTATACCCTTACCAGAAACAGAATATAGTGGCAATTGCCAGGATCAACACATTGCAGTTGCCAGGATATGATGATGTTGCAAGCTCTACGGAGTACACAAGGTTAATGTCTGAGACCAGTTGTCCTGCCGAGCTTCCATGCCTCCTCCACTACTAAGGGAACATACAGAGAAACACAAAGCAGCCTGAATGCTTCACTGCCTGAGGGAGTGCCTCTGTTCTCAGGAACTGAAAAGCATGCAGTGCCCCAGGAGCCATGAGCTCTAACCCGAACAATCTAGGATGCATGCCTCTCAAGGCAGCTAGGCCAGGCCAACCCCACGGTTCCCTGCAGTGTGGCACACCTCTTTTTATGCTGCCGTGAACTAAACATTGTTTTTCTTTTTCTAATGGTTGAAACCTTTTTCAAAGAAAACTCGTGGCTTGTGTGCAGCTCATGCTGGTCACAGTGATGCTCATCTGCTTCTCTCTGCTCTGTGGCTCCTTTTGTGCACTCTGCTCACATTCCCATCCTGCCTCAGCTAGAAGCTGCAGGCGTCATGTTAGAGGGGCACATAGGTTTTCCTCACAGAAATCTGTTGTGAAGTAGTATGGAATGGGAAGTGGATGGGGGTGGGTGATTGGTCCCAAGTGACAGCTGCTGACACTGACCGGTGAGCACTCTGGTGTTTGCCATCCACTGATGCTTCCCATACATGGACAGCAGACATGGGGACTTTGAAGTGGCACTGAGCACAGGGGACTGTGGATGCCACCTCTCAGCCCTCCTGTGCTTTTGGGTGTCTTAACCACAGAGACCCTGCAGGAGTACCTGAAGGTGGTGATGGCCCTCAATTACGAGGAGAAGCCGCCTTATGCCATGCTGAGGAACAGTCTAGAAGCCCTGCTGAAGGATCTGCGGGTGTCACCCTATGACCCCCTGGACCTCAGGATGGTGCCTTAGGTGGAATCCAGGTGAGGAGGTTGTTGTCTTAACCCCTTACCCCCAACCAGGCTTGTGAGGGACTGGTTGCCCCAGGCCGAGCTCCTCGTAGACCCCCATGGGCTCCTTAAATCAGTTCAAGAGGAAACCAGACAGCTGGAACTCAGCTGGGTGATCTGTGGTGGCCAGAACGTTCTGAGGGCACCCAGGTGTGATGATGTGTACCTGCCCCACTTTTACTGTTTGTTTCAGACAGGGTTTCATGAAGTTCAAACTCTATGTAGCTGAGGCTGACCTTGAGCCCCTGATCCTCTTGTCCTACTCCCAGAGTGCTGTGGTTACCAGTGCCACATGCCCAATGGCATGCTGAAATGGAATGCCAGTCCCATTCGCCTCATGACTCACCTCATGCCACCTTCCTGCCCAGCCCTGCCTCCCCCATCAGCAGTGACTGACTTTGCGCTGCCTTGTCTCAGACCCCTTGCCTCCACACTGCAAGCCCTCAAGGCTGTTGTCCCTCATTGTTAGTGTCCCTCCAGTGCCTCCCAGAAGTGTGGCAGCACGGAGGGCCTTAACACCCTAAAGTTCCTTGCAACCATGTTTATTATTTTACAGAGCTTCCGACTTGCAGCTTGAAATAGAATGTGAAGTAGTATGTCGAGGCTTTCTGTTTGAACTCATATACCCCTAAAAGACATGCGAAGCAGCCCTCTCAGTGTTGGAGAACCTGAGTCATCTCCCATAATGTGAAACTTCCTCATCCCTCCACAGTTGTGAATGGAGGTGACTGGATGCTGGTGGCCGCAGTGACCACTCCCTAGGGCCCTCCATCCATGGGCATTTCTGTGATTCCGTAATAAACTGTTTTTAATCAATGCCTGGAGAGTCCAGTGTTCACAGTTCTGGGAGAAGCTTTCTCCTCTTCACCCAGCCACTCAATCCCTTCATTCCAGCGGGCCAGAGTGATAGTGCACACACAAAGCCCAAGGGGCAGAGACCAGCCTTAGCACAGCAAGAAAATGTCAATCAAACAATCTTCCAACTTGCTCCTTCCTACTTTCCTAACGTCAGTCAGCCGTCCAGACAGTATGGCACTTCATCTAGCCACCGTCACACCTCCAGCCTTCTGTTCATACATCCATTCATGCTTCCATCCTTCAGCTACCTTTCTTTCATCCATCTGCCTAGTACTCCATCCTACCAGACAGGGTTTCTCTGCTCTTCTGGAACTCACTCTGTAGACCAGGCTGGCCTCGAACTCACAAAGATCTGCCTCTGCCTCCTAAGTGCTGGGATTAAAGGTGTGTGCCACCACCGCCTACCCAAGATTTTCTTTATTTATGCATCTGGCTGATTTCACAGCTTAACAAATTGTGACTGGTGTTGCAATAAACATGGGCCTGTGGGAATCTCCTGGCGTGATGACTTCCTTTCCTTCAGTGTGTCAGGATTCATTAATTTTGTTTTATATTTTCTGAGGTACCTCCATACTGGTTTGCATAGTTGCTTCCCAACTTTCCAGTTCCACCAACAGTGGATAGAATTACGTTTGCCTTCCATCTTCGCTGGCCTGGAGTGCTCTGCTCAGCTGTGCTTTGTTTTGTGGATAACCATTCTAAGTGAGGAGAACTGGACTCTCACTGGAGTCTGATCTTTGTAATAGTGCCCCGGGGGTCTGTGTTCTATTCAGTATCCAGTTTTGGGTTTTTGTTTGTTTGCTTGGGAGAGGTGAGACAGGACCCCACTATGAATTATTGGCTGTCCTGGAACTCACTATGTAGACCAGGCTGAACTCATAGAGATCTACATGCCTCTGCCTCCTGAGTACTGGGATAAAAGGTGTGGATCAGCATACCTGGCTCATTCTTATTTTTCTTTGTCTGCATGTGATATTACTTCAGACTTGTCTTCATACTCTGATATTCCTTCTACTTGACCTAGTCCATTGTGAGGTGATAAGCTGGTGGTATTTTATTTTTTTGAGGCGTGGTTTGTATGTGCAGCATAGACTGGCCTGGAACTCAGAGTAACCCCTCTGCCTCAGCCTCCTAAGATTTTATGTCTTGAGTTTTTGTTTCCAAGGTTCCTATTTGCCTCTTTTACAAACTCCTTATCTCAAGGCTGGAGAGAGGGCTCAGCAGTTAAGAGTGTTTATTGCATTTGCAAGTTCAGTTCCAAGCATCAGGTCAGGCAGCTCGCAACTATCTGTAACTGCAACTCCAGGAGACTTGACGCCCTCTTCTGGCCTCCATGAGCACCTGCACTCACGGTGCACAGACACACATTGTTTTAGTTACTTTTCTGTTGCTGTGATAAAACACTATGATTGTGGGGGTCTGTCCCTGTGACTACCTTGTCCAGCAGAGTAATGACCCACAGGAGGCAAGAAGGTAGTTTGGTGCAACAAGACTTAGTAGCCAGTGTTGGTTCAAACTTTGGAAGTCTGACCCTGAGTAGTTTATTTTAGGAATATTTAAGCACAGCACAATTTGGTGAAAAATTTCATGGTGATAATTAACTCATTATGCACAATAAAGCTTAAGACATGACTACATTGAAACTCTTTGGTTCTATAGATTGCCTACATGTGACACCTTCCATAAAGATAGGTTTTATAGATTGACATGCTTATAATAAGGGTCTGGGGGAGACATTTTTCTATAGGCTAATCCATCATATAAAAAGATTTTAGCCTCCCCTCCTGAAAGTACAGCCAGCATATTCTTTCATTAACTTGATACAGTATAAATTCTTATCCTAATAGTGAAATGTTCCACTACAGCATGCCCAGTGATTGAGCAAAACCATAACTTATTATAAGCCACAGTCATCCTAGGGTCCCCCCTGCTAGGTAGCCTCCCTGAATCTGTGGGTTGCAGTCTGATTGTCCTTTGCTTTATATCTAGTATCCTCTTATTATCTTATACCATGTTTGTCCTTCTGAGTCTGGGTTACCTCACTCAGGATGATATTTTCTAGTTCCACCCATTTTCCTGCAAATTTCATGATGTCATTGTTTTTCTCTGCTGAGTAGTACTCCATTGTGTATATGTACATTTTCTTAATCCATTCTTCAGTTGACGGGCATCTAGGTTGTTTCCAGGTTCTGGCTATTATGAATAATACTGCTATGAACAAAGTTAAGCATGTGTCCTTGTGGTATGATTGAGCATTCCTTGGGTATATGCCCAAGATTGGTATAGCTGGATCTTGAGGAAGATTGATTCCCAATTTTCTGAGAAACCGCCATACTGATTTCCAAAGTGGCTGAACAAGTTTGCACTCCCACCAACAGTGGAGGAGTGTTTCCCTTATTACACATCCTCTCCAACATAAGCTGTCATCAGTGTTTTTTATCTTAGCCATTCTGACAGGTGTAAGATGGTATCTCAGAGTCATTTTGATTTGCATTTCCCTGATGACTAAGGATGTTGAGCAGTTCTTTAAATAACTTTTGGCCATTTGAAATACTTCCGTTGAGAATTCTGTTTAGATCTGTACTCCATTTTTAGTTGGATTATTTGGTGTTTTGATGTCTAGTTTCTTGTTCTTTATATATTTGGAGATCTGTCAGATATGGGATTGGTGAAGATCTTTTCCCATTCTGTAGGCTGCCTTTTTGTCTTATTTACCATGTCCTTTACCTTACAGAAGCTTCTCAGTTTCAGGAGGTCCCATGTATTAATTGTTGTTCTCAGTGTCTGTGCTACTGGTGTTATATTTAGAAAGTGGTCTCCTGTGCCAACGTGTTTAAGGCTACTTCCCACTTTCTCTTCTGTCAGGTTGAGTGTAACTGGATTTATGTTGAGGTCTTTGATCCACTTGGACTTGAGTTTTGTGGATGGCAATAGATGTGGATCTATTTGCATTCTTCTACATATCAACACCCAGTTATGCCAGCACCATTTGCTGAAGATGCTTTCTTTTTCAGTAGTACAATTTTGGCTTCTTTGTCAAAAATCAGATGTTCATAGGTGTGTGGATTAATGTTGGTGTCTTCAATTCAATTCCATTGATCCACGTATCTGTTTTGATGCTCATACCAAGCTGTTTTTATTACTATAGCTCTACAGTAGAGCTTGAAGTCAGAGATGGTGATGCCTCCAGAGGTTCCTTTATTGTACAGGATTTTTTTTTAGCTATCCTGGGTTTTTTGTTTTTCCATATGAAGTTGAGTATTGTTCTTTCAAGGTCTATGAAGAATTGTGTTGGGATATTGATAGGGATTGCATTGGATCTGTAGATTGCTTTTGGTAAGATTGCCATTTTTACTATGCTGATCCTACCTATTCAAGAGCATGAGAGATCTTTCCACTTTCTGATATCTTCTTGAGTTTCTTTCTTCAAAGACTTAAGATTCTTGTCATATAGGTCTTTGCCTTGTTTGATTAGAGTTACCCCAAGATATTTTATATTATTTGTGGCTATTGTAAAGGGTGATATTTCTCTGATTTCTTTCTCAGCCCATTTATCATTTGTATACAGGAAGGCTACTGATTTTTTTTTTTAGTTCATCTTGTATCCTGCCACTTTACTGAAGGTGTTTATCAGCTGTAGGAGTTCCCTGGTAGAATTTTTGGGGTCACTTATGTATACTATCATATCATCTGCAAATAGTGAAAGTTTGACTTCTTCCTTTCCAATTTCTATCCCCTTGATCTCCTTATGTTGTCTTATTGCTCTGACTAGAACTTCAAGTACTATATTGAATAAATATGGAGAGAGTGGACAGCCTTGTCTTGTTCCTGATTTTAGTGGAATCGCTTTGAGTTTCTCTCCATTTAAATTGATGTTGGCTGTTGGCTTGCTGTAAACTGCCTTTATTATGTTTAGGTATGTTCCTTGTATCCCTGATCTCTCTGAGACCTTTATCATGAAGGGGTGTTGGATTTTGTCAAAGGCTTTTTTAGTATCTAATGAGATGATCATGTGGGTTTTTTTTCTTTCAATTTGTTTATATGGTGTATTACATTGACAGATTTTCATATATTGAACCATCCTTGCATCTCTGAGATGAAGCCTACTTGATCATGGTGGATGATTTTTTTCATGTGTTCTTGGATTCAGTTTGCCAATATTTTATTGAGTATTTTTGCATCAATGTTCATGAGGCAGATTGGTCTGTAATTCTCTTTCTTTGTTGCATCTCTGTGTGGTTTGGGTGTCAGCATAACTGTAGCCTCATAAAAAGACTTGGGCAATGTTCCTTCTGTTTCTGTTGTGTGGAACAATTTGAGGAGTATTGGTATTCACTCTTCTTTGAAATTCTGGTAGAATTCTGCACTGAAACCATCTGGCCCTAGGATTTTTTTGGTTGGGAGACTTTTAATGACTGCTTCTATTTCCTTAGGGAAAAACCAAAGTATTAATTAAAAATAAAAATATCCTCCACATGAGGTACTTGAGTAAGAGAAGTTGTTGTGGAATATGAGTTTAAGGTGTGTTACAGTCATTTATGCTGTGGAATGTTTGTCTAATGATGCAGAGATGTGTTGTATTCTTTTATGTTACATATGTTTAACTCTGTAAAGCTGTGTTATTTTGCCTGTCTAAATCACCTGGTTGGTCTAATAAAGTTGGCCAATAGCTAGCAGGAGAGAGAGAGGCAGGCCTGCCAGGCAGGCAGAATAAATAGGAGGAGAAATCTAGGCTTAAGAGCAAGGACTGAGAAGAGTGAGGAGTGAGAAGAGTGAGGAGTGAGAAGAGGACTTCAGGGGCCAGCCACCCAGCCACCCAGCCACCCAGCCAGCCAGCCACCCAGCCACCCAGCCAGCCAGCCACCCAGCCACCCAGCCACCCAGCCAGCCAGCCACCCAGCCACCCAGCCACCCAGCCAGCCACGGAGTAAGAAGGAAAGAGGGGTATATGGAACAAAGAAAGGTAAAAAGCCCAGAGGCAAAATAGTAGTTAAAGAGAAATGAGATAATTTAAGAAAAGCTGGCTAGAAACAAGCCAAGCTAAGGCCGGGCATTCATAAGTAAGAATAAGTCTCTATGTATTTATTTGGGAGCTGGGTGGTAGGCCCCAAAGAGTTAAAAAAAAATAAACTTGAGAGGTGGCAATCACAACTGACACCATCAAAGCTGCTGGCTTGCCTTTCTCAGTCTGCCTGAGCACTGACAGCAAAGGAGGGGTCAGAGGTCATGTGCCACCATCTTTCCATTGCTTCCCTTGTGGCAAGCATTGGCTGCCATTCCTCCCACTACCTTGGCCAGCTCTCAAAAGGGGTGGAACAAGGTCTGCCAGAAGCAGATTCTCTCCAGAGCCCTTTGGGCCTCACGCCCCTAGACCAGAAAAGGCGACAACGCACACCCCCAGCCATGAGGACTGCTCTGCAGACTGCTCATGCTAGGGATGGCAGTTCTTGAGTCACCCCTGGGTCCTTCCCACTCCCAAGAGTGCTCCCATGACTTCACTTCCTCATACTCCCTGAACAAGCTTTGGGAAGCATGGATTTTTTTTTTGGGGGGGGGGAGGTTGTTTTTCGAGACAGGGTTTCTCTGTGTTGTAGCTCTGGCTGTCTTGGAACTCATTCTGTAGACCAGGCTGGCCTCAGATTCACAGAGATCCACCTACCTCTGCCTCCCAAGTGCTGGGATTAAAAGCATGAGCCACTACCGCCCAGCTTTTTCCTTGTTTTCTAGACAGGGTTTCTCTATATTACAGAGCCCTGGCTGTCCTGGAACTCGCTCTATAGATTAGGCCTGGCCTCAAACTCACTAGAACCTCCTGCCTCTGCCTCCTGAGTGCTGAGATTAAAGGCATTGTAATCAAACTTGCTCAAAAGATGACTCGGACAACCGCAGGACACAGATGTTTAAATAAGCCCCTGCCTGCATGTAATCTTGTGGAGTTTGCCTTTCTAAACCCTGGGATGATATGGCTGGGGGCTGCATCTTAGGAGTGCTCTCGGGTAAATCAGTCCTGGTGCCAGTGTCTGATAAAAGCCTCCCCTTATTGAAGTTTATTCCTGGTCATGGTGAATCTCTGAGCGCCCCAGACTTGTAACATCCTGTTTCCTGAGACCCTGCCACAAGTGCAGAGAATACCAAAACCAGCTCACTCCAGTTCCCAAACGGGCTGTCTGCTTAGACAGATGCAGCTGGCTGGGAGTGCTCTCACCTACCTTCATCCCCAGCAAGGGTGTCATGTTACCTAGAACCCTGGGCTGGGGTGCCGTTTGTCCATTCCTCCAGGTTCCTGCCCTGTTGTGAGTTCCTGTCCTCACTTCCTCCAATGATGAACTACAATGTGGAAGTGTGAGCCAAATAAACCCTTTCCTCCCCAACTTGCTTTTGGTCAAGGTGTTTCATTACAGCAGTAGAGAACCCTAAGACAAATTGGTACCAGGATAGTGGGGTATTGCTGTGACAGAACCGACCATTTTTTTTGGGGGGGGTGTATAAGGACTGTGCAACTTTGGATTAGAAAAGCCATTGAGTGTTCAGATCTCAGTGGGCTGTTCTGTAGGAGCTTAGAAGATAAGAATGTTGAGGTTAGTGCAGACAATGGAGTTCTGGCTAGGTTCAGAGGGAAGATTAAACACGACTGGGCCTTTTGTGTGAAGAATGTGTGGTGTCTGGTCAGCTGGGGCTGAGGTCAGCTGTAATTAACAAGAGACCAGCACCCTTGAAATGAAACCTTTGTGTTACTGGGACAGTACTGGTGCAGGTTAGCTGGGGCTGAGAGATTATCAGGGATTAAGAAGAGACCAGCATCACTGAAGTTTTCTGGGAAGTTTCCTAAGAGTCAGCACACACAACCTGTGCTCCACAGGCAGCTAAGGTGTACCTTGTGCTGGCAGCTGAACTTGGTAGTTTAAGAGTCACCCAGGTGGAATACTGGTTTTGAAGGCATGAAGTGGTCATGGAAAGCAGCTAAGGCTTGGCCCTGTGAAAGGCCACAAGAGGCTGTTGGTGAAGGTGTAGCAGAGTAGCAGTGGAAGCCCCTGGATTGAAGGGGTCATGGAGAAAAGTTGAGGCTTTGTATTAGAAAGAGAGCCCTGGAGAACTATTGGTGAAAGTGTGGCCCATTTGCAGAAGACCCTCTGAATTTTGGAGATGCCAGTTCTGTAGGGTAACCACCAAGGACAGCAGCATCGGTGGAGTGGAGCCTGTCAGAGCTTAGACTAGCTGTGTGTGCTGCAGAGCATGGAGCCAGAGAAGTGACCCAAGCCCTTTAAAGGATCCCAAAAGATCGCGAATGGATCGCAGACATTGGACGTTGTGTTGTTTACACAGTTGTGAGTTTGATTTTGATTTGATTACGACTGTGATTCTTCCCTGTTGAAGTATTTATTTTTTATTTTACTTTTTTTTTTTTTTTTTTTTTTTTTTTTGGCTTTTTGAGACAGGGTTTCTCTGTGTAGCTCTGGCTGTCCTAGAACTCACTCTGTAGACCAAGTATTGGGATTAAAGGTGAACACCACCACAGCCCAGTTTAAACTTTAAAAGAGATTTTGGAGTAATACAAAGATTTGGGATTTTAAAAGAAAGTTGGACGTTTTAAAGAGATTTTGAACTTTTAAGTGTTTGACTTTTTTTTTTTTTTTTCCGAGACAGGGTTTCTCTGTGTAGTTTTTGTGCCTTTCCTGGATCTCGCTTTGTAGACCAGGCTGGCCTCGAACTCACAGAGATCCACCTGCCTCTGCCTCCCGAGTGCAGGGATTAAAGGCATGTGCCACCACCGCCTGGCTGTGTTTGACTTTTTAAAGATTGTGGGACTTGAGCCAGGCAGTGGTGGCACACAATTTTAATCCCAGCATTTGAGAGGCAGAGGCAGGAGGATCTATGTGTTTGAGGCCAGCCTGGTCTACAGAATGAGTTCCAGGACAGCTAGGGCTACACAGAGAAACCCTGTTGTGGAATACTTGTTTAACTAAGCAAAGATGTGTTACATTTGTTTATGCTGCATTTGTTTAACTATGTAAGGATGTGTTGCCTTGTCTGCCTGAGGCACCTGATTGGGCTAATAAAAAGCTGAATGGCCAATAGCTAGGCAGTAGAGGGATAGGCGGGGCTGGAGGGCAGAGAGAGTAAGTAGGAGGAGAGAATGAGAGAGGAGAGAGAACAAGAGAGAAAGAAAGGGAGATGCCCAGGGTCAGCCAGCCAGGCAGCTGCCAGACAGACAGACCCAGAGTAGGACATACAGAATGAAAGGTAAAAAGGCCCAGGGCAAAACACAGATGAAGAAAAACAGGTTAAAACAAGTTATAAGAGCTAGTGGAACAAGCGTAAGCTAAGGCTGAGCATTCATAACTAATAATGAGTCTCCATGTCATGATTTGGGAAGTGGTTGGTAGCCAAAGGAAAGCCTGCTACAAAATACTGTTTTGAAAAAACAAGGGCTGGAGGGATGGCTCAGCGGTTAAGAGCACTGGCTGCTCTCTCTTCTGGCCTGCAGGCATACATGCAGACAGAGCACTGTATACATAATAAATAAATAAATCTTCAAAAAAAAAAAAAGAAACAACAACAAAGACTGTGGGACTTTTAAAGTTTGGATTTGGGGGGCAGGGTTCAAGACAGAGTTCCTCTGAGTATGCCTGGCTGTTCTAAAACTCGCTCTGTAGACCTGGCTGGCCTCCAACTCAAGAGATCTGCCTCTGCCTCCTGAGTGCTGGGATTGAAGGTGTGCGCCACTACGCCTGGCCTAACTCTGAATATTTTATATTGTCATACTATTGATGTGAGATCTTGGGAATGAATAAGAAAGGAAAGGTTGCCAGGCGGTGCACGCCTTTAATCCCAGCACTCAGGAGGCCCAGGCAGGCAGATCTCTGTGAGTCTGAGGCTAGCCTCGTTTAGTGAGTTCCAGGACAGGCTCCAAAGCTACACAGAGAAACTTTGTCTTGAAAAACAAAAACAACTAAAGAAAGCAAAGGTGTGGCTTAGTAGTAGTGTTTGTGTGTCAAGTTGACAAGGGGTCAGTTGTGCTGGCTCATTTTATGTCAGCTTGACACAAACTAGAGTCACTAGAGAGGAGGGAGCCTCAACTGAGAAAATGCCTGTAGGGTATTTTTTTAATCAGTGATTGATGGGGCAGGGCCCAGCCCATTGTGGGTGATTTCCATCCCTGGCCTGATGGTCCAGGGTTCTATAAGAAAGCAAGCTGAGCAAGCCATGATGAGCAAGCTATTTAGCAGCACTCCTCCATGGCCCCTGCATCAGCTCCTGCCTCCAGGATCCTCCCCTGTTGGAGTTCCTGCCCTGACTTCCTTCAGTGATGAACAGTGATGTGGAAGTATAAGCCAAATAAACCCTTTCCTCTCCAACTTTCTTTTGGTCGTGTGTTGTGGAATAATCTTTTTGTACACTATAAAGATTTGTCACTCAGATTGGTTTAATAAAAAGCTGAACCGCCAATAGCTAGGCAGAATTTTCAGGGCAGAGAAGATGCTTGGAAGAAGAAGGGTGGAGACCAGGAGAATGGCCAGCCAGCAGCAGAGGAAGCAGGGAAGCAGCATGGCAGTACAAAGTAAAGGTAATCAAGCCACGAGGCAGACCGTGAATAAACAGAAATGGGGTAATTGAAGTTATAAGAGCTAGTTAGAAGCAAGTCTAAGATATTGACCAAGCTTTCATAATAAGTCTCTGTGTCATGATTTGGGAGCTGGCAGGAGGAACAGAAAAATTCACCTACAGTGAATGGTGTTTGTGGGGGGAAAAAAACGCAGAGAAGGAAATTCAAAAGACTAAACTCGGGCTGGAGAGATGGCTCAGTGGTTAAGAGCACTGGCTGCTATTCCAGAGGTCCTGAGTTCAATTCCCAGCAACCATGTGGTGGCTCACAACCATCTGTAATGAGATCTGGCATGCAGGCAGAACACTGTATACATAATAAATAAATAAATATTTAAAAAAAAAAAAGACTAAACTCCATTCCCACCTCCTCAGGGACCTCCATGCTTAAAGCTGCTCCCTGGGCATCTCAGACACCCAGAAAGGGACAGTGGACAGTATTATCTGACCCCTGAGAGTGAAGTGTACAATACAGTTACCAGCATTCTGTGCTCATGATAATAGCTGTCCCCAAGAATGGAGAAGACACAGAGAGGGGCCTCTAGTGAGCAGTTCAAGGTGGCAGTGTGTCTCAGAGGTTCACTCGGGGCCCCCTCTGGGGTCTGGCCTCTCCTCCTGTCCTCCAGAACAGACACAGCTGCCTGACATTCACGCCCCATGCTGGGGGCCTACAACCCCATGCCATCCCCTGGACAGAGGGTTGTGGGGTATAAGGAACCTCACAAACCCACTACTCTGCAGGGAAGCCCTAAGAATCCCACAGAGCTCAGCTGGTGCACCGCACAATGCAAAGCTGGCTGATGGCCTCGGACCAGAGGGTTAGAGCAACCTAGGGCCCTCCTTAGATGCCAGCCAGCAGGAAGGTTCCAGTGTCCCTTTGAGAGTTCCTAGTTCATACAGCCCTCTATCACACCAGCTTCTGTTGGTTCTTTGCTCTTTTGTGGGTATGGATGTTGGGGGGCGGGGGCATCTGTCTCCCATGCTTTGAGCAGCCGCCTTTCTCAAGGTGAACAGCTGCAGGGAGGCAGCTGTCACGAGGAAGGATACACCCTCTTCTCCAGGGCCTTTCTGCATAAGAAGCCCACCACCTACCACAGCGACACAGGTTAGAGACCTGTGATGCCAGAGTCTTCTGTGTTTTGAAAGATCACATGTAACCCAGGATGGCCTCAAATTCAATTTACAACTGAAGATAGACTTTGGTTCCTGATCCTCTTGCCTTCACCCAGAGCGCTAGGATTACAGGTGTGCCAGGCCTGGTATGTGCAGGGTTAGGGTTAGAACGCAGAGCCTTGTGCCTGCTTGGCAAGCACTTTCCCAACTGAGCCTGATCCCCAGCCTCCTAAGAGGCTTTTGTTTCAAGAGCACATGGACACAGTCCTAAACCTGGTTACCAGGATTATCCCCAGGCCAAGCTTGTTCTCCACACTCACTCCCTGGGCTAAGGCCACCCAGGCCAGTGTGCCCTACCCAGGCTTTGCTCCACACTGGCCTCCCCTGTTGTTCCTCACTCTCCCCTAAATGTCTAACCCCCCCTTCTTCCCTCTTCTTTGCACACACAGTACTGAGCATCCCTTAGCCATCTGCTTCAGACTGGACCCGGACCCTCTTGGACACCGGCTGCATAGGGCTTCTCCAGGCCATGACGGGGTTTCACCCAGTTGTTCCAGTGGACCTCATTTGTTGCTATTGGGAGAGTTGAGAGCAGAATCTGGGTAGGGTGCACGAAGGTGGCCCGGTAGGTAGGTGGCCTGCTAAGAGCAGCTCCAGTGCCTGTTGGAGTCTCCTGCGGCAGTGCAGACCCCACACAGGACCACTGTCAGCTCTCCAGGGGGTCATTTGGGACCTGCTGCAGATTCCAGTGTTCCTGTGGGTGACCCCAGTACTCAGTCTGCAACTCCTTAAAAGGTCAAACTGATGCTAGGTGGCTCCGCAAGGCCAGTATAATCCATACTAACCCAAATGTACCTCTTGGCTGGCCAGTTACCATGGGAACCAAGATCCCTCAAGCGAACAGGACTTGGCAGGTGCTTACCCTAAAGACTGACTCCCTCCCAGAGCTCTGGGGAGCCCACTCTCCAGAACCTTTCCTTCCTTGGGCCCACAGCACCATGTGTCTGACCCCAGGCGGCTTCCTCAGACGGTCCCATTAGGACACTTCTTCCCTCCAAGTCTCTCGGTTTCCTTCAACTGTGACTTCACTGACAGTCTTTATCCTCCACACTGCTTGGTGGCTGCTGGGGACTGGACTCGGGTCTCCTGGAAGAGCAGTGTGCACTGTCAGCTGCTAGCTGGTTATTCGGGATCGGTCCTGGAAACTGAGTCAGGTCCTCAAGCTTGCTGGGCGAGCACGGCCGCTGCTGCAGTTCAACGGCATCCTTGGTGTGTACATGCTATGATCACCAATGGCAACAGTAATCGGCCGGCTCAACACGGCACGGCGCTTGTGTCGTCACGCCTGGTCTCGCCAAGCGGATGTACTTGTAAATATTACCAGTTACCTTTTGTTTGGCTTCACTGTTCCGTCAGAGGTGGGCTCACTCTGTAGCCCAGGCCAACCTCAAACTTACAGCAATCCTTCTGCCTCAGCCTCCCAAATGCTGGGACTACAGTGGTGACTTCTTTCTTTCTCTTACGCTGGGCACATACCGTACAGCTTTGGTCTCAGTCTTTGGATTAGTCTCAGTTGCTTTATGACTTCCCTGAGACCCCCTCTCCAAGACAAGACACACAGGCCACAGGAAATTCTGCACTTTATTTGTGCCCATAACCCCTGGATGATCAGCCCCACTAGATGCAACCCTTCCCCAACACCTTCACAAAACACTGATTCTCTCCAGAGCTAAAATGACCCCTAGTTACCCACTACAGCCACCCTCCTCTCCCCTGGCCGGCGGATCTCCTGCTCTGAGGACTTGGCTCCCTCCCCTTGGCTGCCTTCTCATTGGTGTTCCATGTCCCTGTCTTAAAACCCCCCTCCCTGACTAAAGTCCTCAGCAGCACAGCTACTCTGACTGGCTTCCTGCCTTACCTCCATGCCAGGCCTGGCAACCCCCCACACCCAACTAAGGACTACCTGCGAAAAACACACTTGTTTTAGACTCCAGAAACCAGGGATCAGGCTGGATCCTCAAATTCCCTGAGGGCCCTGGTTCCTCAGTTGCACTGAAGGGGTACAGAAACTGACTAAGCCAAATAACCCACAATGGGGGTAGGTGGGGAGATCCACACATGGATGGGATAGGAGAGTGAAAGGGAGGGTTGGAATAAAGCTGGAGGCAGAGGGATAATGGATCTCCCTCCTCCAGCCTGGACCTGCACCCTAGGTGCTGCGGGTCCTCTGGCTTCGGGCCTTGTACACCTCGATTAGCAGGTCCTTCACGTACTGGATCTCCCGCTCCACTGATTCGGCCCTCTCCCTGAGCTCCCGGTTCCGTGCCTCCAGCCCCTGGCACTCGCCCTCCAGGGCCTCGCCCTCTGCCCGCTTCCTCTGGCGGTACCTGAGAGCTGCTGACTTGTTCTGATCTCTCTTCTTCTGCTTGCGGTCCCCTCGGGTGCTGGCAGGACTAGGGTAGGGGGCTGGGCGGGACGGTGAAGGCAGAGGGGCCAGAGGAGGCGGCGGCTGCTGGGGGACAGGCAGGGTTGCCAAGCCTGCCTCTCCTGGACCAGCATCACTGCGGCAGTAGACAGCCAGCAGGTCCAGGGTATCCAGAGTAGGGGGCTGAGGGAGGTCAAAGGTGGGCAGGGGCAAGGGCAGGGGCAGGGAGGGTGCTGGTGGTGGCGGGGAGGGTGGTGGGAGGAGTGGGGCATCAAGGAAGAAGTCTTCCATCTGTTCTAGCTCCTTCTTGAGCAGGGACGCCATGGCTTCCAGGTCAGGGGGGGCTGGAGAGGGTGGGGGGAGGGTCCCTGGGGGCAGAGGGGCCTCCAGAGGGAGGAGGGCCGTGAAGTCAACCCGCTCAGTCATCCAATCAGAGAAGCCGTCACCTGAGGATGGAAGGGGGACATAAAAGGCCCCTGAGGTCTGTCCTTTACCCACTTGATGCTCACTCATGTCCCATCCACTCAGTGTGACAAGTGACCAGCTAGCCAGCCATTAAATCTGTAGATCTGTCAGCAGACCAGTAAGTCAGGGCAGAAATCAGTGAGCCAGGCAACCAACACACCCACACCCACTAACTAGTCAAGCAGTCAACAGACCGACTAGCTTACCCACCAAGCCACTAACCAATGAATTTACCAACTAATCAGTGAGCCATAGAATCTACCAGCCAACAAACCAACAAACCAGGCACCAATAGCCAGCCAATCACACAACAAACCAGCCGATCAACCAAGCAACCAATTCATTAATCAATGAACAAACCAACCAACCAACCAGTCAACCATAGTTTACCAAACAACCAACCAACTAACCCACTAAAAGTGAATGAGGCAACCAACCAGTCAGCCAACCATCCAGTTCAGTAGCCAACCAAGTAACCCATGAAGTAGATAATGAACCAGTGAACCAGAGTTCACCAGCCAACAATCAGCTAACCCACTAACCAATGAACCAGTCAACCAACCAATCAGCCAATCAAACAGTTCACCAGACAACTTGTTGATAAACTAATTAACTCACTAATCAATCAATAAGCCAACCAATGAGTCAAATCAGTCAACCAATCAAGTCAGCCAATCAAGCAATTAATTTACCAACTAACCAATGAAATAATCAGCCAACCACTCAGTGAAGCAGTCAACCAACTAATGATCCACCCAACAAAAGTCAGCTATTATTTCTATAATCATTCTCTTTTCTGTAGGGCTGGTGGACGGCACCCTCCACCTGTTTTCTCTCATCGACTTTATTATTTATTTATTTATTTATTTATTTATTTATTTATTTATTTATTTAAGATAGGGTCTCATGTAGTCCAAGTTGGCCTTGGACCTGCTCTGTAGCTGAGGACAGTTTTAAACTTCAGATCCTTCTGCCTCTCTCCCAGGGTGCTGCTCTGTCTGTCTGTCTGTCTGTCTGTCTCTCTCTCTCTCTCTCACTCACATTCCATCTATTCATTCTTGTTTTCTGTTTTTGAGAAGCCTAGGTTGGCCTGCAACTTGTGGGCTCAAGAGGATGAGAAGCCCCTTGAACAGGGGGACCGACAGGCTTGTGCCACCAGGGGCAGCAACTCATTAATTGCTGAAATCCCAGTCTGGGCCAATCATCGGTTATACAGTCAGAAGAGAATGATGTCTGCCCCTGACTCTCGTCTTATCATGGCTCCTCTCTTCTCATCCCTTAGCCCTCAGTTCAGATGCTAAGGAGAAGGCTACTTGACTTCTCAACTAGGTCTTCCATCACTTTCAGCTCAGTGCTGTTTTCCACTTCTTCTTTTTTGTTTTCTGATGTTCCATGAGCTTAGGGATCTCTTGCTCTGAACCCTGAACACCTACAACCGTGCTGGGCACACTGCAGGCCCTCAGTACTGATCTCGTGAATGAATGAATTCTTCCCT
This sequence comes from Peromyscus californicus insignis, assembly GCF_007827085.1. Classification (NCBI taxonomy): domain Eukaryota; kingdom Metazoa; phylum Chordata; class Mammalia; order Rodentia; family Cricetidae; genus Peromyscus; species Peromyscus californicus. The sequence continues at coordinate 176,045,871 of NW_026294562.1, read as the reverse complement.
TTTTCTGCCCCCTCCCCCACCTCCAGCATTCTTACCTGCCAGGGGCTCTCCCCCCCCTGGAAGCCCGCCCTCCAGGGCTCCCCCAAGGACCTCATAGGGGCCCAGGGGGGCAGGGGCCAGGGGGAGTTTCCCATAGTCTACGAGCCAGCCCAGCCCGCTAGCTGGGAGCAGGGCCCTGTCCAGTTCCAGCCCCAGGGTCGCCAGGAGTGACATGGCTGCGGCGCAGGCGCAGGGCACCGAGGGCAATGGAGGCTGCACCAGCAGTGGGGCGGCAGCTTGGGAGGTTGTTCAGCTGGGTGAAGACAGGCACCAAGACAAAGGTGGAGGACCTGTGAGGGAGACAGGAGGGGGTGAGGGTGGGTCAAAGCCTGTTTGACCCACAGGCCGCTCACACTTCCCTTCTCTCCCCAAATTCCAGAGAGCCACACATTCCCAAGGGAATTCTTGGGAACTCCCGAGCCTCAGCACAGAAGCCCAGCGTTTCCCCAGGGGATTACTCCAGCCCCTCCTACCCACCTCATCTCCTCCTCATAAAAAGTTTGACTCCCAGGGGAGTTTTCTTCTAGCCAGGTCCCTTCTGCATCAGTATTTCCACTAGGTTACATTCCCTTTATAGTCCACCGACCCCACAGGGGTTCCCAGGGGAACTCTGCCACGCCTGGGCCCTTCATCAGTGCCACACTCTCAAACCCCACTCTTCCCACAAAATTTCAGGTGACTTCTGCAGACACTCCACGAAGCCCCGCCCACTCGCCTGTCTCCCTCAGTTCCCGCCCTCAACTAGCAAGTCCCCAGAGGCCGCCCCTGGGGTCCTAGCTCCACCCCCTCTTAAAGGCGTTCCCAAGCCTTGTCCTCCCTGTCAATCTAAGCCAGTCCCCGCCCTAGAAGGTGCCTGATTGGAGGGGAGCTGGGCCTGAGTCAGCGCCTCCCCGGGCTGTCTAAACCCCACCCTTCCTTTCTCCTGTTAGCCAAGCGTCAAAGCGCACGCTCAGTCCTTGAAAGCCGTCCATTGCTGCGTCACTAGTGCGCATGTTTAGCCAACTACCAGCTGCCCTTCGTAGTTCAGGCCTCGGGTGGGCTAATGCGCGTGCGCAACACGGTGTGGGTCGCATCCTCTGAGTGGAGGAAAAGGAGCTGGGAAGTAGCGCGCAGGCGCGCGAGCCGACCTTAAGCCTCCCCCACTCCCCCCCCCAACTCTCCGGAAGCACACCCTCCCCCACGACTCGAGCCAAGTGCGCATGCTCAGCGGACCCGCCGGGCACCCTTTTCCCCTCTTCTGCGCCTGCGCGACCGTGGTTCCTCGCTCTTCGTCTCCCCACCCCCCACGAGGTCGGCCCGTGAAGCCCCGCGAGCTCTGTGAAAGGGCGGGAAAGGCGGTTGGAGAGGGAGGGGCGAGCGGTTACTCACTCCATGGCTGCGGAAAGAAGAGGCGACGGCGGCGGCGGCGGCGGCCTCGGCTGAACGATCGGTGGGAGCAGAGAGTGCTGGCGCGGTGAGCGCGGAAGCAGGGCCGGGGCACGACGGGATCACGGCTACAGAGCCATGGCGGAGGCCGAGCGGGCGGAGGCGGCGTGGCGGGAGCGCTAGGAGAAATGGTTCCGAGAGGATCGAGAATGAGGCGGCCCCGGGGCCTGGGGACAAATATACTGGGGGCGGCGCAGCGCGGGCCGCCTGGATCCCTCCGCGCCCCGCCCCCGCGTGGCCCCGACGGGGCGGTGGCGACCCCGGGCCCGCCATGTCGCCCGGACCCTCCGGACGCATGCTTCATGCGGAGGGCTCGGGCTCGATCTCCTCGTTTGATGGGATCCTACCCCGTCTCTCCACACCCGCAACCAGCTCCTCTCTCGTTCTCTCTCCCTGGTTCGCGAATTTGCCACCAGTCCCCAACCGATCTCTCCCCCTGAGAGCCTTCGTGGGTCGCGCCTGTCGTGGGATGGCGAGCTTAAGCTAGCTGAGGCTTCATGGCCGAGTTGAAAGCAGGAACAGCAAGATAATGTCCCCAAAATGTTTGTAGATAGGTGTATAAGCGCACAAATAGAGCAGCTATGGGAAATAGGCCACGAATTCCTAATCACAGGGCGCTTAGTTCAACATTTTTTTTCACATTTATTGTGTATGTGTGTGGTGGTTAGAGGACAGCTCTCAGGAGTCGGTTCTCCCACCATGTGGGTCCCAGACCTGGAACTCAGGTCACCATGTTTGACAGCCTTTACCCGCTGAGTCATTTCTCCTACTTCTTCTATTCGGTGTATTTTGTTTTAGTTAAGAACCCTGGGGTGGGGGCTGGAGAGATGGCTCAGTGGTTAAGAGCACTGACTGCTCTTCCAGAGGTCCTGAGTTCAATTCCCAGCACCCACATGTTGGCTCTCAACCATCTGTAATGAGAATATGTATATATAATAAATAGTTAAATCTTTTTTTTTTTAAAAAAAAAAAGAATCCTGGGGTGAACTCAGTCTCTCCACCCAGACCCTTAGCCATCCAACGTTCATCTGATGGTGTGTGGCCCACCTCCCAAGGTTTCTCTTTGCCATCTTCCACTAGTTCTCATTCTGCAGGCTGGTGCTCAGCCCTGCTGACCTCTTAGCTCTCATCGGATGGTTCATTGCTTTGCCCCTTGCTCTGACTTCCTTTCAGTTCTTGGTCTCTTGCTGAGCCCACTAGATAATTTTCTCCTACCCTGTCTGAAATAGGACGTTTATTTTCCACCTAGTATAAGAAGCCCTGTTGCCTTCCCAGGCTGATGCGTGAACCATGGTCATCTGTATCTCTCTATTTGTAGCAGCTGAGAGACTGAATCAGATCCAAATTGAGGGTTGAAGATGGAGCTCAGTAGAATGCTTGGACCTTGGGTTCTGTTCCAGCACCACATAAACTGGGGTTGGTGCTTACCTGTAATGCTAGTGTTTGGGAGATAGAAGCAGAAGGACTCATGAGTTCAAGGTGTTTTTAAGAAAGCAAAGATTTAAAGGCCAGGCCTGAGTCGCTGAGTGATCGCTCAAGTGGTAGTCTCTGAACTTGACAATCTGAGACCCGTCCTCAGGACATGCGTGGTCGGAGGAGAAAAGCAACTGAGAAAGTTGTCCTCTGACCTCCACTGCACTTGAGTGGTGGCATGCCTGAATCCTGAATAAGAGTGTAATTTTTCAAAAGTCCAAGGCTTGCCTGGACTAGAAAGTGAGTTTCTTAGCCCATCAAGGGAATTTACCAAAAAAAAAAATTATAATGGGCTGGAGTTGTAGGTCTGTGGTAGAGTGCTGCTTTCGAGGTCCTGGGTTCCATCTGGTATTGTAAAAGAAAAAAAAAAGCAGGTGGGCAAAGCTGATTTTGAAAATAACAAGAAGGAAGGCCTTGGGAGCTGACCATCTTCCCTTGGAGTGAGCACTCTTCTGTCTGCTGCCAGTGTATGAGCACGGGTTCTGTAGCCACATGATTGGTGTTCAGACTGTGTCCTACTTGCCAGCTATGGGGCTGTAGTAAGTCTGTGTGGAGTGTGCCTAAGCTGGTTGCTGAGAGGAAGGCTGCTGCAAATACAGAAGTGGGTGTGTCCTGTCTCCACTGGCATGCCTTCAGAATATCACACGTCTTCCACTTTTTATTTTCCTTTTCTTGTGGTATGCATTAGGGATTGAATTTGGATGCCTTGTGTTTAATAGGCCAAGCCCTCTTCTACTGAGCTACATCTCTACCCCATAGAGGGGTGTGTGTGTTTGGTTTTGAGAGTCTCTTGCATTCCAGACTGGCCTTGAACTTGGCTGTGTAGCGTAGGATGGCCTTGCACTACTGAGTCTTCTTGCCTTTACCTCCCAAGTGCTGAGATGACAGGTGTGCACCATACCCTTTGTAGGTGATGCTGGGATAGACCCAAGGGCTTCCTGCATGCTTCTTCCCTGGTCCCTTTCCCATAGGTGTTTTATTTTTGAGACACTATACTATGCTGCAGTGCCCATGGTGCTCTTATTTTTGGTTTCTTGCGATAGGGTCTCTCTTTGTAGCCCTGGATGTCCTGGAACTTGCTCTGTAGACCAGGCTGGCCTCAAACTCAGAGGCATGCCAACACCGCCCAGCAAATTTGGTATTTTAAAGTAAACTTGGAATAATCAGAGAGGTTGCAAAGACAGCACAGAAACACAAAGTCCTGTGGGGAGCCAGGAATAAGGGTGGAGCTGCTTGGAACTCTTTTCTGGTGCGGAGGGGCCTGAGCTGAGGAGTGAAGAGGCTGGTTGCAGGCAGTTGCATCAGCCCTGGCTCTGATGGATAGGAAGGGATGAGGGAATTCTCTGGGGGCCACAGAGCACCTGGCAACAGCTCCCGGGTAACAAAGCCCTGGGTAGGAAGTCCCAGAGCAGCAGTGGGGAGGGGTACTTGGAGGGGTATGCCTGGGCAGAACCCAGGGAATCTGGGGCTTTGTGCTAAGAAGAAAGCCTGGCATCCCAGAGGCCCCTAACTTGGTTATGGAAAACAAGACTGAGGAAAAGGGGAAGAGAATTGTGCATGGCCACAGTTGTCCTTGATAGAGCAGGGTTCCCCACCCTGCCAGGGTCCCGTGAGTCCTCAAACCCAGACCATTACCTAGGTTTGTTCTTTGCTTCAGTTGCTAGATGCTATCCATACCAGCCTGCCCTAGAGGAAACATACTTTACCTGATCTGCTTTTTAATTTTTGGTTAGTATGCAAAGAGAGGTTTCATTGTGACACTTCCTATATGTCTTTGTTCTTGTCCACCCAGCTGCTTCCCTCATTACCTGTACTGTTGCAGCAAGCCCTGGTTTCCCAGTTGAGGGAACAGCCCTATGTGATAGAAAAGGCTTGGGCTTTTTGGTGCCTGTGGCTAAGGGTTGGTCTGCCTGCTTGTGTCTTGGTTTCCATCTGCAGAGTAGGGTGAACACCGGCCTGTCAGTTGACAGTATGAGTGCATGTGGCATCATAGCTGGCTGTCTCCTGACTAAGAGGACCCACCTGGTCCAGGGCGGTGATGAGTCTTCATCAGCACACCCTGTAATGCTTGGGTACTAAGGGTGTAGCCAGGGAAAGCTCTCCTAGGAGCTCAGGTCTGCTGTAGCTTCCTTCCTGCCCCACCATACTCGTACATTCTGACCTGCCTAACGGATGGATGTCGGTGTACATGACCATCTCCTCCAGTACATAGAGGACAAGGTCAGGACTCTGTTCTTTCCCAGAATCCTCCCCAAGGCCCCCACCCCCACACACCCATCGTCAGCAATGCCGTAATCCCCACCCAGTGCTAGGGAGCAAGTTAAGCTATGTCACTAAGGCCAGGGCCAGGGGTTGGAGGTGGGCGTCCTGGCAAACAAGGGCGTGAAGGCCAAGGCCAGCTCAGCTGGGGAAAGGGCAGTGCCACGTGGCCGGGTGCTCAGAGTTCTCCAGAGGCCGCCGTTGTAACTCATCACCACCGAGTTGGCCCCATGCTTCTGCGCCAGCTCCCGCATTGTGGGTGTCACCTGTACTGGTTTATCCCCCCTTGCTGCTATGACAGGTGGAACTTAAAAGACTTGGACAGCATACACTTGCCACCTTAGAATTCTGGAGGTTCCCAGGGTTCCTGGCCATACGGATATGTAGAGGTGGCCTCGTTTTGAGGATGTGGCCCCTTGTATTTCTCAGGCCTGCCTGTCTGCCTCCACACTGGCAGCTTCTCCTTCCTCTGAGCTTCCTGGTTTCCCTACAGAAGCCCTGTGTTTGCGCATTGGGCCTTCTCAGATAATCCAGGGTGATTGAGTCGTGGAGGAGCCTTCATATAACTTGTCTACACAGAATGCTTTGCCAGTGGGATAGTGTTCACAGGCCATGGGGGACTGGTGTGGATGAATCTTGGGTGGCCATTATCCAACCTGCCACATCTTTCCTCTCCACCTGTGTCATCTAAGAGATATATACCCTTATCCTGAAATAGAGAGAAAGACCAGGGGAGACTGGGAGCAGTTGACACTGTAGTGTTCTGGAACTTAGAAGCCGGTCCTGATCACTGTGTGCCTGGAACCTTGGTGAAGAAAACAGGGACAGTGGCGGCGGCGACTTCAGGGCAGTGATGGTAGAGGGTTAGTTGTGAACAGGCCCAGGCGTCAGGACTGAGCTGTTCCAGAGGGACAGGAGGGCCCTCTTGAGCACCCCAATCACACCTGAAAGGGATTGCTGATTGAGCTGGGCAGCTGCTGAGTTGATAGAGAATATGGAGGTCTAGATTTTGTCTGAGGTTCAAGTTTAGACTATTAGCAAGTACTTGAGAAGAACTTGAATTCCCCACCAATTTGTGTCTGGTCCCTTGGAGCTTTAGCGTGGAGTGTTGAAGTCTACATTCTCTATGGCTACACCGAATTCCAGAGTTGCTGAGAACTTTGTGGGGAGGGACCTGCAGACAGGGCATGGGGACAAGTGACTGCTAGGAGGGGTCCTTTACCCTTTCTGCCCCTTAGCTGCCTTCTGTGCCCCAACAGATCCACCTCCCTCCTACAGAGGTGAGGGGACTTTCAGTCAGCAGAGGTCAGTGGTGACCTGGGGCTTTCTCTGGGTTGCATGCTAATGGGTCCATGAGCTCTACTGGGATTGGTTAGATAATATTGGCTTGATTATTTTGAAGGTTGCTCTCTATTGGGATATAATGCACAGTAGTCCTATCATCATAGTGTGTCATATTCTCTGCAGCCTTGCCTGGGTGGTAGTACCATGAGATATTGCTTTGTGCCACAAGCTGGGTCAGAGGGATTGCTATAGCCCTTTGCACTCCCACAGTGCTAGGGTTACCATCATGAGCCCTGCCATGGCCTGCAGGAGTGCCTCATCACAGAAGAAAATAACTGGGCCTGAACACAGCAGAATAGTTTGGCCTGCAGGAACAGATAGGAACCGAGGGGAGAAGACAGGTGTGAGCCACACTGTAAAGACCTCAGGAGCTCTGGATTCCTTGCTGCCCCCTCACGGGCAGACCCCACTGGGAGACACTGAGAGGTCAGGATGCCAGGTCTTCTTAGCAGGGCTATCCACAGCAGGTGGGGACAGAAGGTGCTCTCTGTTTCTGCTGAGTTAGATTTGAGAGTGGCACCTAAGCAGATCTGGGATGTCATGTGGGACTGGAAGACTAGAGGTGTCTTATGATGGGTAGGGTGGAAATGGAGGAATGTCTTGTAGGAGAGGTTCAGCAGGCAGCTGCTGAAGTTCTCTTGGCTTTGGTGGGACAGTAACAGGTTCCCACCTCATTTGCTGGGAGATCTTCACACAGGGTGGTGGCACGGGCTTTGTAACCCTGGCTCTTGGAGGTGGAGACAGCTGGAGTGGCTAATTTTGAGGCCCTGGCAACTTTGAGACTATCAAAAACAAAAATTTTTAAAGGGCTAAGGGTATTGCTTAGTTCCGTGATAGGGCCCTCTTGGCATACAAGGCACTGGTTCTTCTCCCAGAGCTACAGCAAGGGAGGGTGGGAGGCCACCCTGCCCTTGGCCTGCAGCCTGCTGTCACTCGATCCCCAGAGAAACCATTCCATATAGCCTGGGTGAGCCCTGCCTTCTGTCACTGCCTCTTCAGAAAACTGTTGGCTGAGAGAAGGGCTAGGGAAGTGCATAGTGACAAAGGAGCCCCTGAGCACTCTGTGGTACTTCCTGGTATTCACTCAGATGACCAGATCATTTCAGCCCATTTCCTCCCAGCTGGCCTGCCTAGCAACTGGTCTTTGCTCTTAGGACTCACTCCCAATCGGAGCTGGTACTGTGTTGCCTCTCCCCCTGCCCCCATTATTTGTTTGTTTAGAGGCAAGGTCTTGCTGTAGCGCCCACGCTGACCTCAGACTTTGAGCAATCTTCCTGTCTCAGCCTCCCAAGCGCTGGAAATATGTGCATACCCTTTGACAGGCTTCCTTACTCTTTGTGAGGCTAACACATATTCCATGGATGGACGTGTCAGGTCCGTTTGATTGGTTTTGACGAACTAATGAACGGTGTTATTGCCCTGGGGGTACATGTGCAAGGCAAGCTTATGTTGTGGTGCCAAGACATGGGTGCCTTGTTGAAAGAAACTGACCTTAAGGCACTTCCATTTTGTTTACAAAGTGGCTGCCACACCCTACAGCATCACAATTCATCTCTTCTGTGGCCACCCTAGTGGTTGTGAAATGGAACGTTTTTTTGTGGTCTGTCATGGATTTTCAGGAGACTAGTAGTGATGAAAATTCCCAAGGAATTTGCCTAAAGTGACGTGGTGACCTGAGACTACCATCCCTTCCTACCTTGAGTAGCTTAGCTTCTCTACTGGCTCCGTTTCCTTAACAGTGGGCCCTTGTAATAGCTTCCTGGACTCTTCCTTAGCAATGCTCTGGGGAAGCCTGACACTACCTCCTGGAGCTTCTGGTACTGTTGTTAGCAGAACTTGGCATTGTTTTGTCAGTGTATTGTCCTGTAGCTCACTTGTTGGCTGTCAGCTCTAGAGGACAGGTAGTTGGCTGGAGGGGTGGTTTTACTTTGCTTGGGAAAACCTTGCTCTGGGTGGCATTTGAGATTTGAAGTAGTTGGGTTGGAAGAGACATGGACTTGGCCAAACAATGTCTTTATCTCGTTTAACACTGGGTGTTGGAGGCTGAGCTGTGCCTTGCTGTCTTTGTTGGCCACACAGGTCTGTCCTGCTTGCTGTGATGGGTGTTGAGTGGCCAGCTTGTGTTTATTGTTAATGTGTTGGTACAGTAGGGTGTGGAAGGCCTGGAGCCTCCTCTGATGGATGAGGGCATGTCTGAGACTTTGATGACTAGAGCAGATGAGTGGCAGGCTACCAGGTGCAGTTGCTGGTCCTAGGGAGCTAGCATGTGCTCCACAGTCAACTAGCAGCCTACCCCAAATGCACCTGGAAACAACTGGCTTCCCAGCCCTGTTGGAGGGGATAATGATGTTTAATTTCCTGAGTGTCTGTCAGACAGTTGTGAATGGGTAAAATGTGTCCCAACCGTGGACTGTAACAGCAGCTGGATGAAAAACAAGCTGGAAGTGGGTTTACAGAGATAGTCTGTGACACACACACACACACACACACACACACACACACACACACACACACACACAAGGATTAATGAGATCTGTCCCTAGGGGAAATGCTACAGAAGCTTCTTAGAGCACTGTGGGACTCCTTCCTTTGTTTCTGTGTGTGTGTGTGTGTGTGTGTGTGTGTGTGTGTGTGTGTGTGTGTGTGAGAGAGAGAGAGAGAGAGAGAGAGAGAGAGAGAGAGAGAGAGAGAGAGAGAGAGAGCTTTTGTGAGATGCTGTGCCCAAGGAGGCCAGAGGGCAACTCCAGCACTGTAGTGAGAGGAAGTTGTGAACCGCCTATTGTGGGTGCTGAGAACCAACTCCTGCCCTCTGCAAGAGCAATACGTGTTCTTCTTAACTCCTCAGCCAGCTCTCCAGTCCTTTTCCTTTTTGAAACTGTCTTGCTATGTAGTCCAGGCAATCCTCCTGCCTCAGCCTCCCTAGATTACGCTAGATTACGCTCATGAACCATTGGGCAAGGTGTGTTGGCTGCAGGAGGTGAAAGCAGGAGAGAATTTTGAGTTTTATGTTTCCCTATCAAAACAAAATTAAAAATGGGGTTGGGCACAGAAGAAGGAGTTTTTCAGTGCAAGAGAGAAACTGTGCTTCAAATGAGTAGGAGCAGACACTAGACAACACCTGTGACTTTAATGGGGCCACTGTATGCCCTGTAGCAAGATTCAGTCTCAAAAGGTACTTCTAGAACCCTACTTGAGAACTAGGTGGGTGGTGTGCACTGTAAGGATTGCTGCTTAAACCTGGGGTTCAAGTTCATCCTAGCCAATGGCAGGACTCTATCTCAAAAACTTTTCCTTTAACCCCCTCTACTATAGGCTCCTGGTAGATGAGCTGGTTAAGTTTGTGGGGGTTGGTGTCTGTTTGTCACTTGAGCTGGTGGAGGCCCTAGGGAGTGAGGGAGGATGTAATTACTAATTAGCTGTGAACTGACTTCTGAGGTACAGAAAGTTTCCTCTGGAGGAAGGAGGGAGAAGGCTGAGGAGCTACGGATGCAGTCATTAGACACACACAGGGACAGGATTTAGTCAGTGCCTCTGAAAGCCTCATGGCCTTCCTCTACCCAGGAAGAGACTGTACCCGCTTCAGACGGTGTCTTCCTCTATTGTTGTTACTGCTTGAGACCAGATCTTGTCGTCAGAACTGGTGTTGACCTCTAGATTTTCTTGGCCCTTTTTTTTTTTTTTTTCCTTTACTTTGACATGATGGAAAAGTCTTAGCAGTGCACGTATGGGAAGGAAATACGGTGATAGCTGGGTGTCTGCTGGCTAGGGAGTGAGGAAGGAAAAGGAATGAGTGATGGCCCTCTTTCTTCCCCCTTTCCTTACCTTCCAGAATTCAAACCAACCTCCTGAGCCTTCTCCAGGGCCTCAGAAAATCCCTCCCACCCCTCGACACTTAGCATATAGGTCAGGCAGAGTTTGTGTTCAGGTCGCGTCTGTGTGGTGCTTTGTGTGCCTCAGTCAGGTCATGCATACAAACCTTGAAGTCAGTGGGGTACTACTGGTCTCCAAGGTGGGTGCTGTGCTTAGTCCTCATGGTGACATGGATGGCATTGTCATCTTGGGGAACACATAATCACAGTACAGCAGGTTGGAATTTCTGAGATGAATACAGGGGGAAAAAATGATACTGAGTAGCAGCCTTTTTTTTTTAAGTCATTTTTATTTTATGTGGGTGCACACGTGTGTGCATGAGGAAATCAGGGCAGCTATTAGGAGTCAGTTTTCTCTGCCTTATGAGTCCTACAAGTGGAACTCAGGTCACACAACTTGTTGTGTTTGGACAGGGAAAGTGCAGAATGGTGCTTGCCTACATGTTTAGAAACTTTCTGGAAAAACTGGGTATGGTGGTGTTGACCTGTGATCCCAACACCCAGGGCAGCAGAATCCGTAAATTCTAGGCCAGGTCTCCATTCAAGAGACCCTAGACAGAAGCATAGGTGACAGCCTGGGTCAGTGGTGGCTTGGGACCAGTACTGTAGTATTGAACTAAGCCATGTGATCAAACCACTGGATGTGGGGAGTGCACATGCTTGTTGTGGAATAGAATATTTAACTATGTAAAGATGTGTTGCTTTTGTTTATGCTGCATTTGTTTAACTATATAAGGATGTGTTGCTGTTACACCTTGCCTGCCTAAGGCACCTGATTCGTCTAATAAAAAGCTGACCAGCCAATAGCTAGGCAGAGGAGGGATAGGCAGTGCTGGTGGGCAGAGAGCAAAGGGGAGCCAGACAGACAGCCACAGGCCAACAGCAGAGGGCCAGACAGACAGGCAAGCAGATTGAGGTAAGTGTGCCTCAGGACAGCACATAGATTAATAGAAATGGGTTGCTTAAATTTGATTTTTCGAGACAGGGTTTCTCTGTGTAGTTTTGGTGCCTGTCCTGGATCTCGTTCTGTAGCCCAGGCTGGCCTCGAACTCACAGAGATCTGCCTGGCTCTGTCTTCCGGGTACTGGGATTAAAGACGCGGGCCACTGCCTGGAGGGTTACTTCAAATTAAAGAAAAACAAACAAACAAAAGCTAGCTAGAAACAAGCCTAAGCGAAGGCCAAGCATCCATAATTGTTAAGTCTTCGTGTCATGATTCAGGGGCTGGCGATCCAAAACGCCTGTTACACATGCTTGTAGAGGACAGAGGTCCATGTGGGGTCTCTTCCTCCACCTGATTGAGACTGGGTCTCCCACTGGATCTGGTCTCCGCTCTGCTCTGGCCATCTACACAGGTTGCCTCAGCCCTTCCCAGCTAGAAGGCACTGCCTGCTTTGCACTGAAGGAAACGTGGAGCTGATTTGTTCCCCGAGGGTTAGAGGATTTTCTTCCATGAGAAAGGCAGTGGGCTGGTTTGGTTCCAAGGAGACGTGGCACTTTGTGGGGGTCACGTTGTGGGGGTCGGTGTGGCCCAGCCTCCCAGAGATCAGTTTCCCTCCATCTCTTTTTAATTTTATTTTTATTTTATGTACATTGGTGTTTTGCCTGCACGTAAGGGTGTAGGATCCCCTGTAAGGGTGTAGGATCCCCTGGAACAGGAGTTACAGACAGGTGTGAGCCACCATGTGGTTACTGGGAATTGAACTCAGGTCCTCTGGAAGAGCAGCCAGTGCTCTTAACCTTACTGAGCCATCTCTCCAAACCCCAGGTTCCCCCCTTTCTTGCCTCTGCCTTCTCTCCTCCTTCCCTCTCTGGTGACCTTTGGTCCTGCCATGAATCTTTTCCTGCAGACTTTAATTTTGTCTCAGCAAGGCAAAACTTCTGGTTAGAAGGGTGTTCCACTCACAAAAGCAGCAGCAGAAGAGCAAGCACCCTATTTTTGTTTTTTTTAAAGACATGATCTCATGTAGTCTAGGCTGGTCTCAAGTTCACTGTGTAGCTGGCAGACCTTGAGCCCTTGTTCCTCCTGATTCCACCTTCTAAGTGCTAGCAAGTACACGCGTGTGCCACTATGTCCATATTGTTGGAGTTCTTAAAACTATTAACTGTCCTGCACCAGAAGGTTCCCTCGGAGAGCTAGCTGCTGTCCAGTCCTTCCCTGGCTCTGCATTGTCATAGCACCACCTGGTGGCCACTGGCTGTATGCCAGAACAAAACCTGTTAAGTTTTTTTCCCCAGCTAGCACCTGACGGGGATCTGATCTTCATTCATTCTTTAATACCCTACTTTTTCAGATGGAAAACCTGAGGTACGGTGGCAACCTTAAGACTCAGATCCCGGGGCCAGGACTGGGGGGCAGCAGGAGTCTGGGGTAAGATGCCCTCGGGGCTTCCATCTCCACTGTATGGCTGGCCTGGGCCTCTGCTGTATTCCCTTGAAGAGGTTAGTTACAGCCTATACCCTCTTTGATCCTGTTTTCCACTCAGGAAGGTTCCAGAGCCTGTTGAGTGGTGCTCTGGCTAGTACTGTGATGTAACATGCAGTTACATGCAGCTCTTTTTTTTTTTTTTTTCCCCGAGACAGGGTTTCTCTGTGTAGCTTTGCGCCTTTCCTGGATCTCGCTCTTGTTCAGACTAGCCATGAGCACTTACATAATTGCCCAGAACAAAACAAACAGATGCCATCATCCTTGGTCAGTCTGTCACAGATAGCTTATTGCTGCTGAGGTCTCTTGGTGGATAGTGCTTACTGTGCATATGAAGATATATAGCCCCGGTGAAGCAGCATCCACACCTGACTCTTGAACATTTCATGTGCATGGCCCGCGCCCCCACCCCCCACCCCCATCTCCAGCTTCTTCTTGATCCCACACTAGACTTCCCAACTGTGCCTCTTGTTAAATGAGCTCTGTTCTGCACATGGCCTCTCCTCGGTTCCCTCCGGTGACTCACTGACCACATGGGTCAAACCAGCACAAATGGAGTGACACCATTGTGACCCAGCTTCCTGGCTTGTGACCTCTTCTTCCTCCTCTGTAGTTGGTTGGTTTTGTTTTGTTTTGTTTGTTTTACTCTTTGCTCTTTGGGGGCCAACCACCCAGCTCCCAAATAAATACACGGAGACTTATTCTTGCTTATGAATGCCCAGCCTTAGCTTGGCTTGTTTCTAGCCAGCTTTTCTTAACTTATCCCATCTACCTTTTGTCTCTGGGCTTTTACCTTTCTCTATTCTATATACCTCTCTTAACCTCTTACTCCGTGGCTGGCTGGGTGGCTGGCCCTTGAAGTCCTCTTCTCCTCTTCTCTCTCCCCCCCCCCTCGCTCTTCTCTGTTCTCTGGATTTCTCCTATACATTCACTCCCTCTGCCTGGCAGCACAGCCTGTCCCTCTCCTGCCTACCTATTGACCACTCAGCTCTTCAGTAGACCATCAGGTGTTTTAGACAGGCACAGTAACACAGCTTCCCAGAGTTAAACAAATGCAACATAAAAGAACGCAACACATCTTAAAGTAATATCCCACAACACTCTACTGAGGGACCTGTGTGATAGCCTTGGGTACAGATGGGTCATCCAGAGCTATCTCCATCTTGAGCTCATCTTGTGTCTGTCAAGTCCTTTAGCCACATAAGGCACACACTTCTTCTAGCACATGCTAGTGATACCTGTTGCTTTGACACAGCACTGCTACCACAGTGAGTGCTCAGCTTTCGTGTGGATAAGTGTGCAGGTGGAATTTGTTTGTGCTTCACCACTTGGGTTCAGAGGACAAGCCCTAATTCCCTGCTTGGTAGCCATCTTGCTTAGGGTAGTGTTGAGTGTGAAAAGTAGTACGAGTGACTTTGGCAGGCCGGCTGTGAGTCAGCACACAGATGATCGGGAAGCACGAAGGACCTTCCACTGCCATTAAGGCTCACATCAGAAATCCCAGCACTCAGGAGGCAGGAGCAAGGCAGCCAGCATGGCTCAGAAAACTAACCAAGACATGGGTGGAAGGAGGTTGTGGAACTGGGAAGAAGGCTGGTGATTGAGGGCTGGGGAGAATGCAGCAGCCTAGGCTACTCCTCTGTCTCAGTGTGGCTGTCTAGCCCATGTGCCATGTTGTGAGCCTGTTACCAGGAGCTGGCTGCTTCCTTTCCCCTGGGCTCTCTTGGGAGCCTCTCCCCTGGTGAAGATGGACGGGCCACAGCTAAAGGGCTTCCAAGACTTAGTGGGTCATCACTTGCTCAAGGAGTCAGGCCCTGGCTTGTGCTCATCTCTGTCCCCAGAGCAGTTCAAGTTCCTGACCTGGCTCATCACCCCACCTTCCTCCCAGTACGTTGCTTCCAGCTTCCTCTCCAGTTTAGCCCATACTTGTCAGGCCCCTGTACCAGGGTGTAGAAGCAGAGGCAGGCAGGCCTCTGAGCTGGTGTACATGGTGAGTTCCAGGCTATATAGTGAGAACTCGTCTAAAAACAAACAAACCGTCCAAGTCATTGGCATGGCGTCTGTGGCTGTGTCAGCACTGGTGCCAGTAACCAAGACCACCGGCCCCCAGTGTTTGACAGGACTTGGGTGGCCCTCTCCTTTCAGTCCCCGGACCTCACACATGGTGCTGCATACTGATAACTGTCCTAGCAGAGACAGTATGGGTAGCCAAGCCATCAGCATCCCAGGAGGATTGTGTCATGGACTGGCAGGAGAGCCACGTACCAGTGGCTCTGAGTGCCTGAAACCAGGGAAGCTCACCTGAATCATGAGGGTCACCCCTGTGGTCTCTGACACTACCATAAGTCACATTAGCACAGACTAGTGGGTACCTATTCCAGGAACTTGGGTTCCCGCCATATGTCCTGGCACTGTGGTCTGAGCTGGTGACTTTAAACAGTGTCACAACACCTTAGCATGGAAAACTTGACATAGTTTTTTTTTAGTAACTACAAACTTTCTGTAAATGAGAATTCTCAGCTGCAGTTTACTAATAGCAAAAGCTTTCCACTGAGTTCTTAAGAACTGAGGTATGAAGCATGGTTGATTGGGTGCGTGGGCAGCTTTAACTCATCCAGTCCAGGTGCTCACCAGTGAGGAAGTCTCTGTCGTGCCAGAGTTGTCTGGGTGCTAACAGGGCTCCAGTGGACCTGCTATGCCCTTTTCAGAGTGAAATAACACTCCTTCCCCAGAAGCTCCTGTAAGCTCAAGGGGCAGGACCAGAGTTCAGAGCAGGCCTTAGCTGTTTTCAGTGAAGGAAAATGGAACACGACTTTGCTTCCTCCTGAGTCCCATCTCCCTTCTGTGCACTGTCCAGAAACGCATCTCTCCCAGGACTGCTGTGGGGCCAAGGAAGGAGAATACCACATGGTGCTGTCTCCAAAGTAGGGCAGGGGCTGCTGCCCAGAAGCCTCGGGACTGCTGTTGTGGTTCTTTGTCACGGCCTGATGACTCACTGACCAGGGCCACAGACTAAATTCATAGTAAACCCGAGGTTAGCCACACTGGGTCTTCTTCAGAGCTTCATAGCTGGGCTCTGGCACTACCCACAAGCCGCCTTCTTACTCTGAAAATGTCACAGGGACAGAGAGCACCCCAAATCATGTCTTCCTATCAGCTGCTCAGCACCCTAGGTGCCACCCCACTTTGCTGAGGCAGGGACTGAGCTCAGAGGGGCTTAATGTTCTTGTTAATGTTGAGAGGGGGACTGGGTCACTCGGGTCTGCTACACTTGACATCTGTGTTTATTTCCTCCGGCTGTTATCACAGCCTGCCATGGACTTAGGGCCTCAGAACAGCAGGCAAGGGAGGGTACGACAGTATGTGCCTATAATCCCTACATTGGAAAGATTGGGGCAAAAAGGATTGTAAGGTTGAAGCTAGCCTGAGCTTCATAGTGAGACCCTGTCCCAGAGAACAAAATGTCAGTGGCTGGGGGGTGGCTTGATCAATAGAGTGATTACCACACAAGCATGAAGACCTGAGGTCAATCCCCAGCACCCCCATGAAAGCTGGACATAGTGGCCAGTGCTAGCATCTCAGTGCAGGAGAGGTGTGGGCAGGTGGGTCCCTGGAGCTTTCTGGCCGGCTCGCCTGCCTAACTTAATTGGCGAGTTGTAGGGTCCCAGTGAATCTCTCTCTCAAAAGATAGATAATAACGAAAAAGACGTGTCATTACCACACCCAGTTTGGAAGCTGTGGTGCTTCTCTGCTGTGGAATGAGCCTTTGGGCAGTGCTGCCCACAAAAGGGATGGGGTGCCTATCGCCTCAAGAGGCCACAGCAGGGGTCACACAGCTCTGAAGGGTCCACTCGGCTGCACTTTATTCCACATGGAATGTGTGTCTGTGGTATTGTATGAAATATTCGACTTTGCATCTCTGTCTCACTGTCCCACACCAGGATAGGGGAAGTGCCCTGTGACTCCATCAGGTCCCCTGTACCAGCTTCTGTCTCACCATCTGCTGGGGCCTGGGGAGGTGACACAGCTTTCCAGCTACCTCCATAGTGCTGGTGGGACAAAAATCTTAACCTCCTAGGTGGTGCCTGCAGCGCTCCCTGCCAACTTCCTCACCACATAAGCTTTAGGAACAGCAGCTGGGTGCCGTTGCCTGGAGCTGCTTCAGTTAGAACTTGCAGAAATCCAGCACTCTAAGTGGGGTGGACTGTGGTGCTGTTGGCTTACTGAGTGCTCTTTTCCCTCTTCCCTTTGTCCCTTGGGCTCATCACTGGTGGCGACTGCTCGCTTCCACCTAGAGGAGAACCCCAGATGACATCTGATTGGCTGATCTGGGTCTCTATTTATCCCTGAGCACTGGATGGGCTCTCATGCCCACCCCGAGTTAAGAGGGCCCAGTTCCCGGGCCTACTCTGCCCCACGAATCAAGGGCGAGTACTGGCAGCCTGGAAGAACTGGTCGTGCGGGTGTTCCTTGTGCCCTGGTCCCACTCACTAGAGTGCCTTCTTGACTGCCTCAGACCTCCTCCCTGGTAGTGGAAGCTGCACATGTCCAGGAGTACTGAACTCCAGTTGGTTTACTGGAGCTTGTTAGTTTAGCAAAGGAAGAGGCAGGGCTGCTGCCAGCTCTGTATCCAGCCCGCTACCCTCCACACCACTGAGCTTACCTGTCCCAAACTACCATCTGACCATGTCACTTCCTCTGCTCTAGAAACCTCCCCAAGGTTGCAGACGCTGACGGATTTGCCCCAGAGTCGGAGTAGCTGCCACCTGGAGATTCCACAGCCATGAGTGGGTTTAACTTTGGAGGCACCGGGGCCCCTGCTGGCGGCTTTACATTTGGCACTGCGAAGACTGCAACCACCACAGCTGCCACTGGTTTTTCCTTCTCTACTTCCGGCACTGGAGGGTTTAATTTTGGGACTCCCAGCCAGCCAACCGCAACCACCCCTTCCACTGGCCTCTTCTCACTCACCACACAGACCCCAACCACACAGACCCCAGGATTCAACTTTGGAACAACGCCTGCTTCTGGAGGAACTGGCTTCTCCCTGGGGATCAGCACCCCAAAACCCAACCTGAGTAACACAGCTGCCACATCCGCTACAGCCAACACTGGCAGCTTTGGGCTTGGCAGTAGCACCCTCACCAATGCCATCTCAAGTGCTGGCACCTCCAGCCAGGGGACAGCCCCCACTGGCTTTGTCTTTGGGTCCTCTACCACCTCTGCTCCATCTACTGGCTCCACGGGGTTCTCATTCACCAGTGGCAATGCATCCCAGCCTGGAGCGTCTGGCTTCAGCATTGGCTCTGTGGGTAGCTCAGCCCAACCCACAGCACTGTCTGGCTCTCCCTTCACTCCAGCCACGCTGGTGACCACCACCGCAGGAGCGGCACAGCCAGCTGCTGCTGCACCCACTGCTGCCACCACCAGCACAGGGTCCACACTGTTTGCCTCCATAGCGCCTGCTCCTGCCTCATCCAGTGCTACAGTGCTGTCCCTCTCAGCTCCGGTGACAACTGCAGCCACTCCTGGTGCTGGAGCTCTGGGCTTCAGCCTCAAGGCCCCTGGAGCAGCTCCCGGCACCTCCACCACCAGCACCACCACTGCCACCACCACCTCCTCTGCTGCCACTGCTGGCTTTGCCTTGAGCCTGAAACCCTTGGTGCCAACTGGCCCCGGTAGTGTGGCCACTACTGGGACTTCTCTGCCTGGCTCCAGCACAGCAGCTGGGACTACCACAAGTCCTGCGATGACCTACGCACAGCTGGAAAGCCTGATCAACAAGTGGAGCCTGGAGCTGGAGGATCAGGAGCGGCACTTCCTGCAGCAGGCCACACAGGTCAATGCCTGGGACCGCACACTGATTGAGAATGGGGAGAAGATCACCAGTCTGCACCGCGAGGTGGAGAAGGTGAAGCTGGATCAGAAGCGACTGGATCAGGAGCTGGACTTCATCCTATCACAGCAGAAGGAGCTGGAGGACCTGCTGAGCCCATTGGAGGAGTCAGTGAAGGAGCAGAGTGGTACCATCTACCTTCAGCATGCCGACGAGGAGCGTGAGAAGACCTTCAAGCTGGCTGAGAACATCGATGCCCAGCTCAAGCGCATGGCACAGGACCTCAAGGACATCATCGAGCACCTGAACATGGCTGGTGGCCCTGCAGACACCAGCGACCCACTGCAGCAAATCTGCAAGATCCTCAACGCACACATGGACTCCCTTCAGTGGGTGGACCAGAGCTCTGCCCTGCTGCAGAGGAGGGTGGAAGAGGCCAGCCGTGTATGTGAGGGCCGCCGCAAGGAGCAGGAGCGCAGCCTGCGCATTGCCTTCGACTAGCCCTGCATGAATGGGAGGGCCTTCTTGGGTTACAGGGATGCTGGCTTTCTGTTGGGTGGGTGTGCTGTTGAGAGAAAAGTTCTTTGGTTTGACTTCCAGTTAGCAGAAGTTGTACCAGGCATGGCGCTCATTGATGTAACCTATGTGCTCTGGAGCCAGGCATGAATGTCACTGAGCTCTGGGCTAGCATTTAAAGAACAAGGGCAAGTGTTGAATTCAGTGCTGCCTCACGGCAGCTTCAGTTCTGATTCGTCCAGCTCATCCTGACTCAGCCACTCCAGAATGGCTGTGCCAGTGGGGACAGAGCACTCCAAAGGAGATGCTGGCCAAGACATTTACCTGGGATGGAGACATGGTGGGTTTGAAAGACCAAGGTTTCTGCACCTCTCCAGCTCCCATCTAGCCCGTGTCCTCGAGCTTCTGCCACACAAAGTAGATTCACCAAGGCACACTGAGCTAACAGTTGTTTTGCGCTGGCTACCTCTTTCACCCCTAGATTGTGGGCTCCTATGGCAAGGACTGATGCCCTTGGGGCCAGAGTGAGAGCAGATTTGCTTCTGGATATCCCAGTGTCAAATCTATCTTAGTCACGGTCTTGAAGGCTAGTCGTCATGTCCTGGTCTGTTTTATTTCCCTGTACTCTGCTGTAGCCTTTGTGGTCCCTGATCAAATATTGTTCTTCTAAATAAAGAAAACTTTGTGAAATCAGACCTGCTGTGAACGTAAGTAATGAAGAAAGGTCCAAGACTCGGCAGGGCAGGAAGGGGCACAGCTGGTGGGATATCTAGTCCTGGGCCATTGGGTTGGAACCACTGGCTGAGTGGGCTACCTGGGCCCAATCTCTACCTTCCTGGGGGCGGTGGGCTGCAGGTGCAGGAGAGAGTCTTGTCCACCTGTGTACACAAGTGCTAAGTCATCCATCACTCAAGTGGGTGCAGGTGTCATTGTGTTGTCATCAGCAGTGGAGACCAGGGAACACGGGGAGGGGAGGGGAGTTCCAGATGCTGGGCTCATGCCAAGTGTTTGGCTGCCACTCCTACAGGACTGGGGACCCTGGACCAGCAGTCTGAAGATGCCAGAATGGGGCCACAAGTTATTTCCTTGGATCATGTTGGACTTCAAATCACAAGAGAAAGCTGGGGGTAGGGTGAGGGCCTAGAGAGGTAGCTCAGCTGCTAAGAGCACTGGCTGCTCTTCCAAGGACTCTGGTTTGATTTACAGCACCCACATGGTAGCTCACAGCTATTTGTAACTCCAGTCCCAGATTATTAGGTGACTTCTAATAATTTTGGGTACTGTGTGCAGAGATAAACATGCAGGCAAATAGTCGTATAAAATCTCAAAGATTAGAAACAAAGAAAGCCTGGCATAGTGGTGAACATCCAGTAACCCCAGCATCTGGAGTTCAAAGTTATCTTCAGCTCCGTAGTCACATGAGACCTTGTCTTGGAAAAGCCACATAGAGGCAGGTCCAGTGAACTGGAGGGCTCAAATCCTGAGACCCTCAGTGGCCTTTCTACAGTATGTGAGTTTTTGTTGGTTTAAGACAGGGCTGTCCACTGTAGTTGGTGTGGCCACTTGAATTGGTGTGGCCTTCCTGCCTTAGGCTCCTGAGTGCTAGGATTATGGGCAAGCCATCACAGCCCAGCACTGCACTCTATGGCTTGGCTCCAACTGACCATGATGTTTAGGCCTCAATTCTCAAGATGTGTTTTACACACATGGCTGTCATTTTCAGGGCTCAAACCATAAAGATGGTCAGCGTGCATTCTAATGTGTTTGTGCTCATTCTGGATTGTATATTGGACATAAATAAAGCTGAATTATCTTGCTATTTGGGTGTAGTTGCATGCTAAGTACACACTCTGTCCCTGCACTCTATCCTAGCTGTCTAGTAATATTTATTTATTTATTTATTTTGGTTTTTCGAGACAGGGTTTCTCTGTGTAGCTTTGTGCCTGTCCTGGATCTCGCTCTGTAAACCAGGCTGGCCTCGAACTCACAAAGATCCACCTGCCTCTGCCTCCCGAGTGCTGGGATTAAAGGCGTGCGCCACCACCGCCCAGCTGCTGTCTAGTATTTTAAAAGTAAATTGAAATCATGCCCACTTTGAAGAAAACAGAATAAGTCTCTGTGCTGGGGGAGTTGGAGAGGGGTGCCCAGGATGTCAATGCTACTTGGCACCCTGTTGGGCACTGTTTCCCAGGCTACACCATAATTGCGGTTTCCCTCTCCAGGAAGAACACAGATAGATGTCCTGCCTCGCTGGGCCGGTCTCATCATTAACCACCATGAAGACACCAAAGGTGACTGCATGGGGAGCCTCTTCCACGTCTCCCTAGATAGCCAGGGGCCAGCTGTTATCCAGCATGGTGGGAATAGCCTGACCTAGCGTGAGACTGTCTCAAAAACACAGTAGCATAAAACGTCAGATATTTAAGTGGGAAGTTGTATCCACGTCACATTAAGGAGTGAAAAAGACGACCAAGAGGGAACCCCAGTTTCAGTTCTCCACTTCCTTCCCTGTCTTTACAAAGAACTCCGCTCTATATTGAGCAGCACAGAAAACGTGGTATGGGGAAGGAAGGAGTGATGAGTTTTTACAGAAGTCTAAAAGTTTTCTAAGGCAGAACAGCAAGATGTTGCCAATCTATATACACGTTGCTTCCAGCATTTATGGGATGTTTTGTTTAAGGTTACTTTCAGCCAATCACTACCAGAAATCAAACCCAGTCACTCTGGGCCCCAGGCATTAAAGTACAGCCTGTAGCTAAACTTGCAACAACTGATTGGTGGGAAGAACGGGGCTAGAAAGATAGGTACTCTGTTATCTTAAGGGCCAGTTAAATTTGAAGAGGCTGAGGACGTGGTTTTAAAAGATCTCAGGGCATGTTTTTGACCTGATTACAAGATCTGGCAAAAGTTCAGCTTCTAAAGGAAACACTTACAGAAAAAAGTTCACAGAAGGAGGGTTTCAGATAGTCATTAGTAAAATTTAGTTATAAATATTGTGTGTTTGTTTTGAAATGAGGTTTCTAGTCCAGTCTAGCCTCAAGCTCTTTATATAGCTGTAGATGACCTTGAACTCTGTATTTCCCCTGCCTCCATCTTTCAAGTGCTAGCATCACAATACTGCACCACATCAGGCTTATGTGGTGCTGGGAATGGAGCCCAAGCATTGTGCATGCTAGGCCAACTACCAACTATATCCCCAGCCTGTAACAGGTCATCCATGTGTGAGCCCTGCCCCTCCCCCCCACCCTTTTTTTGGAGACACAGTATGTGTATATAGCCCCAACTGGCCTGGAACTCAGATCTGCTTGCCACTGCCTCCAAATGCTGAGAAGTTCCTATCTTGAAGGGTGGGAGTTGGCTGCCTGTGGCCTTACCTTCTGGTTGTCAGTAAAGCTTTTTAGGAGCACCGCCACACCCTCACACATTGTGAAACAGGCCAGGCAGGCTGGGCTGTAAATCCTCAAGTATTCACGGGGGAAATTCAACCATTCCTGTCAGAGAGAAACATCCTGCAAAAACAGCGTGCCTGGGACATGATTCAAAATAGTCCCGTGTCAGAGAAGACAGGTAGAGGGTGAGCAGGGGGCATGGTGGCATATACCTGTTAGCCCAGAGTTTAAGAGGCAAGACAGAAAGATGGCCTCAAGTTGGAGGGCAGCCTACGCTACAGAGTTAGACCCTCTCTCAAAAAAACAAAGACACGTTCTCTCGAAAATCCTGCCACAGCCTACCAACTGATCTTCCTCAGGACCTGGCTTCTCGGGCCTAACAAGGCAGTAGGACATAGCTATCACCATTTGCCCTGGTTCTGCCTGCACCAGAGGATGACTTCCGTTCCAGGCTGACCAGAAAGGCCATGGGCGCCAGGAGAGCCCCCCAAAGACCAGCATGCAGTGAGTGTCCCCTGTTTGGGTGGGGAGGCAGGGTGCAGGCCACAGTTGCTTTGTCCCTGTCCAGCCCTGGGTCTCCCTACCTACTTCTCTTGGTGACAGTGAATTCAATCCACTAGACTGAAAGCCATGCACTTAGTGAGGGCCACGGAAGGGCCTCTCCCACCAGCTCCGTCCCCAGGACCCCTGGGAGGCCTGGAGCCAGGTCTGCCTGCTGGGATGTGGTCTAGACTTGTAGCACTGTTCCTGTGGATCAGAAGCAAGTCACGGTGGGCAGGGGATCCCCAAAGACCATTTCTACATAGAAGGCCCATCGTGAAGCGGGTTCCCAAGCCAGCAGCAGCTGACAGGTGTATCTGGTTATGAAACAGGCACACACTAGTGTCTCAGCTCCTGCCCTTGCTGCAGGACACTGAGCCTCACTTGCACCTCTTGCTCCTAGCTCCTGCCTCCCTGATCCCATCCCCACATGCCCTGCCTTGTCCCTAAGACTCCAGCATACCCAAGGAATGACAGTCTGTTCCAATGGTGACCCAAACTTGATTCCTAACTTAGGCCCAATAATACTGCTGGAACTAACACTGGGATTTTGGAGTTTTAAATAGATACCTTTTTTTTATTTTTTTTATTTTTTAGATAGGGTCTCACTGTAACCCAAGCTGGCCTTAAACCCCTGATGATGGGAGTGGACTGGAAGGGCAAATACATGTGCATGCTCACACACACCTTGCCACTGGATCACGTGAGCTTGGGATTTGGCACCCCTGCCTGAACCCATTCTCTTTGCTCCCCAGAGCTCCCTAGCAAGGGGAGAGTCCCCAGTGTGTGAGGGTGTGGCAGCGCTACAAGAAAGCTCTACTGACAAAGCCCCAACCAGAGAGCCAAGAGCTGCTCCCAGGGGGCTGCAGAGGTGGCTCAGAGGTTGAGAACACTGGCTGCTCTTCCAGAAGATCAGGGTTCAATTCCCAGGACCTCCATGGGGGCTCACAACCATCCATAACTTCAGTTCCAGCAGATCCAACTCCCTCCTCTTTGGGCGCCAGACACACACATAGTACACAAACGTACATGAAGTTACGCATAAATGAAAAAAATTTAAATGTAAAACTGGTCCCTGAGTGCCAGGCCCCACCTTCGCCCTTTCCATAGCAACTTCAGGCTCCTGGTGCTGAATTGATCCAGAAACTTGAGGAAGAGCATGTAGCTGTAATTTTCTCGGGTCCCGCCCCCCACCCCCACCCCATGTGCCACAGCTGCTCAATCCCAAGTAAGCACACAGAGGCTTATATTATTTACAAACTCTGTGGCCTATGGATCAAGCTTCTTGCTAGCTAGCTCCTATATCTTAAATTAGCCCATTTCTATTAATGTGTTTTTTGCCACGTATTCCATGGCTTACTGGTCTGCTGGCATGTTGCTCCTTGGGGTAGCAGGCTGGTGTCCCTCCAGACTCCGCCTTTCTCTTTCCTGTCTCTCCTTGGATTTCCTGCCTGCCTCTAAGCTGCCTTGACATAGGCCAAAGCAGCTTTTTATCTAGTACCAATGGGAACAACATGTATTCACAGCATACAGAAGGACATCCCCAGCAAGAGCACTGGCCACAGTGGTGCTGTCATTCTAGCATTCAGGACACTGAGGCCAGAGGGTCACAGGGAGTTTGAGGCCAGCCTGGGATACAGAATGAGACCCTGTCTAAATAAATGAATAAAATAAATGCCAGGCTGTGAGGAGGCTATTTCCCCTACCCTCTTCAAGACTATCAGTTCCTCTGTAGGGTTGAGAACAAGTGCACCCTAAGCCATGGAGTTCTGCTTGACCAGGCCTCCAGCCTACGTGGCTTTGCACTTCTGGCCACTGTTTGGCCCAAGCCACAGAGCACACACATACACCAACCACCTCCCCTTAATGGGCTCTGGAGTTTCCCATTCTGTTCTCCTCGTGGCCCCACCCTGGCTTTTCTCTTGACCCATCTTCTCCCCAACCCCAAGGAAAATTCCCCTGCACCCTATTGCCTCACCTCACCAGCTTTAGCTGACACTGGTGTCATCTGGTCCTCACTACTCATGGCCTCCTGAAAGCCAGAAACAGAAGTTTCTGGGGACATTTCTCTGAGATGTCCGTCCACAATCTGCTGCCCAGCAATTCTTAAGACAAAGATAGCACTGTCTCGGGGGGAAAAAGATAAAAGATAGCAAAGAGGGACAGGTGGCCACTTGGCCATTACCACCCAGTCCTCTCGTGTTCTTACAGCTGCAGCAACAGATTCTGGACCTCGAGAGGTGATATGTGCAGGCCCTGGCCTGGCTCTACTCCTACCATATTGTGCTTTACCATGTGATAGTATCAGGCTGAGATGGGCGCCAGAATGTGGCCCTGTCCCAAGAACTCAGGTCCCAGCCTTGGATAGGCCCATTTCGTAGAGTTGGAGAGAAGCCTGGAGAGATGGGGAGGGGAGGCCTGGCCTGGGGATTGGCGGGCCCAAGACAAAAGTCCAGGAGGCCTAGAGCACAGGGACCACCACCACCAATGCCACCTGATGGGCAGTCCCCACCCACAGCTCCTGCAGAGCTATTTGGGGCAGGAAGGAAAATAGACTGAGATACTTCCTCCTGTGACTCTCTTCTCCTCCCCCAGCATCTGACCCCACTCCAGGAAAGCACTTTCAATTCCCCAGGGAGGTGAGTGGGCGGGCGGGACTGGCTGCTTTAAGGGAGAGCTGCAGAGGCTTTGCCCTGCTGTCCTGTCCTGAGAGCCGGAGGTGAGAGCCTAGGGTGGGGGCGGCAGGGACTGGACCCTAGACGCTAGGGCTAGGAGGCAGGACGAAGGGAGCTAGGCCAGGGGTTGGGAGACAGGTCCCGGGAACTCTAAAGGATCAAGATCCGGTCTGGGGAACACATGCCAGGAGAGGAAGGAGAGACAGGCTGCTGCGGTGGGGTGGGTCCCTGACCCCATCACGGTGCCCTCCGCTTCTCCACTCAGACAGCAGCTGCCTCTTGAGCCATGGCTTGGCTGGGTAAGTGGGCAGGTGAGGGAGGAGGGGTGCTGGGACTGTAGCCGGCTCCTGTGCCCCTGCTCCCTGGGCACTGACCCTCTTCCATTGCCAGCCCCGCGGCTTGTCCTTGTGGCCAGCATCCTTGGTCTGGCAGCCTCTCTGGACTGGAAGGTGGCCTCCAGCCTGAATCCCTTCGAGAAGTGCATGGAGGACCCTGATTATGAGCAGCTACTCAAGGTGGTAACCTTGGGCCTCAATCGGACCTTGCAGCCCCAGAAGGTGATCATTGTTGGTGCAGGTGTAGCCGGGCTGACAGCCGCCAAGGTGCTCAGTGACGCAGGACACAAGGTGAGAAGTGCTGCCTGCTGTCTACCTGGAGCCTTTCCTGCTGCAGGCGGGAGGTCCTTGGTAGTGGGGTGTGGAGAAGCAGCAACTCTTTCCCAGAGCCCCCATTCCACTCACCCATCCTGGAGGGAAGGCCTACTTCCTCTTAATGTAATTGTCAGAGTCAAAATGGGGACCTGTGCTGCAGGGAGCATTGAGAAGTTCCCAAGGGGAAGTGTCCCCTTCACTAAAACCCAGGAATGAGAATGGGTACAAACCAGGAAATGTCCCTACTTCTACCCTGGGCGGGAAGTCCCTCCACAGTCTATCTGGTGGTTTCCCTGCTAGTCTGGAAACCTTCCTTTCTGTTCTAGCAGCCCCTTCCACCCTGAAGAGAGGCTCTTCTAGACTAGGTGTACCTTGTTGTGGGGAGCAGGACAGGCGGGGGGGCTGGTGTAGGTGTAGTGAGGGGAGCTGAGGTCCCTGCTTGCCCAACCTCATCTTTAGGTCACCATCCTGGAGGCAGATAATAGAGTTGGGGGCCGCATCTTCACCTTCCGGGATGGGAAGACAGGCTGGATAGGGGAGCTGGGGGCCATGCGAATGCCCAGCTCCCACAGGTGAGATCCTGCCCAGGCAGCATAGTTCCACCTCTGCACCAAAGCTTAGCCAGAGCCCACCTCCATGCCCACCTCATATTGAGCCAGCTCCCATCCCTGACTGAGGCTCAGCCAGTCCCAGCCCCATCTTGCCCTGGGCTCAGTGAGAATCCAGCCCCATCCCTAGTCCATGCTCCAGTCTCTGTTTCGAGTTGCTGTGTGTAGAACCATGAATCTCAAGCTGCACCCCAACTCCACTCCAGTGTAGCCCATATTCTCACCCAGTCAGAAGTTAGGTCTGGACCTCGCTTCCCACTCAGCCCTCAGGACTTCCATCCTGGCCACTATGGCCTGGCTCAGTACTCTCCTGCAGTCCCATCTGGCTGGGCCAGCTCTGCCTTCCTGAGGGCTGGGGTGACCCCTCACCTCCCCATCTGTGCCCCTAGCCTGCAGTCTGCCTGAGCTCTACCCTCTTCCCACCCCCAGCTCCTGAGTCAGCCCTGAGGCCCCTGGTCACCAGCTCTGTGCCCATCCCCAGTGGCCCCTCCTGTGGTGGCAGGCCAGGCCTCCTTCAAGCAGCCCCCCACTTCCAGGATCCTGCACAAGCTCTGTAGGAGCCTGGGCCTCAACCTGACTCAGTTCATACAGTATGATGAGAACACGTGGACGGAAGTGAATGAAGTGAAGCTGCGGAACTATGTGGTGGAGAAGATGCCAGAGAAGCTGGGCTACAACCTGAGCCACAGGGAGAGAGGCCATTCCCCAGAGGACATCTACCAGATGGCACTCAACAAGGTGGCCGCCAGCTTTCCAGCTGAGCCCAGCCCTGCCCACAAGAGTTCTGTTAAGGTGTAACCACGCCTCTGCTGATGGCCAGCTGATGGAATGCATATCCTCTACTGTAGCCCCTGGCACTCCCAGGACCCTCCAGCACCTTTGCCACCCTGGGTCCCCATCTGGTTGCCTTAGACCGGCTCACAGGCATCACTCTCCTGTCCCAGAGGGTCTTTCCACACAGACTAACCCACTAACCCTGCCCATAGCCTCCATATGGCTCCCCAGTGCCTCTCAGGTCCGTGGGCCAGACCTGCCAGAGAAATATCCCTCCCCTACATCCACCTACTGATGCAGGCAAACCCTCTGCTTCTGGAACCCCACCTGGTTCATCCATTATCCCTAAGTCTGCATCCACATGGTCTCTGCCTGAGCACCTTCCTCCTTTACCCAGGAAAAGGAGGGCAGGGTAGAAAGGCTGGAGGCCACATTTAGAGGGAGCCTGAAGGAAGGTAACTAAGTGCCAGGCAGAAGAGTCTGCATGCATTTTAGAACCACTACTGCCTGCAGCAAGAGAGGGGGATGAAGGCTGCTTGGGCCTTGGGGGCCAGGCTGCTGCTGCTGCTGCTGCTGCTGCTGCTGCTGCTGCTGCTGGTGGTGCTGCTGCTCTAGCACTCCCTTGGGTCTAGGAAGGGGAAACTGCTAAATGAACTTAGCTGGTAGCAGCACCCTGTTGGGCTGTGAGAGATCCTGACCTGGCTATGCTCACAATGGTCTAGACACAATTACTGAGCCTCTAAGGATAACCCCACTTCCTGGCCCACACAAAAACAGCCGCCAATACTGACTTGGGGGGGGGGGTGTTGCTGATGAGGGAAATCCAGTATTTGGGAGGATTTCCAGCTACAGAGGAGGCGTATGCAGCATGACAAGGCCTGGGACTTGAAGTGGGGTGAGTGGCTGTTCCACTGCAGCCATGGTCCTCTGGTTGTCCCCCACAGGCCGCCAAGGACCTCAAGGCTCTAGGCTGCAAGAAAGCCATGAAGAAGTTCAACAGGCATACGCTCCTGGTGAGTGAGGCGTGGCTGTTTCCCTCTCCTGTCAGAAGACATGGCTGAGATCCAGGGCTCAGCAGGGAAGGGTCTGACCAGGGCTCCTGCCCCACTGTACAGGAATACCTCCTTGGGGAGGGCAACCTGACCCGGCCGGCCGTGCAGCTCCTGGGAGACGTCATGTCCAAGGAAGGCTTCTTCTACCTCAGCTTCGCTGAGGCATTACGTGCCCATAGCTGCCTGAGCGACCGACTTCGGTGAGGGCACAGCGGATGGGGCAAGTCACAGGGAGTAGCATCCTGGGAGAGGCAGGGCCGGAGTGGGCGAGGCCTTCCCTAAGAGCCGTGCCTCAGCCTGAGCCAACGTGCTTGCCTCGCCCTGCAGGTACAGCCGCATCGTGGGTGGCTGGGACCTGCTGCCGCGGGCGCTGCTGAGCTCCTTGTCCGGGCCGGTGCTGCTGAATGCGCCGGTGGTGGCGATCACTCAGGGGATTCATGATGTGCGCGTGCACATCTCCACTTCGCTACAGTCTCGCAGCCTGAAGGTGCTGACCGGCGACCTGGTACTGGTGACGGCCAGCGGGCCCGCGCTGCAGCGCATCACCTTCTCGCCGCCGCTGACACGCAGGAGGCAGGAGGCGCTGCGTGCGCTGCACTACGTGGCAGCCAGCAAGGTTTTCCTGAGTTTCCGTCGGCCCTTCTGGCTTGAGGAGCACATCGAGGGCGGCCACTCCAACACCGACCGCCCAGCGCGCCTCATATTCTA
Organism: Peromyscus californicus insignis; assembly: GCF_007827085.1. Classification (NCBI taxonomy): domain Eukaryota; kingdom Metazoa; phylum Chordata; class Mammalia; order Rodentia; family Cricetidae; genus Peromyscus; species Peromyscus californicus. Next base: position 176,016,289 of record NW_026294562.1, on the reverse strand, counting down.
CCCGGCGCCGGACGAGGGCGCACTGCTACTGGCTTCGTACACGTGGTCGGATGCTGCAGCCCCCTTCGCCGGCCTGAGCACAGACCAGGCCCTGCGTGTGGCACTCAAGGACGTGGCAGCCCTGCACGGGCCGGTCGTGTTCCGGCTGTGGGACGGCACGGGCGTAGTCAAGCGCTGGGCAGAGGACCCGCACAGCCAGGGCGGCTTCGTGGTACAGCCACCATTGCTCGGGCATGGGGATGAGGATTATGACTGGTCACTCCCCTATGGCCGCATTTACTTCGCAGGCGAGCACACAGCCCATCCACATGGCTGGGTAGAAACCGCTGTCAAGTCCGCATTGCGGGCTGCGGTGAAGATCAATAAGCACTGGTCTAGGGTACCCAGCCCCGAGAAGCAGGCCATTCTCCAGAGGCTGGAGCACATACACGTCAGCGAGGATGAGCAGCAACAGGAGGAAAGCCCCGAGGGACATGTGTTTGTGGAGGCCATCCCCCAGTTGCAGGAGCACGTAACCGTGGAGACCATTCCCCAGGGGAAGGGGCATGTGCATGTACACCAGAATATCCCCTCACACGTGCATGAGAAAGTCTTCCCTGAAGTGCACGGGCACGTGCATGAGAAAGTCTTCCCTGAAGTGCACGGGCACGTGCATGACAAAGTCTTTCCTGAAGTGCACGGGCACGTGCATGACAAAGTCTTTCCTGAAGTGCACGGGCACGTGCATGAGAAAGTCTTTCCTGAAAGGCACGGGCACGGGCATATGCATGAGAAGGTCATCCCTGAAGGGCACGAGCACGGGCATATGCATGAGAAGGTCATCCCTGAAGTGCGCGGGCACCTGCACCCCGGGGGACACAGGCAAATGGACTCTGGTTCCCAGCGGCACCGGCACATGCACTCTTCGTGCAAAGGGGGAGGAAGCGCCTAATTCCCAGCCCAGTCCTCTCTAGAGCAGGTCACCCACAATAATAGCCCACAATAAAAAAAATTTTTTTTTTTTTTTTTGTTAAACCCAGAGGCCCAGCTCCCTTCCCCACTCTCCACTGCTCTGGTTTCCTGAATATAGCTGCCTTGGGCAGGCGACGTTTGGGTGAACACTACACTGTGATCAAGTAGACATCAGAAGCTACTGGAAGATAAGGTGCCGACAGGTCTTGAGCCAGCCTGGGCTGTGGGCGAGCACTGAAAAACAAGGCTTGCCGATGCCAGCGCAGTCAAACAAGAACGGTTTATTGCCTCACACTGGCAGCTGGTGGGCGGGTTCTGGAAGTCCTCGACCTCCAGGAGGACTGTCCTCCACTTCATTGGCCGGCTTAAGGTCTCCTCCTGCTCCAGGCCTCCTTCCCCCACAGGCCTTGGGACCTGGCAATCTGCGGGAACCCAGTCAGGTGCATCGGGCTAGGAGTCGGCCCCGTCGTCGTCCTCGGGCAAGATCTCCAGGCTGCTGTCAGGCTGCGGGACTACATCCTCATGCGGCGGCGGCGGGGGCGGCGGGGCCCGAGTGGGCGACAGCGGCAGCGGGGAGACGGGAGGAGACGGGCTACCGGGCTCCTTGGGCTGTGCCAGTCCCAGGATTTCCTGCACATTGTGTGGCAGCTCCTGGGGAGCGAGAGTGTCCAAGAGGCTAGGTAGTGAGTGGGGGTGGAGTCAAAAGGGGAGGCGGACCTGGGACGGGGAAGGGGGCCTGGCGGGGAGAGCCATGGGGGTTTATTCCTTAAGAGCAAAGGACTCACTGGGCAGGCAGTCAGCTGCCGGTACAGGGCCTCTGCCCGTGTCAGCACGTCCTCCACGCTCAGCTTCATGGTCAGTTCATTGATGTGCTGCAGGAAGGGGAGAGTAAGGCGCATGCCCACATTCTGGGGATAGAAGGAAGCAGGCTCGCCCTGGGGGTACAGGACCCAGCTAGGGGAGGCCTTCCAGATTCCTGGCCTGCCACAGTCTTCTATAGCACTCCCCGCTAGGACAGCTGGATGCTGCAGCATAACAGGAAGGGCCCTAACTGGGGAGGAGCAGGCTCCTCTACTCCACCGCTCTGTAGGTACAGGGCTGGTAACCTGGTAGGCGGGGGATAACAGTTCAAACCCAAGCCAGATAAGGCGAGCCACTCAACAAGACCAAGACCACACATTAGGTGGTCACACCTAAGTCAACGCAGCATGAGGGAAGTGCCCTCGCTTCACCTTAAGGATCTCGTTGGAGCCAAAGCCAGACAGCATCAGTGTATCCCGCTCCATGTCCAAGATGGCACATGCCACCAGCAGGTGTAGATTGGGGCCAGGAAGCCCAGTCCACAGCACCTGGGGTATCAGAATGAACCCTGAAGCCCCCCTCTGACATGTCCATCTCCCTTTACCTCCCAGCCCTTCCACCAGCATCTCACCCCAACTGGCTGCCCACCTCCCACAGCCGAAGGACATCAGGGAAGGGAAATTCCCTCTTGAACCAGATGAGCAGCCACCGGAAGCAGAAGCACAGTGAGCCCGAGTCCTGGGAGTCTAGAGGAGGACCGCAGCAGTTAGGCTCGCCCTAGTCCAGATCAATGTCCTCAGCAGCTGGCCAAGGCAGGTGACAGGCATGACTGCACACACGAGATCTGGTACTCTAGGATGGTGCCACCACCGTATACTACACCACGAAAGCAACCATGGCCTGTGCTGGGAAGACGGGCACCCTGAGAAGGTCAGTGAGTGTGGTGTTACCATGGACACAGTCCCTCTAGGGCAGTGTAACGGTAACCGAGGACCTTGTGTAGACCATTAGTGGCCAGAATATCTAGTAGGTGAGTGAAATCAGTCTCAGGCTGTCCTGAAAGTGCAGTAGACAGAACTCTACACACCCAGAAAAGTTGGGTTTCAGGAGATTTCATGACCGAAGCAGCCGTCTCCCTATGCCTAGAAAGTGACATGCTTATCTAGGACACCCCCCCCCCCCCAACATGGTCCTAGTTTCCTCAAGGACATACCCAGGGTGTCTCCTGTAGCTCAGGCTGGCTTCAAACTCACTATGTGGCTTCTGGTCCTCCTGCTTCTACCCGCTCAGTGCCGAGACTGCAGGTGTGCATCACTTGCCCAGTTTTCTGCAGCGCTGGGCTTCCTGCATGTTAGGCAGGAATCCTACCAATTGAGCCACGGCCTTTAGCATTTCTCATATTAAACAAGCAACAAGGAACTCACAGCTGGACTGCAGCGGTGCTGGCTGAGGGTCCAGAGAAACCTCACCTGGTCTAAGGTGGGCAGACTTCCCATCCCCTAAGCTTTGAATACCAGGTTACTTGGGACTTTTTCTCATTCGGATGGTCGCACATAGGACCTACCCAGGAAATCACAGAGCGGCTGATCCAGCACCCGCAGAAGCAGCAAAAGCTGCCCAAGCTGCCGCTTCATAGTCTCCTGACTCTCTTCAAAGTTCCCATGCTGCAGGGAACAGGAAGTGTGAGATGAGAACAGAGTACTGTGCTGACTGGATACCTTAGTGGCTGTCCCCAACACGGCACTCCCTCTCCCATCCTGTGCCTCACCACAAGTTCCATGAAGCCACAGAAACACCAGAAGGCATCCACTTCGTTCTGAACAACGAAGAGGATTGGGGACAGGAGGTCACTCATGCCCTGAACATAGCCTGGGGGAACACAGGGTCAGCTGCAACACCTTGAGCACCCAAGGCACCCAGCCTTCTCCATCAGTGCAGCGCTCACCCAAGTCGAAGTGGTACATGCAGTAGGTTAGGAGGATGTCATTGAGCAGGCCCAATCCGGGGTTCTCAGGGCCTTCGTAGAACTTGTTAGTCCTGTCAGTGCGGCTTACGTCTCTCTCTGGGGGGCCCAACATGGTAGGAACATGAGGAAGGTTAGTTGGCCTTCCTAGCTGGTCACAGATACCAGCCCTACTTCCTGCCTGCTGGCAGCCCTCAGCTTCAGGGCTCATGCTAGAGTGAGGGTGGGGGCTTGACCAGAACCTATCACTGCCACCCCAGTGCGAGACCCTGGCGATGCCTCTACAGGTGGGGAAATGGTCACAGCGACGTACAGCCACACCATCTTCCAGTGAGAGCCAACAAGGCCTCTTCCCGTCCTGCCTACCCTCTGCAGCTCACCCCTACTGCCCCGACTCCCACCCAGCTTCTTCCTGTCTGCCCCTCACCCTGCCACACACCCACCAATGAGGCTTCGGTATCCATGCAGCAGTGAATTCCTCCGCTCCTGCTCAGCACTCACAGATTTCCATTGCAGCTTCATTCGGAAGTACTCATCCCTGAGGGGAGGGGCATGGGAGCTATGGCCCCTGCTATCACAGCTCCCAGGGAACAGGAGAGAAGCACCCGCCCACACCATCACTACCCAAGCCTTGCCCCGCCCACACAGCCACCTGGCCCTTGCCTCTCCCTTCTTCCTCGCCCCTGATGTCTCTCTACACAGAACACCCCGTGGGCTTCTGGTAATATCTGTTGTCACCACCCCTCCCTCTGCTGGAAAAGCATGTCCAAGGGCACTGAGGCATCCTCGGGTCCTCACAAGGGGCCAGACACGGCAGGGCAGGTGTATGACACCCTCAGGAAGGAGCTGACAGCTACCGTAAAGCTGCAGGAACTACAGCAGCGCAGCATCAGCCTGGCAGGGACCCAGGTCAGGAGGCGACTCTGTGGGGGTGAGCCTGTTCACTGCATATAGTGGCTTCAAAGCAGTGTCTAAGGAAGACGCCCCAGTATAGTTGACACTAATCCTATAAACCAGCAGGGGCTGTGCTGGCTCCAGGACACCCTGACATGGAAGACGAGGGAGTCAAGCCCAAGCCCTAGGGCAGAGCTGTCTGGAGGACAAGGGCCGGACTGTCTCACTCACGTTTTCTTCCGCACGTGGGCCTTGTGTTCTTCAGCTGAACCCTCCCAGCTAAGGTACCCCAGGAGGAACTTCCAAGCCTCCCGCCGCAGGCCAGGGCTAAGACCCTGGGGGTGCAATGGAGCAAACAGGTCAAGGGGCTTCCTCCTGGCCAGCTGCCAGCCCATCCTAGCCTACATCCACTGACACTCACCCCTGAGAAGATCCGACTTTTCAACTCGGGGATATTATGCAGGCGACCGTCAGGACCCACATGGTGAGCCCATTCTTCCTCTGTGACTGGAGGAGCCCGCTCCACTGTGGGACGCCGCCCCAGCTCCACCTGCAGGACACAGGGAAGGTGAGCCCCAAGTCCAAGTGAGCACCAAGCCTTCCTGGGCTGGAGGAACCCTAAAGACCAGGGGTCAGCAGGAAGCTTCCAGAAAAGGCGGCACCTGAGAACAGAACAGCCACAGCCAGGCCTGAGGCAAGAGTATAAGGCCAGGCTGGAAGACTGCAACATACATCTCAAAAACCAGGAATGGTTGGGAAACTACTTCAGCAGGGGAGTGCTGGTCTAGATCACCAGTGAGGGGCAGGGGTCGTGGCTCAGTGGTAGAGAACCTGCCTAGCATGTAAGAGCTCTGGGGGTTGGCTGGATCCTCAGCATAAGAAAAACATCCACCAGTTGAGCGGCAGTGGCGCACGCCTTTAATCCCAGCACTTTAATCCCAGAGCCAGGCGGATCTCTGTGAGTTCGAGGCCAGCCTGGTCTATAGCGTGAGTTCCAGGAAAGGCGCAAAGCTACACAGAGAAACCCTGTCTTGAAAAACCAAAAAAAAAGAAAGAAGAAAAAAAAAACATCCACCAAGGTACACTAAGGAGCTGGCCCAGAACATGAGATCTCTGTGAAGTCACTTCTTATGCAGTTCCAGATACTGTTCATGTTACCGAGGTGCTATGGAATATTATTTTAACTAGGCAGAGACGTGTTACATTTGTTTATGCTGCAGAATATTCCTTTAACTTTGTGAAGGTTGTTATTTTTGGTTGTGCTGCATTTGTTTTTATGGCTGCATTCCTGCTGGGCTACACCTGGCCTAGCTGCAGAGCAATAACACCTAGCCCTAAGACATCTTTCGATTCTTGGTTACCTTTTGTTTCTCTTGTTGCCCTCTATGTGAATCTTGTCTGAGAGTCTCCCAAGGATACAAAGACTGTGCAGAACTTGGTTCAGAAAACCTGGGAAACTGTGATACCTGATGAATCAAGAAATTTGCACTTGGCATTGTATTTTTAGAGGCTTCATTCAGGTTGTTTTGAGCATATGGAAAATGAACTGGCTAAACTATAGACATAGAGAAAAATTAAAATGCCTTGGGTGAAGGGAAAGTGCTTTAGTCCTTAGAGACTGGATCCCCCTGCAGCATCAAAAGGCTAGACTCATTCCTAAGGTGCCTCAATGGTCTGGTCCCACGTGAACCCACACACCCATGCTGTGACAATTGGTGACAAAGGATCCGCTGGAGGACAGAGGAGCTGCCATCTGAAGAACTGGAGGGAGCACTCTCAGGGTAAGAGGACTCCAGAATCAGCAGGGTCATGGGGAATTTAAACTCCACATCTCAGGAGCAACAAAATACACAGTTGCTAAAATGCTTATCAAAAGAAAAAGTGAAAAAGAAAATTTAAAAAAAGGAAAGAAAAAGTGGTAACAGCACAATTTTTAAAGACAGAATGGCTCCTGAGACAGGAAATAAATCTAGGAAAAAGACTTTTCTCAGTAGAGAAAAGGGAAAGAAATAAAATAAAAAAGGAAATCTTCCCAATAGAAAAGAGGGAAGGAAAGGAAATTTCTTGACTGAAAAGGGAGAAATTTTTAATCAAGAAAAAGGATTTTCCTGGTAAAAAGGGAAAAAATATTGAAACTAGGCCTAAAGATTAAAAGGCCCCATAAAAGAAAAATAAAGGAAAGAAAAAAGCCTCTTCCCAATAGTAAGAGAGGAAGAAAAGGTTCCTCTATATAAGAATAAGGACAGCTGGGCTGGAAAGATGGCTCAGAGGTTAAGAGCACCGACTGTTCTTCCAGAGGTCTTGAGTTCAATTCCCAGCAACCACATGGTGGCTCACAACCATCCGTAATGAGATCTGGCGCCCTCTTCTGTGTACATAATAAATAAATCTTTAAAAAAAAAATCCTATAGAGATTGTCTTTAATGCTTTTATAGATGGCATATGTAAAAAGAACCATGGAAATAGAAGCTGGTGATAGAATTGTTCAATTATTATTGCTTCCATATCTTAAAGGCAAAGTGATGCCTAAACATAGAACTGGAGACTTTGGAAGTACAGGAAAAATGGTGTTTTGGTAAACAGTTATCAATGATGAATGGCCTAAATTAAAAGTAAAATTAAATAGGATTGAGATTGAAGGACTATTGGATTTTGATACTAATGTATCTATAATTTTTCAAAAATTTTAAAATTCTACAATTGGCCTTTACAAAAAGTCTCCACTCAATCTGTAGGCATGCTTGTTAAACAGACAGGGGATATGAGGAACCCCAGCGATAGACTGCATAATGCTTTACTAAGCTACTAAAAAACATTGGGCCGGGCGGTGGTGGCGCACGCCTTTAATCCCAAAACTCGGGAGGCAGAGGCAGGCGGATCTATGTGAGTTCGAGGCCAGCCTGGGCTACCAAGTGAGTTCCAGGAAAGGCGCAAAGCTACACAGAGAAACCCTGTCTCGAAAAACAAAAAACAAAACAAACAAACAAAAAAAAGCATTGGATTGTGGAAAATAACTGCTGAATCGAGTCAGCCCATGTATTATAAATCTTTTAACATCAAAGTAGTCCAGGGAAAGTGTTGAGTTAGGGCCGAGGTTATGCTTATGTTTCCACAGGAGATAATACTTGTGGATTTCCCTGCAGCCATGAAAGGCTAGATTCCTTCTTAAGGTGCCTCTGAATCTTCATTCAACATCAAGTCCTTCAAAAACCCACACAACCACGCTGTGACATGTTTTAACGATGAGCATATGTGTTTAACTATGTAAAGATGAGTTGCATTTGTTTCACCTTGCCTGCCTAAGGCACCTGATTGGTTTAATAAAAAGCTGAATTGCCAATAGCCAGGTAGGAACAGGATAGGCCGGGCTGCCAGGCAGAGAGAATAAATAGGAGAAATCTAGGTTCAAGAGAAGAAGAAGGAAGAAGGAGAGAAGGAAGAGAGAATGAGGGACATGCCCAAGGCAAGAAGTTAGGCATCCGCCAGCCAGACATAGAGAATCAGTGAAGGTAAGGTAAACAGAACTAAGAAAGGTAATAAGCCTGGAGGAAAAAGGTAGAAAAAGAGAAACAGGTTAATTTAAGTTTAATCAAAACAAAACAAAACAAAACAAAACAAAACAAAACACCTAGCCAGAAGCATGCCCAAGCTAGGCCGAGCATTCAAAACTAGTCTCTATGATTTGGGAGCTGGTTGGTGGCCCAAAAGAAAAAGCCTGGTACACCAAGGAGAAAACTGAGTCCTTGAAGTCATATGCCTGTGTAGCACCACAGAAAGTCCCAACCAGGGTCACCTGACACTTACGCAGGAGATGACCTCGAAGCCAGGCTCTGGCTCATCATCTGGCAGCAGGGGTAGGTCAGGGGAGGAGGCTCCCTCAGGGTGCGGCTGTAGGGCTCCCCGGAAGAAGTTGGTCACTCGAGAGAAGCTACTGAAGGTGGTGGAGTAGGGATCCTGGAGGAAGCGCTGGGGACAGGCGACAGGTATCAGAGCTGTCCTCCAGATCTCCACCCATCACAGCCACCTAGGCCCTGCATCTGGTTCTGGAACACTCACAGACACCACATTGGAGCTGTCCTGGTCAAAGAGCTGCAGATGATGGAAGGAGCTGGAGAGGGCAGAGGAGTCGTGGGGAAAGACCAAGTAGAGGCGGGGGTCCTGCGGAGAGCTGGGAGAAAGGGCACACACAAGAGGCCCCAGGCCCTGACGTACCTGGCCATACCTTGCTCTAGGTGCTACAGTCCCTTTCCCATCACCCAAATGTTATTGCAAGAAAAGGCTCCAGACCAGAGCTGGGCCGTGGAGGCCAGTGAGGCTTCTGCACTTCTGGGCCTGTGTGACTGATTCAGGGAGGAGCCAATGAGCAGCTTTGTGGGGATGAAGAGATACTTTCTATGCATCAGGAGACTACTACCTAAGTCCCATCGAGATCGGCCATTTCTTCCCTCCCTGCCCTCACTTTCAGTCTCATGTAGCCCACACTGGCCTTGAACTCTCCACCCTCCTGTCAGCCCTCCAAACAAATCCTGGGACCACAAGGGTATGTGCCTGGATCTTTCTAGCGCCTTTCCATTAGCACTGTGCTTTGCTCACTGTCCTGTGACTGCAGCCGCAGAAGGGCGTGCTGGCTCACAGGTCCATCGCAGGCAGGGGCTTACCTGGCCAACAGCAGGTAGCGGCTGAGGACCCGGAGCAAGGCCCGGGTGCCCCCTCTGTGAAAGTGCAAGGCAGGGAGGGAGCCTCCAGCCTGCGTCACCAGGACCAGGTAGGCCCAGCTGAGGCCTGGCTTCGATCTGCGGATGGACTTGAGCTCCCCCAGGCTCACCGAGAAGGCCCAGGAGCTCCGGGGGCAGCTGGGCTCTGCACCTGGGGAAAGCAGTGCGTTACTGGTGCCGTGCGAGCGGAAAAGGCCAACCCAGTGCGTTCTCTCCACAGCAGTCTTCAGAAGCCGTGGTGGAAGCCACCCTCCACCTCTGAGTACTCTGGAATTTCATGCGAAGTAAAACTGCCTTGCTGTGGAATAACCACACTGCCTTGGTGCGGAAGAGCGACAGGCAGCTAATCACAGGGTAACTTTTTTTTTTTCTGAGACATGGTCTCACTATGTAGCCTTTGCTGGCCTTGAATTCAGAGATTTGCCTGAATTTACTTGTACACTGTAAAGATTTGTCACTCCAATTGGTTTAATAAAATACTGATTGGCCAGTAGGCAGGCAGGAAGTGTAGGCAGGGCAACCAAACCAAGGATGATGGGAAAGAGAAGGGCAGAGTCAGGAGTCACCAGCCAGATGCAGAGGGAGCAGGAAATGGACGTGCCATGCTAATAAATGTACCACCATGTGTAAAAGCATAAATAGAAATATGGGTTAATTTAATTTAAAAGTTAGCTAATAACAAGCCTGAGCTATTAGCTGAGAATTTATAACTCATATTCAGCCTCTGAGTCGGTTATTTGGGACCAGGCAGACAGAAAGGGAAACATCCGATTACGCTGCCTAAGATTAGAAAGAAGCCCGGTGGACATGGCTGTCCCAGAATATTCCAGAACCTTCTCAGGCCTTCCTCAGTCCTCTGTCCCTAGTCTTCTGGCTGTCTTACCTCTAATGCCCTCTTTGCTCCAGGCACTACTTGAGCCACAACAAAGGTTTGGGAGGCTGAGCATGGTGACATATACCTTTAATCTCAGTACTTGACAGGAAGAGGCAGGCAAATCTCTAAATTCAAGGCCAGCAAAGGCTACATAGTGAGACCATGTCTCAGAAAAAAAAGTTACCCTGTGATTAGCTGCCTGTCAGCTCTTCCACAACCCACAAGCCTAGAAACCTTTAGGAGAACTCATGGGCACACCTAGAGCCAAGCCATTCTTTCCTAGGCCAGAAAGGAAGCATCTGGAAGCCACCTTGACTGTGGGTGACAAAGCCTTTGGACTATGATCACTAAGGGCAGGATGTAGCCACTAGACCACCGTGGCACAGCTCCACCTACCTCTCCTGGGCTCTGCCAGGTGGGGCCGTGGCCGCACTGTGCTGATGACAGCCCAGTCAGGTTCATAGCCTGGGTCAAAGGTAGGTTCCTCCTCTGCGGTGCTGGGCTCGCCTCCACTTGAGTCCTTGGGAGAAGAAATAATGGAATGAAAAGCTATGGTCTTAAGGGTTTCCAGCTTGCAGTTTGAAAGCCCCAGTAAGGGCTGGAGAGATGGCTCAGAGGTTAAGGGCACTGACTGCTCTTCCAGAGGTCCTGAGTTCAATTTCCAGCACCCACATGGTGGCTCACAGCCATCTGTAATGAGATCTGGTGCCCTCTTCTGCCCTGAAGGGATACACGCAAACAGAACACTGTATACATAAAAAATAAATAAATCTTAAAAAAAGAAAAAAGAAAGCCCCAGTGAGAAAGCAGCCCTTCGGGACAAGGGGGGAACAGGCAGGAGGGGGCAGAAAACTTGCTTAGTGTCACCCATGGTGGCTGAGGAAGAGCCAGGCAAGAAGAAACCTAGAGTCATGGCTACACCTGATGCCACAACACCCTGTCAGTGAATGAAGAGCCTAAGTGATGGGTACTGTCATTGTGACTAGCTGTGAGTCTACAGGGAACACTGCTGACAGTCACATGATGGACAGAAAGGGGTACTGCCTCAAAGGACACTGTAGAGCAGGGCCATCCAGACGGCTTGGCAGGTAAGATGGATGATCTGAGTTCAGTCCACAGAACCCACGAGGAAGAAGGACCAACTCTTCCAAGTAGAACACACACAGATAAGTAAATAAAGCCAAAAGACAGTTTAGTGGTTAACAGGGCTTGCTGCACAACACACAGACCTGAGTTTAGAGCTCAGCACCCGGTTTCCAGCACGTGTCTGCACCCATAGATAGGGCATGCACATGCCCATACACTCACACCACACCCATCCACCCTCACACAAACTAAATCTCTGGGCTAGTAAGCACTTATGCCAAACCTGAGTTCAATCCCTGGGACCCACTCAGTGGAAGGAAACTGCTTCTACAGGTTATCTTGACTTTCACACACCCACACCATGGCATATACACACAGTAAATAAATAAATATAATAAATAAACCTAACAGTAGATCAGAGGGAAAAAGACAGCTGCCTCAGACCAAACCCAGAAATGGGAACCAGACCGGGGTGTGTGTGTGTGTGTGTGTGTGTGTGTGTGTGTGTGTGTGTGTGTGTGTGTGTGTGTGATGGCGCACGCCTTTAATCCCAGTACTTGGGAGGCAGAGTCAGGCAGATCTCTGTGAGTTCGAGGCCAGCCTGGTCTGCAGAGTGAGTTCCAGGAAAGGAGCCAAAGCTACACAGAGAAACCCTGTCTCGAAAAAAAAACAAAACAAAACAAAAAAAGAAATGGGAACCCAGTCCTTCACCCAATAGGGGTCCCCAATCAGCCAAGAGGACAGGCCATCAGATCATTTCACAAACAGGCGCACAGGTCCCCGAGTACCCGCTGCCTTCCCCTTGAGTGGTGAAGAGAAGCGGGCGCCTACCTTCTTGGAGAAGAGGATCTGGGTCGAGTCTCCAGCCTCCTCCACCGGAGCCCAGTGCAGGAGGACGTCGCTGTCCTAAGGGGCAGAGGGAGGACTTAGTAAAGTCGCCCGAACTGCCCTCAGCCATCCATCCGAAGTCCCCACAGATGCCACCTCCATTCCGGCTCACCTTCTCCACCACACGGATGACGCCCGCGATGAGCGAGTCCGGGTCCTGGTGCTTCCTGGCGCTGGTGTGCAGGTACACGCCTCCCTTCTCAAATACCACCTGGGGGCGGGCATGGTGAGAGCCAGGGTACAGGAAGGGGCATCCAGGTCCGAAGACCCTGACTGACCCGCTAGGACGGGCGTGCGCAGCCTACAGGCGCGCCCCGCGCTCGGGCTGGCGTGCGTTTCCCTCCCCCAGGGGAGGGGCTGAGACAGACTCTCCCCATGGACCGTGGAGAGTGACAGCGTCGTTACGAGGACACAGTGCTTGCTAAGTGAGCGCCGCCTAGTCCCTGCACAGCGGAAGGTGGCAGCGGACCATCGCGGGGGCGGGGGGGCGCCTACAGACAAGCGAGGGAATGAGTTCCGAAGTCTTACCCTGTAGCTGGATCCTTCCATAGCCACCGCGGAGGTTCCACTGCCCCGATCTCCTCCTTTTCCGGGTCAATGTAGTGTCATGTCCGGAAAAAACGCTCCCTTCCAGGCCAGAGAGTGGTAGCGCCCCTAAAGTTGTAGCGCTGCAGTGGGTGAAACCATCTGTCTGAACAGGGTTGTTGAAACGCGAAGATTCAGGTCACGTGCTGAAGACAGACCTGTTGGCAAGGGTCGGCAGACGGCGCAGGCGCAGTATAACATTCTCGCCGCGAAGTAAACAAGTAGGAGGGCCCGTGAGCGCTCCCAACAACTCGTGATCGCTAGGGAACGCCTCTTTGGCGCTCCCCATATTTTATACTGGCATCGAAGCCAGTATTGTGCCATTTTTCTAGAGGGCAAGCCCGAGCGGCTCTGTGGAAGCCATGTTAATGCGGGGCGCTGCCATCTCTTTGCGGGGCGGGACGGCGAAGTGTTGGCAAAGCGGAACAGAGAAAGGAAAAGGTGAGAGGAGCTGAACCAGAGGCGCTGAAGGGCTCAGGATAAGGGGTGAAGCCGTCAGGCCTCTGGAAACGAAATTGCCCCAAATTCCTTAGTCACCGTGGAAAGAGGGCTGCGCCACCATTTTTAAGCTGGGCGAACCGAAGCAAGAAATACTGCCATATTGAATCTTTGCCAGCTTTGTGCTGAAGAGCGGGCGTGGGGGGGAAGCGGGTAGGCTGGACGGAGGGAGAGTCCATACGCTCTCCAGGCACATGAAGCCATGCTGACTGCCACGTCGGGGCGGGGGCCGTTCCCCTCCACCTCTGCGTGAGAAGCCGATTTCGAACGCGGGACGTCAGGCCGCCTGCCTTCGCTTCTTGTCACGTGTGAGCACAGGCATGCAGCCGTGTTTGTTGCTGGCAAGTCGAAATAGTGTAGCCGAAGTCTTTCACCATCTTTCCCACGAGCACCCTACTCTTGTCATCGCTCACTGCTTGCAGACGAAGCTTCTGGTTGCTATTTGATTTGGGGCATCCAGGAGAAGGGAGGCGGGGTGTACACCATGGAGGAGGGGCAGCTGCACGGAAGTGACGCAGGAAGCCGCCATGCCCTTTGAGGGCGGCGACGGCGCCTGGCCGGCCATGCTGGCTACGGGCACGTGAGTGGAGGCGGCGTTGTGAGCTGGGCTTTGGGAAGGATCTGGCTTTCCTCGGGTTGAGGGGCAGTGGGAGGGCGTGCGGCCATGGGAAGGGTACGGTCTGCGTAGGTCAGGGAGCAGCGATCCCCTTGCGACGCTTGGCTGAGTGCTGAATGGCTAACGCTCAACCCCTCGTGTCCGACTCGCGACGAATGCTAGACCAGCTGCACTTCTGTGGTGCAAACGGGCTGGGACCCTCACACTGTCGGTCAGCCGGGTCCATGCGGCTGTTTGGGGGGTCGCTGGTGGGTGAGGGGGCGCCTCTGGGCGGGACTTCCGGTCCCGTCCCCGCCGGGGCGGGACTTCCCGTCTCCTTCCCAGAGCAGGGGCCTCTGTGCGCCGCGGGCGTGCTTCAGCCCGGGGTCGCCGCCTTCGGTGGTAGGACCTCCCGGGGCCGCCCCGCTCTGCGCCCCGTGCTGCAGCCGTTTTCCTCCGTGGCTCCCGTCACGCCTGCCCCGGGAGGCCTGCACCTTCCCGCTGGGCAGCTCCCCCTTGCTGTCTGCCCCTGCGCCTCCCCTCACAGGCGGCCACGGGCCTAGGAGGTCCGAGTAAGTCGCCCTCCTTTGAGCCGCCTTTACAAGCCACTGGAGCGGTTCTCACACTGTTGCTGTGGCTGTTCCGAGAACTAGTGCGCAGGAGCTGGGTCCTGCCTTCATTTACTGTCTTCTGTTCCCAGAGACTTGAGAGCCCAGGCCAATAGCATACAGGCTGTCATCTTGGACCAGTCGCTTGCCCTGAGCCTTATGTTTCCAGACTCCTCCATCAGCTGGGAAAGGTGTGAGATGTGTGTAGGAGTCGCTGGGCGCCTCCTCAAGCTGTGGGTAGGACTTCCAGGTCCAGCAGACGGTTCTGTCAAACCACTACAGCTCATCCCTGTGTCTGGGGCTGGCGTCTGCAGCCTTCTCCTTCTCAATGGGAAGATGGGATGGGAAGTCTAGTCTCTTGAATCAGGCAGGGTGGAGCTCAGGGTTGGCAGAGGGCTCCGGACACAGACTGCCCTTGTCAGTGGCCACTTCGGCTGGTGGAGCAGTCAAGATTCCGTCTTCCTGAGTTTGGAGCTTTAAGACTGTAACGTGGAGTGACCACAGCTGCTTCATGTCGTAGGAAGTGAGAGATTGGTTAGGAATGGTTTGCACCTTCTGGTCCAGCATGAGCAGTTCCCACCTTGTTAAGTCAGGTGGCAGGCGACCAGTGTGGAGTCTGAGCAGGCTGGCTTTTTTGAGTGTGAGTGACAGAAGAGCTTTCAAACTGCATTCAGACTTTAGATTCTGTTTCTCTTTACTGTGGTCCTGGTGGTCTTGAATCCCTCCAGTGGTAGGGTGCACAGTGCCTCCAAGGAGGGACCTCAGCTGCCCACACCCTCTGGTTGGTGGGGAAGAGAGGCACAGTGGTCCATAATCACACTCCAGGTTTGAGTCAGTCTTGGTGGGGACCCAGATCCTTGCCCTCCAGGAGCCCCCTGTCTGATGGGGAAGCAGGCGGACAGCCCTAGAGGATCTTCAGAGCCCTGAACAGCAGGGGCTGAGGAGGTATAACCACTGTGGTGTGATTCTGAGCATCCTTAAAGTGGCAGTTAACACGGCAGTTCCGCGTAGTTTATCTGATCATTTGGGTAAACTTAGAACCAGCAAAGAGATCAGTTACAGGATCCAGGAGAGCTGAGGTGCAGTCCAATGTGGTTCTCTGGAGGACTCTGACTTGGTCTGCAATCCAGCATTCAGGATCACAAGGTAGCCAAGAGAGCCAGCATCTAGCCTCTCCGGTCTTAAGGGTCCAAAGAGGCCACACCCCAGGGCCAGGTCATAGGCAGGTGTATCAGTTACCTGCTGCCTCACTAGGGGCAGTGCTTCAAGGTCAGCTGGAACAGTTACCCACTACACATCCTCCTTTGCCCAGAGCTCAGCCCCATCCTAAGAGAGTGACCCTGGAAGCCGGGGGCAGGAGGGCGGGGGTGCTGGAGGCTGGGGAGACCTTGAGAGGGTGTGGCTCCCTCACCAGATGAGTGTAAGGTTGGCAGTGACCTGAAGGCCAGTGAGCTGAGTGCAGGGTCCATCTGGTCCTGGAACCTCTGGAGGGCAGTTCCCCTGCAGTGGAAGAGGACCTGCTGGACCAAGTGAAGGATGGCGGCCCGGCAGTGGCCAAGGCCCTGTGCTAAAGAAACTTTGCAAATCACCTGTGGTTTTCATTGAGACCAGTCTCTGTGTCCGAGGCTGACCTCAAAGCCTCTGAGTGTTGTGATTTCAGGTGTATGCTACCATGCGTGGCTCACATATGTATTAACGTCCTACACACCGTGGAAAAGGTGCATATGAAATTCATGTAAGTCTTCAAAGACTTTTATCAGGCTGGATATGTGGTGCTTCACACCTCTCATTCCAGCTACTTGGGTAGTAGAGGAAGGAGGATTGCTAGGGGTACGTGTCAGTCCTATCTTCAAAACTAGACAGGCCTTGATGCAGCTGAGGTGATGCTTGCCAGCACTGATGAAGTCTGGGTTCAGGTCCCGGCACCACATAAACCAGGTGTGGTGGTGTGCACGTGTAACCCCAGCACTCAGGAGTTGGACACATGAGAATCAGGACTTCAGAGTCACCTTTATCCACATAGTCAGTTTGTGGCCATCCTGAGTGCTTGAGAGCCTGTCTCAAAAAATAGGAAGAGCCCAAACTGAAATAACCACAGAACCAACTTGGCTACAATGCTCATGGCCGACACAGATGAAGACTCCAGGCTTTGGAGTGCTCCTGTGTGGAACAGGTTGGGGTCCAGATGAAACCTAGGGCTGGAAATGACTAGTTCGGGTCCAGGGGAAGCAGGTTTGAGAAAGGGGTGGAGCTCGGCTGGGACAGGTGCATGCCACGGAAGGGGAGTCCCGTTGGGACGTGGACCCTCAGGATGGGCAGAGATGGTAACTGCACAGCCTCAGC
This sequence comes from Peromyscus californicus insignis, assembly GCF_007827085.1. Lineage (NCBI taxonomy): Eukaryota > Metazoa > Chordata > Mammalia > Rodentia > Cricetidae > Peromyscus > Peromyscus californicus. The sequence continues at coordinate 175,999,488 of NW_026294562.1, read as the reverse complement.
CCCTCTGTCCTGCTCTGGCCCACAGGGCGCGGATGGCGTCTGGGCGGCCAGAGGAACTGTGGGAGGCCGTCGTGGGGGCCGCCGAGCGCTTCCGGGCCCGCACTGGCACAGAGCTGGTGTTGCTGACTGCAGCGCCGCCGCCGCCGCCCCGCCCAGGGCCCTGCGCCTATGCCGCCCATGGCCGCGGAGCCCTGGCAGAGGCCGCCCGCCGCTGCCTCCACGACATCGCCCAGGCACACAGAGCTGCCACCGCCACCCGACCTGGTCCCCCACCAGCACCACAGCCGCCCAGCCCTGCTCCTAGCCCTCAGCCTCGGCCAGCCCTGGTGAGGGAGGATGATGAGGAAGATGAGGACGAGCCCACTGAGACAGAGACTTCTGGGGAGCGGCTGGGCGGGTAGCGATAATGGAGGTGAGCTGGTGGGACTGGCGCTGGAGCGGGGTTGCTGGTCGCTGGACACTTGTCCTAATGTATCCTTAGGACAGCATTCCCTAGCAGCCTCACAAGGTCCAACAGCACATGCTGTGTTAAACAGACACACGGTTTCCTTGAGGGCTGGTCTGGCCAAGGAACTGGAGCATGGTTCTCTGTGAGAGGTGCAGGAAAGGAAGGGTAGGGCTGCTGCCACAGCTGAGGAAGCAGGAGCAGAGGAGGTTCCAGACAGTCTGCAGGGCGTGTTGAGCCTCGGGTAGCATGTCCCATGTCCCATGGAGTCCCACTGTGGGGAACTGGAGCTAGAGACTGCTGTTTGGAGAGAGTCGGGAAGTTGGCTATTTCTCAGACTGTACCGCAACCACAGGGCTCTGAGGGTGAGTAGGAATTACTCATTTGCTATCATTGCTTATGGCTGGTCACCTCATCCTTCCTGAGAAAACCAGCATGTCATGAAGGGTATGGGCTCTGGAGCCAGGTGGTATGGCCACAGGGGCTTGTCCCCACCAGACCATCTTTTTGAATTATTTTGGGTCACATTGTCCCAGGCAGATCTTTTTTTTTTCTCAAGATTTATTTATTTTATGTATATGGTGCTCTATCTGCGTGTACACCTGCATGCCAGAAGAGGGCATCAGATCCCATGATGGATGGCTGTGAGCCACCATGTGGGTGCTGGGAATTGAACTCAGGATCTTTGGAAGAACAGCCAGTGCTCTTCACCGCTGAGCCCTCTCTCAGCCCCCACTACCCCCAGGCAGATCTTAAGAGGTTCCGTGTTGAAGCTCTTTGTGGGCACCGGGAAGGGGCCCTGAGTGAGCTGACAAACGCAGACTGTTGAGGCCCAGGGCCTGTCCCACCCACAGGACTCTTCATGATGGATGAGGATGCCACTCTCCAGGACCTGCCCCCCTTCTGCGAGTCAGACCCGGAGAGTACAGATGGTGAGGGTCCTGGGTTGTCCAAGCCCTGGGAGGCCAGGCCGAGGGGAGGGGGCAGAAGCTGAAGCCTTCCTGTGTCACAGACGGCAGCTTGAGTGAGGAGACCCCCGCCGGCCCCCCGGCCTGCCCCAAGCCCCCGGCCGCAGCCCTGCCCACCCAGCAGTACGCCAAGTCCCTGCCCGTGTCGGTGCCAGTGTGGGCCTTCAAGGAGAAGAGGACAGAGGCGCGATCGTCAGATGAGGAAAACGGCCCGGTGAGGGGGGAGCGAGACAGGTGGGATGGCCGCGAGTGGCTTGCTGCAGGGAGCCCACTGCAGTTTAGGAGGAAGGCGAGGTCAGATAGGGAAACTGAGGCTCAAGGTCAAGTTATTTCCCACGATTCCTGTCCCCAACACCATTCTGTGTGCGGTGCTCTCAGGCTGTGCTGGCCTGGACCATCCTTCACAGAAAACCCCTGAGGCGGAGGGGGAAACGAGGCACTGTGGAGAGGACACACGGCTTCCCCCGACTTCCCCTGGCCAGGTTCCCATCTGACGCCCCGCGGGATCCAGGCGGGGACCTGCTGTCCTGGCAGGCCAGGACCGTGGAGGGGGCTGGGGGGGTCGGGACGTCCAGGTCCATAGCTGCTGGACCATCCGGGCAGGAGGGCTGGAACTGGGCGCTGCGCACTGAGCGCCTTCTCCCTCCACAGCCCTCCTCGCCAGATCTGGACCGAATCGCTGCTAGCATGCGGGCACTGGTGCTGCGGGAGGCCGAGGACACCCAGGTCTTCGGGGACCTGCCGCGGCCGCGGCTCAACACCAGCGACTTCCAGAAGCTGAAGCGGAAATACTGAGCGGACAGAGCGCCGAGCGGGCTGAGGGCGGCGCTCCGTCCGGCCGCCGTGCGCTCCGCTCCGCCGTGGGTCTTGGAGCCTTCCTCCGCCCAGCAACAGGACACTTCTTTCCGGGATTGGCCCGCTCGCAAACGCTCAGTGGGTCAACTCCGTCTCTTGCCTAGCGACAGAAGCTTTACCCGCGGAGCCCGGCTGCGGGACGGTGGCGGCTGCGGACGGTGGCGGCTGCCCGACGTCCCGAGAGCCGCAGGCCGCCCTGCTGCAGTCCCCACCGGTTGGCCCAGGCCTCCTGGGGGCGTGGCCGAGCCCTCCCGCCCCAGCGTTGGCCGGAGGCCTGGAGTTTGTTACACTACGGGGCTGGTTTTTTGTTTTTGTTTTTGCCCTAGTCCTGACACTTGGATCCGGTTCCCCACGGGGACAGTCCGGTCCTGCGCTGCGTCTGACGCCCCCATAGGTTACACCCCACAACAGCCTGTCCATCAAAGTCTGTCCTTTACCCAGGACGGTACCAGCTTCCTGTCCCCCGACCCCAACAGGTGCCTTAAAGGGCCCTCTCCCACCCAGGGTAGGGGGCAGGGGGCCTCTACCGCTCTCCGCCCTGGCCCTGGGTGCGGGGGAGTGGGGTGGGGGCCGGGAGTCGGGAGGGGCGCTCTGAGAGATTAAAGTTTTACCTCTGACTAACGAGTGCGTGGTGTGCTGTGGGTGGGTGCTACGCTGCGGCGCCCGCTCAAATAACATGAAATTCGGGCTAAGACGGCATTCCGGCCGGTTACGGCGGGAACCTCCCGCCTCCCACCAAGCGGGCAGCGCGGGCAGCTGCTTGTCCCCTTTGCGCTGGCTCCTTAGTCTATCGGCATTTCCATCTACCCCACCACGCCCGGCTTTAGCGCATTTGCCCCCGGAGGTGGGAGTGACTTTGATTTGACAGCGGAGAACTCAACATCATGGAAATAAAGGAAGAGTGTGTGCGGCGGTGGGGTGGCGGGCACTGAATGCTAGGGACAAATACGGCTTCTTTCTGCTGTCTCAGAGGAGTGAAGAAGGCCGGCCCTGTGGCGCACGTCTGTCATCCCGGCAACAGGGAGGTGGATTTAGGAGGCACAGGAATTAATGTCAACCTGGACTTCTAGAGACCCTGCCTTAAAGAACAAATCAAAGCCAGGCTAGCCCTTATTCCCAGAACTCAGGAGGCAGAGGCAGGCGGGTTTCTGAATTTGAGGCCAGCCTGGTCTACAGAGTGAGTTCCAGGACAGTCAGGGCTACGCAGAGAAACGCCCTTTCGAAAAACAAACAAAAATAAAGCAAAAAACCCCACCAATGGCCAGGTGTGGTGGTGCTCACTTATTTGGGTTATTTTGTTTTTCGGGACAGGATTCCTCTATGTACCCAACTGTCCAGGAGCTTGTGCTGTAGACCAGGCTGACCCTGAACTCAGAGATCTGCCTGCCTCTGCCTACCAGTGCTGGGATTAAAGGTGTGAGTCACCACTGCCTGGTTGTAGCGCTTGCTTTTAATACCAGTATTTGGGAGGCAGAGGCAGGCAGATCTCTGCAAGTTGGAGACCAGCTAGGGTGTTGTGGTGGACTAACATCCAAGCCAAATAATTCATCTAGGCTGAAAGATAAGCCCAATTGGGCTTCTTGACAGCAGATTTCGCTCACAGAAGGAGGAAGCAAGGAGGGTCGTGGGACCTTCCCCTTGAGTGCCCTGCTGCTCCTCACGAGCAGCTATATTCAGTTCTGCCCTAAAGGGGCTAGAGGATATAGGCGATGAAGAAGTAGGGGGAAAGGCTCTATCCTGTGCAGTATGGGAAAGGTGTCATGCCTGCCAGGTAAAGAAAGGCTACCCAGTGTGGCGTTTGCAGATAGCACCACACCCTGAGTAAGTAACTCCTCACGATGCTCTGTAAGCCCAGTAAACTCACTGGTTCCCCCAGATTGATCTCTGGTGGAATCGTATTTCGGTTTATCTTTCAGACTTTAGGAGGAGGGTAGACATTGTTTAGGTCTCCACTTGGAAAGAAACGTTTTTTTAGAGGTAGGGACAGGGTCTCACTGTAGTCCTGGCTGGCCTCAAACCCAGAGATCCGCCTGCTTCTGCCTCCTGAGTGCTGGCATTAAACAGGTGTGCCACCACGCCCCGGGAGGAATTGGGGGAGGGGGGTTCGAGACAGGGCTTCTCAGTGTAGTTAGGAGCCTGTCCTGGAACTCGCTCTGTAGCCCAGGCTGGCCTCGAACTCACAGAGATCCGCCTGGCTCTGCCTGCCGAGTGCGCCACCACCGCCCGGCCCAGGAAAGAATTTTAACAAGAATATATCCTGAGACCTATCTCAGCAAACAAACTAAAACCAAACTAAGTGACTCCCGGTAGGGCTCTAGTGCCCACGGATCCAGACGCCCCCTGGCCGCGGGCTCATAAAGCCGCATGCGGGTCAGGGGCGGCGCATGCGCCGTGGGAGGAGGAGCCAAAGCTTCCGACAGTTCTTTCCCACAGCTGTGGTGAGTTTGGGAATGAATTCGGAAGTGACCCCAACTGCGCCATCCTCACTAGCTACGTATTGACACTGCTGTGGCAGCTTGGGAAACGTTGAACCCGCCCACGGGTCAGGGGCGGAGTTTCCGGAGCGGCTCTAGTGGGAAGGCAGGACTTCCGGTAGCGGACCCAAGCTGGCTGCAGCGAGCACAGCAGGAACTCGTCCTCCTTCGCCGCATCCCGGGATGTCACGGCTGGGGTCCCGGGGCCGCCTGTGGCTGCAGAGCCCCGCTGGAGGACCACCCCCTATATTCCTGCCGGATGGCCAAGCGCTGGTCCTCGGTCGGGGGCCCCTGACCCAGGTGACGGACCGGAAGTGCTCCCGAAATCAAGGTGGGCGCGGGAGTGAATCTGCGGCCGCAAGAGCTGCAGGGGAGCTTGTGCCTAGCCAGGAGCTAGACGGGCTTTCGGGGAGGGACAGAGCGGACCCGAGAGACTGTCACCCGGCCGAGGTGCTCACAGCAGAGACGGTTTCTGAGCAGGATGTGTCGGGCCGTGCCCGAGACCTAGGGTCTACTCAGTGTGTCTCATTAGAGCACGCCGACCGACCCTACAGATAAAAAACCACCTGACCTGGGCAATCCCGGGTCTCTGGCAATCCTAGGGACTCTGGTCTCTCCAAGTGTAGGTCTCGGCCTTATTGAGGAATGAACGAACTGCCTCGGGCCGAGGGTGACCTGTCATCCAGACACTTGGGTGGGAAAGACATGAGGATCAGTTTAAGGCCGGCCACCAGTATGTGGCGAGTTCTAGGCTACTTTGGGTTACTTGAGGCCCTGTGTTGGGGGAGGGAGGAAAGTGCGTCTTCCTCCGAAGTGCAAGGTGTAGTCTGTAGCTGGCCACGCCCCTACGTGATATAAAGCCTGACTCCATCCCCTTACCCTCAGTGGAGCTGATTGCAGACCCTGAGACCCGGACAGTGGCAGTGAAACAGGTACCAGTGTCTCAGCAACGGGTAGCAAGGACTTGGGGGAGGGGCCGGGGTGGAATTGCAGCCCTTCACAAGGCTAGTTAGCTATTTCCTTTCCCATCGTGCCAGACTGGACGCCTGTCACCTCTCAAAGTTCTGGCTGGTAGCACGAAGTGACTAGGTGGAAAGATTAAGGATCTAATTGGGAAATGGGGTATTGGACTTGGTGGGGAGGTGGGTGTTCCCTGAGGGGGTGGAGCCAACCCTAGCTCCTCCTTTCTCCACAGCTAGGCGTTAACCCATCAACTGTTGGGGTCCAGGAGTTGAAACCAGGGTTGTCGGGCTCTCTAAGTTTGGGGGACATCCTGTATCTGGTCAATGGCCTACACCCCCTGACCCTGCGTTGGGAAGAGATCAGCACATCGGGATCCCAGCCAGATACTCCACCGGGCACTCCTCCTGTGGATCCAGTGGACCAGGAGGATGCTGAGCCTCAGAAAAAGCGGGTACGGAAATCGTCCCCTGGCTGGGAGAGCTTCAAGAAGTTACTGGTGTTCACGGCATCTGGGGTAAAGCCCCAGGGCAAGGTGAGTTCACTGTCATGCCATTTAATCCCAAGGTTTGCTGAGCAGCCCTGGGATGGTCTTATCAAAGTCTCTGAGCCTCGGGCTGGAGAGATGGCTCAGAGGTTAAGAGCACTGGCTGCTCTTCCAGAGGTCCTGAGTTCAATTCCCAGCACCCACATGGTGGCTCACAGCCATCTGTAATGAGATCTGGTGCCCTCTTCTGGGGTGAAGGCATACATACAAACAGAACACACTGTATACATAATAAAATAAGTCTCTGAGCCTCAGCTCAGATTGTTGAGACCCCAGTGTTAGCTGCCACCACTAAGGTGCAGGATACCGATCAGGCCCTGTGATCAGTGATGACCAAACCTTTTTTGGATGTGTTTATGGACCACTCTGAAATGACGAAGCCACTGAAAATGTGGAGTCTAGTCCCTGGCTGGGCGCTCAGCCAACAGCGAGTTTTGTTTTAAAATTTTACTCATTTTTTTCATGTGAGCCTGGATGACTTTATGTGCATCACATGTATACAGGTGCCTGCAGAGGCCAGAGAGCACTGGGTTCTCTGGAGCTGGAGTTACAAGCAGTTGTGAGCCACCTCATGTAACCACTGAGTCATCTCTCCAGCTCTTCCAACAAAGACCTTTGCTCTTTCTGAGCTGTAATCCTCCAAGGAGATGCTCAGGACACCAGTCTCCATTAAGGGCTGGAAAGGGGAGCAGAGGACACAGGAGCAGTAAGGTTCAGGGCTGTCTTCTCTACCTCAGTCATGCACTCTGGGACTTGGGTTCCCTGCTCCTAAGGGTAACCCCAGTATCAAAGGGCTGGTGTCAGCCAGCCTGTGAGGAAGGCCAGAGATAACAGTACTCCTGTCCTTGTTTTTGGTGATACCAGGTGGCTGCCTTTGACCTAGACGGGACTCTCATTACCACCCGCTCTGGAAAGGTCTTCCCCACTAGCCCTAGTGACTGGAGGTGAGGTGGGACATGGGAAGAGGCTGGGATGGGAGCCCAGAGTTCTCTAGGCTACAAGACACTTGCTACTTCCCTCGGACCTTAGGATTCTGTACCCAGAGATTCCAAAGAAGCTACAGGAGCTGGATGCTGAGGGCTACAAGGTATGTAGGTGTATGTATGGATATTTTCTAGATGCCAAGAGATACAAGGTATGAGGGCTAGTGTGTGTATGCATGGATACATGCAGGTTTGTGTGGCAAGTTCAGGCTGAGCTGTGGTGAGGGGGCTCCAGTGTGTCCCTGTCTATCCCCAGCTGGTAATCTTCACCAATCAAATGGGCATTGGACGAGGGAAGCTGCCAGCAGAGGCGTTCAAGGCCAAGGTGGAGGCTGTGTTGGAGAAGCTGGGGGTCCCATTTCAGGTACAGCCAGAAGGGACACTGAGGGGCTGTGTGGACAGGGACCCAGAGAAGACGTGGAATGGGGGCCTTTGCTAGGGTTATGCTGACAGGAGTGCTTGGAGACCCCAGCACTGAGGACAGTGTGACCTGGCCACCCCCACAGGTGCTGGTGGCAACGCATGCAGGTCTAAACCGGAAGCCAGTGAGCGGCATGTGGGAGCACCTTCAAGAGCAGGTGAGCATCCTCCCTGTGTGGCTGTCCCCGGCCCCTCAGGCTCTGCTGCCCTTGCCCCTCAGCCATCCTTGCCATCTGTCAATCCCAGCTTTGGACTTGGGAGACCAGCTCTCAATCTCTCTAAAGAGCAGAACTGCTGAGAAGTTGCAGGTCAAGGGTCTGCACACAGGGAAAGACTGTAAATGCCTTGAGGGAGTGCAGGGGACCAACTCCAGCCTCCTCAGAGGTCTGAAGCAGTTAGGTGAGCAGAGATGCTCATGGCTGAAGGGAGAGCTTGGCAGGTATCAGGGACATGGGAAATGGCGGAGAAGTGGTCCAAGGATGAGAGCATACGGATCCAGAAAGGCAGACCCTGATTAAGGGCCATAACCCAAGCAGTTAGAGCAGGGAGTTGGGGCTGCCGTGGGATGTACGCCCTCTGCAGGCCACTGGGGGAGCAGAGGAAGACACTCGGCAGCTAAGCCCTCGTGTATAGGGGGTCTAGCCAGCCCCCGTGCTTTCCCATATAGAGGGGCTCCTCACTTCCTCTCTTTGCAGGCTAACGAGGGCATGCCCATTTCCATCGATGACAGCATCTTCGTGGGAGGTAAGAGGAGCAGGCTTCTGGGGGCGTCGGGAACCTCTTCTGAGCTCATTGGTGGACTTCCTTACAGATGCAGCAGGGCGCCCGGCCAACTGGGCCCCAGGGAGAAAGAAGAAGGACTTCTCCTGTGCAGACCGCCTGGTGAGCCCGCCGGTACCCGTTCCCCATTATCCCTGCCCGTGACCCCGCTCACACCCACCCCTGCTGTACCTCTGATCCCTTCTGGCCATCTTTCCTCCTAGTTCGCCCTTAACATCGGCCTGCCCTTTGCCACTCCAGAGGAGTTCTTCCTCAAGTGGCCAGCAGCTGGCTTTGAGCTTCCAGCTTTCGACCCGGTGAGGCACAAAGGTCAAGGGTGAGAGGCCCCTGGTCGGCTCCCCCGGCTTATGCTTTTTGTTCCCCTGCCAGAGAACCGTCTCCAGCGCCGGGCCCCTCTACATACCAGAGTCCAGCTTCCTCCTCAGCCCCAACCCAGAGGCAGTGGTCACAGTTGGATTCCCTGGGGGTGAGACGCCACAGCCCGACCTCTGGCTCCCCCTTTCAATCACTTGGGTCCTAGACACTAGCTGATGGCCACACTGCCCCCCACAGCCGGCAAGTCCACCTTCGTCCAGGAGCACCTGGTGTCAGCTGGATATGTCTATATAAACAGGGTGAGGCTGCACCCACCCTCCCTGAGCACTGTCCTGGGGGTGGGGCTCCCCAGACTGACTTGTGACCTGTCCTGGGTCCCACAGGACACATTGGGGTCGTGGCAGCGCTGTGTGAGCTCATGCCAGGCAGCACTGAGGCAGGGGAAGCAAGTTGTGATTGACAACACCAATCCAGATGTCCTGAGTCGGGCCAGGTACTGGCCCCCATGGCAGGGGTGGGGTGGGCAGAGTGGTGGCTGGCAGTGACAGCAGCACCTGCTTCCTCCACAGGTACATCCAGTGTGCCAGAGATGCAGGCGTGCCCTGCCGCTGCTTCAACTTCTGTGCTACGCTGGAGCAGGCTCGCCACAACAACAGGGTGAGCCACACTCCAGGCCTCGCCCCTCATCTAAGCCCCATGGCCCCTGACCTCTGCGCCTCTTTTTGCAGTTCCGAGAGATGACCGACCCCTCGCATGCACCGGTGTCAGACATGGTCATGTTCAGCTACAGGTTCAGGGACTCCAGGGGACTAGAGGGTGCAGGAAGTGGGGGTAGGGGGTGCAGAGCCTCACCCACACTTATGTCCCGCAGGAAGCAGTTTGAGCCCCCCACACTGGCCGAGGGCTTCCTAGAGATCCTTCAGATCCCACTCCGACTCCGGCCACATCTGGACCCAGCGCTGCAGCGGCTGTACTGCCAGTTCTTGGAGGGCTGAGCCCGTAATAAACACTACTGCTGCTACTCTGTTCATGGCCGCCTTGCTGGGGATGTGGGAGGCACCTGCCAGGGCACTCCACTGAACTCAGGCTTACGTGTGAGCTCCTGGGCACCTACCACACCTGGCCTGGGGACGAGCAGCCAGGGCTATTTTGGGGTGGAGGACTCAGCAACAGGTGTCAGAAGCCAGTTGTGGGACACTGACCTGATGGGCGTTTGAGCGGGTGCAGTAGATTAAATGTGTCAAAGGAAGGCTGTCATGTGGGTCATTAGCCTGACAGGCCTACCTTTCCACCCAGAGATGGTCTCCCCGACTCAGCAGCTCTGCATGTGGGGTGGACCCACTGTGTGACCTGGGTCCGTCCATCTGGCACTGAGCATACAATCAGCAAGGAGGGGCAACGTGTGGGTTAAAAGGCTTTATTAGGGGAACATACAGGGGCAAGGACCATCCTTGGAGACCTCAGGACGCTGTCCTCCAGGCTGCTGGGCAGGTACAGTCCCCAGGAGCCCCTGCTCAGAAGCATCTGACCTGGGAGGCAGTAGGAAGGGGTGGCTTCTACTCATGAGACTGCACCCTACCCCTGGGCACCTAAGGCACCCATACCTTGCCAGGGATACAGGTCCCAGAAGGCAGTGCCTCATGGCAGCAGTTTCCCTAAAGCCAGGACCACCCCGCTGCTTCCGGAGAAAACAAGTGCTGCTCACCAGTCTCCATGGGGCCTCGTCTGGGACTGTGGCCCGCCCAGCCTGGGAGTCCACTAGCCACCCATCTGCAGAGACAGAAGCCAGGAGAGGGTCAGAAGGGGCACCCGGGGGCAGGGCCCATGAGTGCATGCATGGCAGAGCCCCTTTACCCCTCGCTGCTGCTGCTCCTGCTCCAGGCTCCGCTGCAGGACCTGCTGCTGGTTGGCAATGACCCGACGGATACCGTTGACAAAGTTGCTCTGGTCGTGCGGGATGAGGCCAATGAAGATCTTTTTCTCCGAGGAGTACAGGAGCATCAGCACACGTACCTCACAGGAAGCCTTATAGGAGAAGTGCACGCAGCCCGCCTGACGGCAGGCCCAAGTCAGCACACTCATTTACCCACTCCTCAGCCACAAGCTGGCCCATCTGGGAACAGCTGGACCCAAGACTAATAGGTCCCTAAAACCAGGTCCCAGGGGGTTCAAGGCCGCCGGGCATGTAGCCCCACCGTGGGCAAGTCCGTTCCTTTACATTGGAGAAAAGGCCCATGAGACTCCTATAGACCCTGGCTGTTAACAGTGCCAATAACCAAGGGCTCCCCACAGATGTCCTGTGGTACCTCATGAGGTCCAGCTCAGGAATCACGTGCTGCTGCTCAGAGGGAAACTCAAGTTCCAGAGCTATAGGCCTCTCAAGTTCCCTGGGAATTGTGGGCTGAGCTGAGAGCATGCAGTGGTTGGCAGCCCTGTGCTAAATGGGGATAGGCACTGGTCTAGGCAGGGCCCTCTCTAGCTAGGGGGCCTGCTGGTAGTGTCGCTCTGTAATGACAAGCCTGGGCCTTCAGTAGAAGCCACCAGTCAGGGCTTGAGGGCTGCGGGGGACCGCACATGCCAACAGGTGGCCCTGGTGCAGTTACAGGCCACAGGCAGCTGCATTAGCCTGTCTCTCCTTGGCTGCCGCCCTCCACTCACAAAGCCATTGTCCATGATCCGGCAAAGGCTCTTCAGAGTCTCCATGTCCTTAGTGAAGTGGAACTGTACCAGGCGCGAGTTCCGGAACAGCGGCACGAGGGTGGTCTGCGGGAAGGCCAAGGCCCACTTGTGAAACCCCAGCTCTCTGTGGAAGCCCGGCAGCACTGCACCAGCCCGCCACAGGGTCTTCCGCCCGCCCCCAGCCTGGCATCCCCTGCACCTCACCAGCAACTGCTGTGGGATGAGCTGCATGAAGAGCTTCCGTGGCCACTGATCTGTCCTCCTGCCACAGCAGACAGCAGGTATCAATCCTGAGGTCCTCCCACAGCGGCCTGCACTGCCATGGGCCTGCCTGCCCCGCCCCCACCCCACCCTACTCACAGGATCTCCCCTTGGTTCACGTAGACGTGGGATGGCAGCCACCGCTTGGACCGGCTATTGGGCTCAGGCCTGGGCTTTGGGGCAGAGCGAGAGGGCATTTCAGGGGAGGGCAGAGGAGGGCCAACAGCCCACACAGCCCCCGCAGCTCACCTCCTGCCACTCCATGACACCACTCCATGCCAAGAATTTGTTGTTGACGATCTGAACAGGTCCAGAGTGCACGCCTCCAGGACCCACGGCCTGTGGACAGGACACCAGTCTGCTGCCAGCAGCTCCGGCTCCTAATTTCCCACTAGCTGGCTGCAGCGCTGACTGCAATTCCAGCAGGCCGCAGACTGGTTCTGTGCTCACTGCCAACATTCTGTGCTCCCAAGTGACCTAAGACAAGTCTCAGGCCCTGGGTGGTGTGGAGGCCCACAGCTACCTTTAGCAGCTAGCAGGTGGACACCATGAACATTTGGCAGCCAGGTGCCAGGACACATTGCCACCCTCCAGAGACTTTGGGCCTCCTGCTCTGCAAAGGATTCTACACCCAGGACCCACCCCAGCAGTCTCCTGTACCCTTCAAAGCCTATAAAGCTACTTTTCCCACCAAGTCAAGGCCTGTCTGGATGGGCTGCTGCCTTTCCACAGCTCCCCTGATGCTCCTTACTTCTGCCTTCACATCACACTCCACACCAGTCAAATGTAGATGGTGAGCCAACTGTGGTACCAGGACCAGGCTGCACTCAGCTGGCACACCTGTTTGCGAGTGGTGATGACCTGCCGTATGGCGTTGACAAAGCCGCTCTGGTCGTAGGGGATGAGACCCATGAAGATCTTCTTCTTAGACGAGTACAGGAGCATCAGCACGCGCACCTCACAAGGAGAAATGTGGGGGAAGAGCATGCAGCCCGCCTGTGGGGACAGGGCTGCAGATCAGGGGCCTGGCCCTCCACGTTCAACATCTGACCTGCTTGGACAGGCCAGAGTCACTAACACACAGCTCAGTCAAGCCTTCCCAAGAGCAGGTGAATCACTCTTCGCTACCTCCTCAGCCCGACAACTAACAGGGCAGGGACAGTGGGAGCCAAGGACGTATACGGCCATGTCCCCCACTTCTCTCCAGACCCCAGCCTTGCTGCTGGGTTAACAGCAGGTGGCAGGGTGCTGGAGAGAAGGCTCAGCACTGAGAACCAGCTGTTCTTGTTTGGACCGAGGTTTGGTTCCCAGTTCGCAATCTTCCACACAGTCCCATGGGATCTGACGCCCTCTCCTGGTCTCTGCAGCACCAGGCGTACACATGACACATACATACCATTTAAAAAAACAAAACCAAACAAAATCCTTACATTTTTAAAGAACAGGTAGTGGGCAGGCTGCTGTATCACCCAGGGCAGGCCCCACCTCCCCTCTGAGGACCCCAGCACCCCGTCTGTAGGGGTCTGGCCGCACAACACTGAGGTGCCAGGTCCTCTTCAATGGGAGGACAGCTACCTTGTAGGCCACCCCATCCTGTGCCAGGATGGAGAACCTGTACCTCACCAGCCAGCCTTCTGGACTAATTCTCCAGATCCTGGGCCCAACTCCAGGATACTATCCCAGAGCTGCTGCTGGTACAAGGTTGCGGCCTCACATGTCCCAGTCTGTGGGTCCCAGAAAAAGGACACATCCTTGGAGGTGGCCAAGTAGGAGGGGCAGACCAGCCTAAGGCCGAGCCAGGGAAGAGCCTGGAGTCTAATCCTCTGCATGCATGGGCTGGTGGCTTCCTCCGACCCTGTCCCGCCACCTGCTACAGCCCAGTGACCTCAGACTGGGTCCATAGTAGGGGCTGGCCACCAGATGACAAGACCAAGACCACCACCACCACCACCCCCATACACACGCGCGCGCGCACACACACACACACACACACACACACACACACACACACACACACACACACACCCTGAGTAGCAAGGCATGCTGGACTCCACAGGCAGGAAATGAGGAACACCATACACTCTGGCCAACTCACAGGTTCCTGTACCTGTTGCTTCACAGTACCACCTCACCAAGGTCCCAGGATGACCATTTAAGAGGTACAGAAGACTCCCATCACAGGACTGAACTAGGTCCCACCCCACTGCCCCCCCATCCCCACTCACGAAGCCGTTGCCCATGATGCGGCAGAGGCCCTTAAGCGAGTCACAGTCTCTGTTCGTGAAGTGGAACTGGGCCAGCTGAGAGTTTCGGAACAGGGGGCCCAGTGTGGTCTGTGGGTGATAAGGGCAGCCACTGATCATGGTGAGGCAAGTGTGGGGAGATCCTGGGGTGAAAGTTTGGCTCTGGGGGCAGGGCTTGGGCTATGCGGGCACAGTCCCACTGGTCTCACCAGCAGCTGCTGTGGGATGAGCTGCATGATCAGCTTCTGGGGCCACTGGTCCGTCTCCCTGCGGTAGGAGTACGTCAGAAGCCATCCCTGCATCCTAGGCTGCCCCGGGCTCTGCCCACTCCCACACTCACAGGTTCTCGCCCCGGTTCACGTAGGCCTGGCAGGGCAGGGTGCGCTTCAGCTTGGCTGTGGAGTCCGAGAAGGGTCTACGCTTCTGCAGGTGGGAGCGGCGGTTGAGGACTCAGCCAAGTGTCCAGGCTATCCACACCCTCCACTGGCCCCGGGGTTTGGGCCCAGCCAGGCTCACCTCCTGCCACTCCAGCACACCACTCCAGGCCAGCAGTTTGTTGCTGAGCCGGTGCTCATTCACTGCAAGTCCCCCCAGAGAGAGCCCAGGTGAAGAGGGCCCAATGGGCCCTAGGGCCCCAAAGACTCGAGCACCTTCCTGCGGCAGAAGGGAGAATTCTGAGGTCATGCAAAGCTAGACCATTCCACACTTCCCAGAGGGGACATCCTCAGGTCCAGACTCAGTCCCTGGGACACACTACTCCAGGTCCCCCAATCCCTTCCCTGAAGTCAAGACCTCAAAGCAGCCATCCTAACGGTCTCACCCTTAGACCTATCTGTCAGAAGCTGTGGACTGCATCAGGGCCCCAGTGCTGAGCCACCCTAAGGCCACTGTCACCCCCAAGAGGAGACTCCCACAAATGATAGCCTTCCCTGAGGACCCCCAGGAGGCATCGACCAAAAACCAAAAAGACCATCCTGGAGAAAAATGGGGAGACTCCCGGAGACTCCCTTGCACCAAAACGTTTGACCTGGAGGAATGCTGAATGATGGTGCTAAGTGAAGCCACACATCCCCCTCCCCCAACCCCCAGAGTACAAGCTAAACTCTTTTCAGCCAAAACATTTCCAAAAACCAAGCGGGCTCCTGGACCAGCCTCTGAACAGACAGACCCGTGCGTGCCTCCAGGCCGAACGAAGACCCTTCTGATAGTGGCGAATGCATCCGCGGCTCATTTCTAAGCTCATGAGGCCTTTATACCCTGTGTGATGACAGACCACAAAGTGTTCTCCCGGCGGCTTAAGCAGCAGACCAGCCTAGGTCGGTCTTCAGTGAACACCACTGAAGGGCCTTCATGACGAGGCCCGCCCTGCAGCACCAAGCTCTCGGGATTAGAGCCACCGGGCACCTGGGCTGCCTGGGCTGCCTGGCCTGCACACGTGCGTGCTTTGAGACAACACTACACGCGGCCACATGTGTCAGTCAGTGTGTGCACCACGACACAGTCGGGCCTAAATGAAAGTCAGGCAGACATACTTAAGGACCCAAGCGAAACCCCAGACTCTGTGTGTGTGTGTGTGTGTGTGTGTGTGTGTGTGTGTGTGTGTGTGTGTAACCACTGAGATGCTTACGATGTGTTTGTGCCTGCACCCCAAGAACACCTGTATGCCCACAACATCAGGGGAACACACTGGGAGCCAAGTGCACAGTTAGGGACTCCGCTAAGCGCGGCTCCCAAGTCAAGTTCGCGTCCACGCATGCCTGACTTGCTGCGCACTGCATGGCAAAGCCAAGCCACATCTGTGGGGAAGGGACGCATCTGAGGACCCACGGAGCAGCTTCAACACCAAGGGAAAGCCTCAGGCCTAAGCGGCATTACAGCAAGGGGTGTGTCTGCGTTCCGCAGGTGACCGAGCGGCAAACTCGCCTCAGCTCCGACAAGGGCAACGTCGTCACAGAGAACTGAAGTGGTCAGAGCCAAGCCAGGGAACAGCGCACAGCTGGCCAAGCATGCGCAGGTGTGGCCACGAGTCAACCAGCACAATAGGCAGTTTTGTTTCCCCAAGAAAACCTCAATGTTTCTAGAAAGTGCGCGCACGTTATAGTGTGGGCAGAGGTGACAGCCACACGAACCGACAGCGCTGAAGGTTTTACCTTAAGCCTTACCTTAAGGCTTAAGGTCTGGGCTCGCCGCGGGGCGGGCGCGCAAGTGGAGGGACTGTCCACAGTCGCCATCTGGCCCCCGGGGGACAACGCCCCCGCGAGCAACAGCTGGGTGCGAGTGTACACGCCGGGCTTCTCCGCCGGCCGCCTCGCCTTTTTCCAGACCCGAAGCCCGAGGACCAACTTTGCAATTGGAAAAACAAGCGCGCCCGCCAGGCGCCCCCCGCGCGCGTGTGCAGCCGGCCGCGCGGTCAGCAGTAATTCGAACCCGCCCCGCCCCCGTACCCCGCCCCCCGCCCAGGCCGCCGCCGCGCAACAAAGGGGAGTGCCGGGAGCCGACCGAGGGCCGATCCGGGACCCCGGGTGCGCCCTCCCGCGGGAGACCCGTGGGCGCTGCGGACAAAGGCGCCCGCCAGGGGAGGGGCGGCAGGGCGGGGCGTGCGTGGAAGGCTCTGGAAGCACACCCGGGGACTCACCATGGGAGGGGCCGAGCGGGCCCGGATCCGCGGGGGCTGCGGGCCTCGAGGACCAGAGGGCCAGGAACGCGAGCGCACGGCGCGCACGACCAGGGGCCGCGGTGGCCGGCCGCGACCTCCGAGGGGGCCCCCGGCACCGGAGCGGTGCGGGGCACGGCGCGGGCGGACCATGGCGAGCGGGAGGCCACGGGCCTCACGGGGGGCTGCAGGTCCGCCGACCGAGAGGCGCGGGAGCGCGGCTTCGGGAAGACGCGGAGCGGGACCGCGGCGGCGGGGGACGCGCCGCTGAGGGGTCGCCGCGGCCGAACCACTGCAGCGAGCGGGGGAGCCCGGCGCCGACCAACGCGAAGCGAGAGGGGGAGCCGGCGCCGACCAACGCAGAAGAAGAGGGGGAGCCGGCGACCAACGCTGGGGGAAGGAGGAGCCGGCGCAAACTAACGGACTGTGGACAAGGGGAGCCTGCGCTGAGAAATACGACGGAGGGCCGTGAGGGGGTGTGGCTGGAGCGTACCAAGGTCAGAGGGAGGATTTCAGACTTGGAAATGACAAGAGGGAGAGACTGTGCAACAGAGTTCGGGTTGGTAGGGCCATACCATGTCCGCGGTAGACAGGCTAATGGGCGGCGCGACGGAACCTACCAACAGAGCGAGGGGTGGATGGAAGGACGCAGTGCTTGCGTCTTGGAGGCGGTGACGTTGCAAGGTGAACAAAGGACTACAACTCCCAGCGGGCCTTGCGACCTAGAGGCCTGGCCTAGCCGCGTGCCCGTTCGGTCTGGGCACGCCCACCGTCCCTAGTGTCTTCCAGCAGTTAACTGTGCCGGCGGTTCCTTGATGTGAAAGGACTGCGCAGGGGCGTTTCTTGCTTCGGTTTTTCACCAGGGATATTGCCTAGCCTTGGAGTACAGCTCAAACTAACTTACTGTGATAAGTGCTTGGCGCCGTTTCTACTCAAATGTTAGCTTATGTAGCCCAAGCTGACCTGGAGCCCTGGAGCTTTCTGTCTCCACCTTTATTGGGAGTGTACACCACCACACATGGCTGTCGAGCTACCTGTAGGGTACTGAGATTTGAATTCAGAGCCTCTCGCGTGCTAGGAGAAGCTCTCCCTTCTTTTAAACAAGAAAGCCTGCCGTTTATCTGGCCCCTCACGGCCCTTACCATTAGTTATGATGTCTGTCAACTGGAACAAATGCCCTGGGCAGTGGGTTGGCTTTATTTAATCTCGTGTTTTATAGTTGATTTAAAAAAAAAAAAAAAAAAAAAAAAAACCGGGCTGGAAAGATGGCTCAGCAGTTAAGACCTCTTCCAGAGGTCCTGAGTTCAATTCCCAGCACCCACATGGCAGCTCACAACCGTCTATAACTCCGAGATCTGACACCTTCACACAGTCATACATGCAGGCAAAACACCAATACACATTTAAAAAAAAAAAAAGAAAGCTGGGAGGGGAGGGGCTAGAGGGTTAAGCTGGTAAAGGTCCTTGCTTGCCTGCCATCAAGCATGACAACCTGAGTTCAATCTCCCTAACCCACATGGTAGTTGGAGCAAAGTGCTCCCTGAGCCCCACACATGGCACATATGCACAGATAGCAATTCAGAGCCTGCTTGGACTATAAAATGAGTTCAAAACCTAACTGGGCAACTAACTTAGAACGGCCTTGTCCCCCAAAAATAAAAAGATTGGAGAACCCAGGAATAGTGCCACACAACAGTAATCAAAAGGTGAAGGAAAAAGGACCAGGAGTTCAAGGCCATCCTCAGCAACCGAGTGAGAGCAAAGCCAGCCTGGACTACACAAGACTACCTCAACGGCAAGAGCAATAACTGTTCTAGGCAGAGCCGGAGGCTGAGTGGTGGAGGGCAGATGGCTGCAACGGAGCCGATGGCACCCAGTGGCAAAGGCTGGTTTGGAAGCAGAGCCCACACGTTTGCGGGAGAGTGGGATAAAGGGTGGAGGACAAAGCCAAGCTCGCTCTCTTGAAGCAGGAAGCCAGACTGAAGAACCGGTGGGACACAACTGTCTGGAGAACAATTAAAGTTGTATGTGTCCGTGCGTGCGTGCGTGGGTATTTTGCTGCATGTGTGTCTATACCGTGTGCTTGCCTGGTGCCTGTACAGGCTAGAAAGGGGCTCAGGATCCCCTGGAACTGGAGGTAAAGAGGGTTGTGAGCTGCCACATAGATGCTGGGACTCGAACCCGGGTCCTCTGGAAGAGCAACTATTGCTCTCACCTCCTCTGCCATCTCCCCAGCCTCCTTATTATTTGGCATTTAGTGTGTGTGTGTGTGTGTGTGTGTGTGTGTGTGTGTGTGTGTGTGTGTGTGTGTGCGTGTGCGTACGTGCGTGTGTGTGTGTGTGTGCATGTGTGTGTGTGTGTGTGCGTGTGTATGCGCCCCCCCCACACACACACACAGGACACAGCTAATTCGTAGAAGTCAGAGGATCACTCTTAGGAACTAGTCCACTCAGGTCTTTAGGCTTTCCCGCAGGTGCCCTCACATGCTGAGACACCTTCCCCACCTGTCACTGTTTTTAGGAAATGTCTTACTACGTAGCCCAGGCTGGTATCACCCTCCAAACCCTCCTGCCTTAGCTGCTTCAGTGCTGGGGTCACAGGCATTGCCAACATACCCTCGCTTTGAGTTTCTCTATGAGGTTACTCGCCGATGGTCGGCGGTGGCGCACGCGGGAGGCAGAGGCAGGCGGATCTCTGTGAGTTCAAGGCCAGCCTGGTCTACAGAGTGAGTTCCGGGACAGGCACCAAAAACTACACAGAGAAACCCTGTCTCGAAAAACCAAAAACATAAAATAAAACAATCATTACTCATGTAGATAGAGGGATGCAGGAAACATGGTACCACACTTCAAGGCTATGGCAGGTCACTGGCAAGATTGTTTGTATTTTGGGTTTTTTGGGGTGTGTGTGTGGGGATGGTTTTATTTGTTTGTTTAGACAGGGTCTCACAATGTAGCTCTAGCTATCCTGAAATTCACTATATAAACAAGGCTGGCCTCCAACTGACAGAAATTCACCTGTCTCTGCTTCCTGAGTGCTGGCAGGGATTAGTCATGACCTACCATCCACCTGGCAACTCACAAATATCTGTAACTCCAGTTCCAGGGGATCCTGTGCCCTCTTTTGGCCTCTATAGGCACCAGGCAAGTACATATAGATACACATTCAGACAAAGCACTCATAAACATAAATAAAGGAAACATTTAAAATAGATAATAAAAATTCAAATTGAAATTAAAAAAGCAAGGGGAAACCCAGCATGATGGTGGCACATGCCTTTCATCACTTGCGAGGCAGAGGCAGGCCTGGTCTACATAGAGAGTTCCAAGACAGCTAGAGCTACACAGAAAAACCCTGTCTCAAAAACAAAACAAAACAAAGGACGTGCAATGACCACACACACACACAAGCAGGGTAGGGCTGGAAATCAGGTGGCAGGGTGCTTAACTAGCATGCAGGGAGCCCTTAGTTCAATTCGAGCATCACATGAATCAGACATGGTTATGAAGGTCAGTAATCCCAGCACTTGAGGAGTGGAGGCAGGAAGATTAGTTCAAGGTCATCCTCTGCTACTTCAAGAGTGTTGAGAACTACCTGGACTACATTAGGCTGTCTCAACAGAAAAAGGAGGGTCTTACCATGGAAACGACAAGAGTAAATAAGATCGGGGGTTGGGGATTTAGCTCAGTGGTAGAGCGCTTGCCTAGCAGGTGCAAGGCCCTGGGTTCGATCCTCAGCTCAAAAAAAAAGTAAATAAGATCACACAGAACATGTGTTGTGTGTGAGCAGAAACTGGGTCACTCTGCCCCGATGGCCATGAGGAACAAGAGGCAAAGACAGGCATGCGCAGCTTCCAGACAGAATACAGCCTGGATTAAGGTCAGATGGCCAGTCAGTGTTCAAAGACCCCAGCAGAAGTTCAGCAGTTGCAGACACTCCCGAACCCCGTCACTAACCTGTGTCCACAGCAGCAGTGAAGAGAAAAGAAGCCTGGCCTCAATCTCCTCAGGTTCCCTTGCCCTAGCCCTCAGAACTCCTGGAAGACTCACGGCTCTGCTGAGACAAGACCACATCTGCCTGTCTCTTCTCTCCAAGTGCAACGACAAGCCAGCGTCACCAGGCCCCGTTTAGTTTCCCTTATTAACATGAAACTTTGACCTTCTCCTTTAACTCTTTTTTTTTTTTTTTTGGTTTTTCGAGACAGGGTTTCTCTGTGTAGCTTTGCACCTTTCCTGGAACTCACTTGGTAACCCAGGCTGGCCTCGAACTCACAGAGATCCGCCTGGCTCTGCCTCCCGAGTGCTGGGATTAAAGGTGTGCGCCGCCACCACGTGTATGACACGCCCTAATGGAAGAAACGCACCATCCCTACCGCCTACCCTAGACCCTGGGAACGAGAACAAAGCTGTATGCCCTAGGACTGGCTTGGCTACCAGGAGAGCTGGTGCCTGGTCAGCATAGCTTTTGTATGTATGTATAGACATTATATACATATATACACACATTGTATACATATATACACACATCATATACATACATACACATTATATACATATACACATCACATACATATATACACACATTATATACATACACACATTATATACATGCATACACACATTATATGCATGCATACACACATTATATACATACACACATTATATACATACACACATCATATACATATATACACACATCATATACATACATACACATACATACATACATTATATACATACATACACACACATTATATACATGCATACACACATTATATACATACATACACATATTATATACATATATAGATGGAATAATACCTCCCAAACACCTCATGACCTAAACTTACTGAATCCTCACAAACCAGTCCAAGAGTCATGGCAGTGTTGTTATGCATTTCCCCACATCTTGATGTGGGCTGGAGATGGATGCTAAGGCCTTGTACAGGCAGTTCAAAACTACACTGAACCATGCCTTCAGACCCTCACGGGGGATTCTAGACAGGAGCTCTACACTGAGTCACACCCCTAGCCTGAGACATGATTGGCCTTTTGGGTAAGAGGAAGCAAGGTGTAAAGAGGCTGCCACTATTTTGGAGGGGGGTTTGAGACAGGGTTTCTCTGTGTAGTCCTGGCTGTCCTGGAACTCACTATATAGACCAGGCTGGCCTCAAACTCACAGAGATCCACCTGTCACTGTCTCCTGAGTGCTGGGATCAAAGGCGTGCGCCACTACTGCCTGGAGAGGCTGTCACTTTTTTGTTGTCTTTTTTTTTTTTTTTCTTAAAAAAGGTTTATTTTGTATTTATGTGACTGAACGCATCTATGCAGGTATGTGTGGGTGCTCTTGGAAGCCAGAAGAGGGAGCAGTAAGCTGGTTAACATGGGTGCTGGGAAATGAGCCCAGGTCTCCTGCTCTTAACCCGATCCATTTCTGTAGACCACACTGTCCTTTTTTTTTGAAACAGGTTCTCATTCTGCAGCCCAAGTGAGCCTGAAATTCATGGTCCTCTTATCTCAGCCTCCTCAGGGCAAGCGCTCAGGGCAGGTGCCACCATACTCTCTCCATCCTACACCCACGCCCATCGCTTATGCAGTTCAGGACTTTCTGACGGCAGGAAAACATGTTTCAGAGTTGATGTATGTTGAAACAAACATTCCTCAAATGTCCCTCTTTTCTTTTGTTTTTGAGACTGGCCTGGACTATATACACCAGGTTGCTTCAGCAGCGCTGATCGAACATTCCTTCTTTTTTTTTTTTTAAAGATTTATTTATTTATTATGTATACAGTATTCTGTTTGCATGTATCCCTGAAGGCCAGAAGAGGGAGCCAGATCTCATTACAGATGGTTGTAAGCCACCATGTGGGTGCTGGGAATTGAACTCAGGACCTCTGGAAGAGCAGCTGGTGTTCTTAACCTCTGAGCCATCTCTCCAGCCCCTGAACATTCCTTCTTAAGACTTTCTTTCTCCTGGCTTCCCCTCAGGTATGCTGAGTGGCCATTCTTGAAAACTCCACTCAGGACAGTTTTGCAGGTGTTAGTGTTGAGTGTTTGTGGTGCTGGGGATGGAAGCTGGACAAGAGCTCTGCACACTAACTACATCCTGCCATTGTTTTGGTTTTGACCTTGAACTTGCTATGGATCCCTGTCTGTGTTGGAACTGAGAAGACCGGGCTGCTTTCAACTGCTGTTGCCCCTGCCTCATCCTTCGAGTGCCCCCCTCCAGGGAAAAACAAACAAAATGGCTACTCTCTTTTCTCCAAATTTTTCTGTCCTCTGCTTGTGCCTGGCCAGCTCCTTTGGAAATCTGAATTCCTGTCCCCTCCAGGCTCAGGCCTGGGCAAAACCGAAATGCTTTTGGGCATGGTGGCACAGGTTTTGTTTTAGTTGGTTTTTTGAGACAGGGTTTCTCTACGTAGCTCCGGCTGACCTGGAACTCTCTCTTTAGACCAGGCTGGCTTTGAACTTATGGAGATCCACCTGTCTCTGCCTCATACCCCCATGCCTGGCCTGTGGCACACTTTTAATCCTAGCACTTAGGAGGCACTGAAGGCAGATCAGTCTGGTCTACATACACAATGAGACCACCTCCAAACCAACCAAACTGCAAAGCTTATGTGACTCCCCTTCCCAGGCTGACTCCCCGTGTGAACTGGTTGGTTTGTGTTATGAGGTTTGGCTACATTTTGCTTTGAGTGTATTTTGGTCAGTGACCACAGTCCCCAGCTCTCCTTCCTGTGTGCTGCATCACAGCCTTTCTGCCTTCAGAGTCCTGGGCAGGGCAATACTGACACATGGAGGGGAGGTTCAAAGGCGGCCTGTTGAGTAGATGGCAGGACAAGTCTGTGTCTCAACGATTCTTTTCTTGTGAGACCTATTTTTAATTCTGTGTGTATGCATGTGCGTAGGTGTCTTTGGAGGCCAGAGGAGTCAGTTCCTCCTGGAACTGAACGATTTTGGTCCAATGTGGCACTACTAACCTGACATGAACCCCAAAAGTGATTACTTATAACTATAGCAAAGTATGCTTCCGGCAGAGCGCAGGCATGGTGAACTTACGTGTTTGAGAGTCGCAGGATGTGGGTGCTGGGGACTGAGCTCAGATCCTCTGCAAGAGCAGTACCCATTCTTCACTGCCAAGCCGCCCACAGCCATTCCCAAGCAATTCCTTTGGAGGGCAAACCCAGTTTCCCTAGATCTTCGGCCTGGTGCCTCCCTGTTCTCCTCTTATTGATCACTCAGTTCACCTGCAGAAAGCCTGCCTGCTTCTCCCAACTTCCTGCCCCCTGCCCACCCCTCACACACGGGTCTCCATCGAGGCTGTCCCGGCTCTGGAGCTGTTCTTCCAGAGGTCGCAAAAGGGTGGCCTGGTGGTCTCATGAGACCCACAGCAGATTTTGTTTGGTCCTCAGTGTGTGTGGTGTTGGTTTGAAGGCCGTCAGGTGGGGCAAGTGTTCTCCAGGTTCGCCACAGTCCCTAGCATCCCATGTCTCAGAGCCACGGGCACGCACTGGCTGCATGGCCCTTCACGTCTTCAGCTGCCACCTGGGTCCCCTATTCTGTCTTTCATTTGTGAGAATCACCCAGGGGAGGGGCCTCGAAGGACAAGAGGACTCCCAGCCCCTCCCAGCCAGACCCCAGGGCAGGTGCAGCAGCTCACGAGCTGGCAGGGGCCAGGCTGCCACACGAGTGGGTGGATTGTCAGGGAGAAGGAAAGCCCACGGCCAGAAGGATAATCAAATTGGATCTTTACTGAGCTATGGTGAATGCATGGAACACAACACAAACACGTATGATACTAGAGTCCATACTTTAAATTCAAAATTGAAAAAATACAAATTGAAAAATAGAAATATTTAGTTATTAAAATTTCTCTCTTGTAATTCTCTTGTGCCTTTGAGTAGAGGCTGGAAGGTTAACACCTGCCCTTCTACACCCAGATGTCAATGCTAGGTCTTGCATGGGACAGAGATGGGCAGATGAGAATTCAACCTTGATCCTTAAAATGGAGTTTTTATTTAGGTCTGTAATGAAAACAGTGACTGTCACAAGTGTGGGCAGCCAGACACTTGGGACACTGCTGGGCAGAGGTGGAGGAACCTCGCCATATTGCAGAATTGCAAGCACCCTGATGCACGGCAGCTTGCACTGTGGTCTGCGTTCACACAATCAGGAAGAGCGAGCTAGCCAGCGTTAGCTCAGGTTCAAGTAGAGTACGGCCCTCGGGGGGCTTGGTCTTGGGTCTCACAGTGTGGGTGACTGGTTCTGGCCACCTCATTTCCAGAAACCAGCTGCAGCAAGGGTTAGCAGTTCCACTGTTCCAGGCCAGTGGCATCCGTCTGCCAGGACCACACCACAGTCATACATTCAGGAGCTGTTTGTGAATATCCCTGCTGAGAGAGATTCAGTGTTCAGAGGGTGGGAACCTCAACCACAAGTTTCTAACTGACCTCCAGGGAACCAGGGCATGGCTCTGCACACTTTGAGATGAACCAAGCGCGGCAATTTGGATTTCCTGCACTTCCTGGTCTCAGATGGTTGGCTTAGTTCAAGCACAGAAGGCCAGAGTCAAGGCGTCGTGGTGCATCTGAATTCCTGGTGATTGAGGCTAGGACCTGACCTGGGTCCTTGACAAACAGTGCCACTTGGGATCGAGGTACGGGATGGCCCCCTCTGATGGAGGGCCCGATCACCATTACAGGGCTGTAGTTGTGCTTATGAATTCTGATGTGTGTGCATACACAAGAGCGAGCCACTTCAAAGTGAGGGGCTGGCCAGGTGCCGCCTCAGACTTCTTCTTCAGCTGCATGGAGATAACCGCCACCACAAATAAATAAAGCTAGCCATGTGGTCAGAGTTTCTGCACAGCCATCAAAAGGCCACAGCTGTGGGTCTGGCAACTGGACCCCATGAGGCCTCTGACTCCTGTGTGCCTCAGCCTGCAGACGCTGGTCAGACTCACAGGACAGCCTTGAGGACGGAGCTCTGGTCAGGACACGGGAGCTCTTTCCACATCACTCCAGGGCGCCTACTCCTGGCTCTCCAAAGCCTCGCTGGCTCGGAGGGCCCTTTTCAGCTCCTGCAGGAGCAGGTCGCGGCTCTGCGCTGTGTACTGGTCGTAGTTCTTACTGTGCTGGGACTCATAGTGACGCTTCAGGTTGTACTCTTTCAGCACTGACACGTTTTTTTTGCATATTAAGCACGTAGGCATGCTCTTCACTTCCACAAAGAAATAGTCTCGCTCCCACTTTTCTCGAAACACGCGGCCCTCTCCTTCTTTCTTTCGTTTGGCCACTTTTGAAGGAGACATGGGTACAAGAAAGATTTCACTTTTCTCTGAATGCTACCACAGAACCACCACGGTGCCAGCCCCGTGACTGAGGCAGGGCCCCGGCCTCACCGTGGAAGAGCAAGAGAGAGTGGTGGGGACTGTGGCGAACCCAAGAGCAGGCGCCCCACTGATGGGGCGGAGCCAGCTAGTATTGCCAGGCAGAAGGGAGGGCCCGGGCTGTCGGGCTTCGGGCACGTCGAGGAGTAATTGTGCGTGTGTGAGAATTTCACTCGAGTTTACAGCTGACTGGAAGGAAGTGACGCATGCAAACACAGGGAAGGCCAAACAAAACTCATCTGTGGTGGCCCACGGGCCACAGACTGCAGCCTCTCTCCTAGGGCGGGTGGGGGACCTGCATATTAACCAGTGTCCCAAAGCCAGGCGGTGGTAGTCCAGGCACAGACCCCACTCACAGTTACCATGTGCCTGTGTGACAAATACCTGCAGACAGGGGCTTCCCCGCCTCCCCGCACCTCCCCCTGGAACCCAGCGCCTGCTCTGTGCAGCCTTGAGTGTTACAGCTTCAAGCACGGCACACACTGTCCCGTGGGACATCCTGACTTGCTGGTGTGGCATGTCACCTCAGCAGTC
The DNA here is from genome assembly GCF_007827085.1 of Peromyscus californicus insignis. NCBI lineage: Eukaryota > Metazoa > Chordata > Mammalia > Rodentia > Cricetidae > Peromyscus > Peromyscus californicus. Next base: position 175,972,981 of record NW_026294562.1, on the reverse strand, counting down.
CCGTGACCTTGCCTCTTGCCTGCCCTGCTCTTACACACCATCGAGCCTTTCTGACACCAGCCCCACTGGCAGTCTCCGTGGTCCTGCGTCCCCAGGACAAATCTCAAGCATTCCAGTCTGGACTCTCCAGCTCTGGCTCCTCCCTATAACGCTCATGTTCCAGGAGCCTCCACTTCCTAACCCTGCATGTCCCTTTTGTGTGGCTTTCGCTATCTGCACCTAGGTCCCTCCTGGCTCCCAACTGCTGCTTCTCCTTCCAGGCTCCTCGGAACCCTGGCTGGGTCAGAGGCATTCTGGGCTCTGGAACCCCTCGAGTGCACAGGAGCTGTACACTACCTGCCCACCTGCCTCTGAGCCTCCCAGAACCAGGCCACACCATGCTGCCTCCAACTCACCCCGGCCCAGCATCACCCAGCCGGGGCCTTGGGGAGTCTGCAAGGCGAGAGCAAAGACAGGCCTAGGGGCGTCAGTGACGGGAGCCGGGCATCGTTAAAAGGAACTTTATTGGGTGTTGGGTTCAGATGAGGTCCATGAGGATGTCGTCCTCCATGACGCTGGGCTGCAGGCCCGGCTGGGGGACCGGGCCCCGGGGACCCCCGCTCAGCAGCATCTGACCTGGGGGGCAGTGGGGAAGGGACTGCATCTCCCAGTGGTCCCTGGGGCCATTGAGGACCCTGGGCCTCTCATCCCACCTCTTCAGGGAACACAAGGCAGTCAAGTTTCTAGGAAGCTCCAGGGACCGCCAGAGCCAAGATCCTTGTAAGCCCAACTAGATGCAGACACTTTCCTTTGTCCCTTTGGGATCCTTCCCCCAGCAGCTTCCCTGACCCTAAGACATCTTCTAGCACCCCAGGACAGCGGAGAAGGTTGTGGGAGGTTCTTCTCTCTCACCGAGGCCCTGCTCCCACGGCTGAGCTTCCCAATGGCCCTGTGAGCCCCCTAGAGCTATGGGGTAATGGGTTCCTTGCCAGTGGCTGCAGGAACTCTCAGCATAAACCCCCGCCCTCCCCTGGAACACCCTTACCTGGCAGTGGAGCCCGCTGCGGAAGCTGTGTGGGCCAAGACTGGGCAGGTGGAGGGTGCAGGAGTTGCGGCCCCAGCTGGGGCTGCCCCAGGCTCTGATGTGGTGGCAGCAGTGCAGGGGCCCCTGGAGGCTGCAGATGGTGGAGGGAGGCCTGGGGTGGGGGTACCCCAGTCTGGGGCTGAGAAAGACAAAGGACGGCTCAGGGGACCCAGCCTGTGCTCCAGGAAGGCCCTGCTGGTATAGCCCACCTCCTCCTCCAGAGATCCTGGGGAAGAACCTGTAACCCCTGCTGGCCTAGTCCCAAGTCTCACCGGTGGTGGGTTAAGAAGGAGGCTCCGCAACTGGGGGTTGGCCCCAGGGTTCTGGGGCCGAAGGATGGGTCCAGAAGGAGGTGGGCCAGGGGCTGCTCCTGGAGGACCCTGGGGTGCCCCTGTCGGGGCCTGGGCCGTCCCTTGGGGCTGGGGCTGCCCTGTAGCCACAGAGGCCCCCACAGCACCCTGAGGCTGGGGCTGTGGTGCACGGAGCTGGAGCTGGGGAACAGACAACATGAGGAAGGACAGGCAGTAGGGTAGCTGCCCCAACTCCACCGGCCCCACCCCCAACCCGAGCAGTCCCCGCCCGAGTCCTCACTAGACTCTGCGGGGGCCTCGCTTGGTCCTCCAGAATGGGGCCCAGGCCTGGAGGCGCCTGCTGTGCCCCCACCTGCACGGGGACAGAGAGGACAGGTCAGTGGTGAGGGAAGGCGGTCTGAACCTGCTGGAGGACCTGGTGTGCAGGAGCAGGGTGCTTTTCTCTGGGGATACACCATCGAGGAGGTGCATCGCACCCTGCCTGGTCATCAAGGCAGGCCTGCGTCAGGGACTGACGTGGACAGAGAAGGGACAAAAGCTGCTTTGCTAGGACACACTCAGGGGGACCTGGGACTCGGGTAAGCTATCTTGGCATCAGAGACAGGAGGCCATGGTGGCTGGCTGAGCGGGCTCTGGGGAGCTGAGAGGACACTGGCTTGCCATCTCCACACTCACCCCTCGCTGCTGCTCCAGCTTCTGCTGCTGGACCTGCTTGTGGTTGGTGATGACCTGGCGGATGCCGTTGACAAAGCCGCTCTGGTCGTAGGGGATGAGACCCATGAAGATCTTCTTCTTAGACGAGTACAGGAGCATCAGCACGCGCACCTCACACGGGGCTGTATGTGGGAAGTGCACGCAGCCCGCCTGCAGACAGAGACTCTTCAGAGGCAGCCTACCAGAGAGGCACAGGATACCCCACCTCATTCCATAAACGTCTACAAGCCCGATGGGCAAGAGGCAGGGAGGTCTCACCACACAAGGCCAGGAGAGCGGGTCAGCTTGGCAGCTGCCCTGGAACCAAGACACAGAGTGACAGGCACTCAAAGGGCAGAGGAAGCCCGGGCACTTGCTGACCACTCGGGAGAAGCCCATGGTGACCCTGACTGTCTCCAGTCATGCCTCACTCTGCACAGCGCTGGGCTGCCTCCCCAACTCACACTGGAAAGGGCTCTGCTGGGGAGGATGCCAGGAAGTCGGGGCTAGACCCTTGAGGGTGGCTCTGTCTCTCCGCCAGTGCCTACCAGCATGGACCAGAGAACAGCAACATCACAAGACAGCCACTTTGGGAGTCTCCCCACAGGCTCTCAGGGAACTGGCTTTGTCTACCTGGGTTTACTTCTCGGGACCTGCAACGGTGCCCACCACCACACACCCCTCTCCTTTTCACAGTCCAGCACAGAAGAGGCAGCGCCAACCAGGCCAGGGCACTGGTGAATGTCCTCCCTACAGGGCTGCAGCGTAGGGACCCAGCTCCGGCCCAGATAAAAGGGGGCCTGGCCGGAAGTTTTGACATTTCTCATTTCCTACAGGAGATTACAGTCATCGCCTCTTCCCGAATGCTTAAAGGGCACTGAGAAGCTGAGGTAATTATCTTGGGCCTGTGAGAGGCCTAGGCAGTGATATCACTGAGCTCCCCCTCGGGTCCTGTTCTGCAGCAAGAACACCAGTTCCTGCTACTCAACCTTGGAACGCTCCCCCAGAATTCAGTGTTTGCACTGAGGAAGCCAGCAGACAGGCCACACCATAGAGGGTTCTGGGCCCAGCTGAGCTTTCTGCCAACAGCCCCAGCAGAATCCCACAGACAGGAAACAAGTGCAGCAGGCAACAACCTCAGCTGAGGTGCAAAGGGCTGAGAGGCTGATGACCAACGGTACTCTCCGCCTGGGGAAGAAGCTGGGCAGAGAAGGCACTGTGCCCTAATCCCACGCACACCGGCACTTGTGTCTTCCCCGAACACAAGTTCCAGCCCGCTAGCACCCAGGAAGGTGAGCGGACGTGGAAGGTGCCTCCACTGATGCAACAGCTTCTGAGTCATGAGGGCAGGCCCGACGCAACCACCTGGGGATACAGATAAGAGCAGGGCCAGAGAAGCCAGGCCTGACCGCACATGGCTACAAATCCAGCCCTCAGGACCTGAGGCAGGAGGATGTCCAGGTGGATGTCCAAATCAACAAAAAAAACGGTCCCATGGGACAGGGATGCAGCAGGAGCCAGAACATGTGGTTAGACAAGGCCCAGGTCCAATCTGTGGCACCATAAATGAAACACAAGGCAAGACAGCAGCTGCTGGGCTCAGGTCCCTGGGGTTCTCAGAGTCAGCAGAATAGGGGCAGACGTTAGTGCCCACCCACTGCCCACCACTCACAAAGCCATTGCCCATGATGCGGTAGAGGCCTTTGAGGGACTCCAGGTCCTTGTTGGTGAAGTGGAACTGAACCATTCTTGAGTTCCGGAACAGCGGGCCCAGGGTGGTCTGGAAACATACAGGCATCATATGGGGGCAACACATGGTAGGGGAAGCATTATGTGGGGAACAAGGGGTAAGGGTGAGGCAGGTCTTGGCCTGGCAGGACTCACCAGCAGTTGCTGAGGGATGAGCTGCATGATTAATTTCTGGGGCCACTGCTCAGTCTTCCTAGGAGAGAAAGAGGAGAGTCAGGAGAGGGGACATGCTGAACCTGCCCCCGTCCCTTGACGGAATACCTACAGGTTTTCTCCATGGTTCACATAGACCTGGCAAGGCAGAGACCTCGTCAGCTTGGTGTTGGCATCCACAGATGCAGGCTTTGGTTTCTAAAGAGAAAGGGTGAATCAGCCACGGCCTCCTGACTCAACCTCTACCAGCCCCGCAGCCTCCCAATTCCTCTACCTTCCCAGCAACCTCACACTCAGGCTCCCAAAGTCCACAAATTTTGGGCCCCTTCTCTGGGCCCAAAATCTTATAATCACTGTCTTCCAGAAGCCATAATATCTGGGGCCCTGCTGGAAGCCCAAATTCTAGGTTTTGCTGTGTGTGTGTGTGTGTGTGTGTGTGTGTGTGTGTGTGTGTGTGAGAGAGAGAGAGAGAGAGAGAGAGAGAGAGATTGGGAATGGAGGCCTTGTACCTGGTAGGCAATTGTTCAACTACTGAGCTTCAACATAAATATTTTGTTTTTTTTTTGTTTTGTTTTGTTTTCTGAGATAGGATCTCAGTATACGTCTCTGGCTGTGGCTGTCCTGGAACTCACTCTGTAGACCAGGCTGGCCTTGAACTCACAGAGATCCACCTGCCTCTGCCTCCTGAGTGCTGGGATTAAAGGTGTGCGCCACCACGGCCCAGCTCGACATAACTCTTAAAGCCCAACTGTGACACCTGGTCCACAGAGCCTCGATTTCCTCTGGACTAACCTCCAGCTGCAAGTGCTCATCACTCTGGGAGCCACCCACTTTCCACAGGCCCAACAAGCTCTCAAATCTACTCACCTCCTGCCACTCGAGGACCCCACTCCAGGCCAGGAGCTTGTTGGACACTGACTGCTGCCCACCAAGTGCAGGAGCCCCAAGCTGGGCTGGTGAAGGACCACTGACCCCCCCTGGGGCTACAGCGCCTGCCTGCTGAGGACAGATGGCAATGAGGGACATACCATCTCAAGGAGTGGCCACCCTAACAGGGGCCGGACAAAGGTCCCTCCCTTTACACCACCACCAGGCATGCCAATCATGAAGAACCAGATCCCAAGAACTACAGGGCACCTCAGAACAGTTCAAGGCCCACATTCCTGCCCCAGAGCTGCAAAGCCCAGCTATGAGCTTCGAGATGTTGTCCCAGGCCCCTTGCACGAGGCCGCATCCTTCCCACCTACCATGCATCCCTGGGGTAGGGGATAGGGCTGGGTGCTAGGAGGACACCTACCATAGATGGAGCCCCAGACTGCGCAGTGGGTGCCAGGCCTGGTCCAGGGGCCACAGTGGAGACTAGGCTAGGCTGGGAAGCAGGAGGTGGCTTCGGGGCTCCAGGAGGCCCAGGAGCCAACGAAGGTGCTGGGGCTTGGCTGAAGGGGGGCCCCACTCCTGAAGCTGCTTGCTGGAGAGGGTTGATGGGTGAGACTGTGGAAAAGACAAGCATGAGTGGGCAGCAGGGTCAGAAAGCCAGTGAACACCCCCGGCCCCGCCCCACACCCCGTCTCTTCCAGGACTCACAGCGGGGGCCCATCCCGGCCTTCTGGTTCTTGGCAGCCTCCACGGCGTTCTGTGCAGCCACCTGAGCAGCACTGAGGTTCCCGGGGACCTGCCCAAGGGGAGAAGACCATGCACCCTACAACTACGCACAGCTCCATGACCCAGGGGCTCTGGACTCCATTACCACAGGGGCCATTCCCTGGCCTGTGGGGCCCTTCACACTGTAACCCCAATGTTTCATTAGGGCCTCCCACGAGGCCATGGCTCTGCAAGGCTCCAGGAGTTGGGTCCCCATAACAACCTTACCTGGTACTGTGGTGGGACAGGGGGCAGAGCCTGTGGGGGTGCTGCTGAGAGTGTGGCCGCTGAGGATGGAGCTGGTGGCAGAGGAACTGGTTGCTTGGGCTGCAGAGGGCCTGGAGCTGAGCTGCCACCAACTGAGCACAGGAAAGACAACCGAGGCCCGAGAGACAGGGTTAGGGTAGGGATATCCACAGTCCATATTAAGAGAGGGCTTAAAGAGGAGCCTCCTCCATGTACCATACTCAAGCCTCACCAGGCAGGACGAGCCCACGCACTAGCACCATGTGCCTCGGGTCCTGGCTCACATCTGCTGGCGCCTGCAATGGTTCCAGCAGGGCAGGAGCTGCCTTCTCGAACAGAAGCCGAAGGGCTGGCAGCTTTCTTGGAGAAACAATGGAGAAGTGGATACCACGCTGCAGGAAGGAACAAGGTAAGAACGGGGCCTCCATCAGTGTGGTGGGGCCAGCCTCTTCCCCCACTTCCTGTGGGACAGTCTGGCCCTCAGACCCCAACTTTCATCAGACTGTTGGGCAGTGGACGGCAGACCTGTCACTGGTTTCCCAGAGGATTCTGAGCAGAGACAATCTTAAGAAGACATAGAGTTCTTGCCTATTTGTTGACTCTGGTTTTCAGACCCAGCCTGGGATCCAGAGGTGCGAACCCGTCCTCCCCTCACAAGCAGGGGTGCGGCCCTCCTGCTCGGCACCCAGCTCACCTCCCCTATCTTCTGCACCAGGCTCTCGGTTGTACAGCCTGAGTACGTGGTGCTCTCCACAGCAGGCAGCAGGTATGGGGGCGAATTGCAGATGAGGAGACAGACTCGGTGTGTCTGGCCACTGCCAGGGACAAAGTCAAGGAGTGGAGCAGGGACTCAAGGCCAGCCGCAGCTGAAGGTCACGCCCTCACCCACTAGGACCATTTGCGGCTGACAACACTGAGGCCCTTGGGTTTAGTGACAGTTTTAAGTCACCTACTGGGCAAGGGCACAGGAGGGAGGTCCCCAGCTGGTCGGGGGCACGGAGGAGGACTTCCCAGGAGGTGGGTGCACTCACATCTGTTCACGCATCTTCTTGAAGTCATCAAACAGCTGCAGGGCGGTGCTCAGGCCTTCGGCAATGAGGCTGCAGCTCTCACCCCCACCGCCCATGAACCTGAGGGACACAGGCAGTCAGCACTCTCCCTCCCACCCCTCCCACACCGCGCTGCGCCGTGTGAGGGGTGCCGTCCCCGAGATTTACTTGGTGACACAGCAGGGCTGGGCAGGGAGAACAAGATAGGAAAGGGTATCAGAGAGGGAGGAGGCGGACCCAGGACACGGAGGCAGCCCTGTGCCTCAGTCCTGGTGTGCCCAACGCCCTGACCGTCCACTGCTGTCCTTCCCTGATGGGCCACCCGCTTCACTGGTTTGTTCCCTTCTTTTCTTCGTCTCACTGTGTAGCTCTGGCTGTCCTGCAACTCACTTAGAACTAAACCAGGGTGACTTCGAACTCACAGACATCACCCTGCCTCTACCTCCCAAGCGCTGGGGTTAAAGGTGTGCATTACTCTGTCTGGCTTTGGCTGGGTTTTCTTATATTTTATGTGCATGGTGTTTTGCCTGGATGTCTGTACACCACACACATGCCTGATGGCCTCCAAGGCCAGGAGAGGGATCAGGTCCCAGAAACTAGAGTTATAGGTGGTTGTGAACCACCAAGTGGGTGCTGGGAATCAAACCTGGGTCCTCTGGAAAAGCAGCCAGTGCTCTTACCTATTGAGCCATCCATCTCTCCAGCCTTTTAGAAACAGGCTGGCAATCCTCCTCCCTCGGTCTCCTAAAGCAGGGGAGGAGGAGGAGCCCTATCAGAAGACAGCGCCCCACCCCTGTAGTGCTACGGTGGAATGTACTCACAGTGATAATGGTCAGGTTAGCCACAGTAACTCAGTGTTACCTTCCTGGAAACAGTCTCCAGACCAGGAATGAAAGAGACAGAAGTAGTCACAGGACCCCAATTCAGGGTCACTTCCGTCACTAGGAAAAAGGGGAAGACGGGCTGGAGAGATGGCTCAGGGGTTAAGAGCACTGACTGCTCTTCCAGAGGTCCTGAGTTCAATTCCCAGCACCCACATGGTGGCTCACAACCATCTGTAATGAGAATTGGTGCCCTCTTCTGTGTACATAATAATAAATCTTGAAAAGAAAAGAAAAAGGGGCAGATGGGAGCAGATGTGGACAGGCCATAGGAAGACCAAGGGGCCACCAGCAGCCAGAGAGGTCAGGAAGGAGCCTCTCCCGAGTTTCAGGAGCCAATACTGTGGCCTTGGACTTTCAGCCTCCGCCCTGTTTTCACACACACACACACACACACACACACACACACACACACACACACACACACACACACAGCTTCTGGCGCCTTCCCACGGCCACCACCTAGGAATCCACCCGCAATGTCCGACAGGGACAGGGTCTGAGCCTCTCATTCTCGTCACCACCTGGCCGACCTGTGTGGCCCCCAAGAGGCCTACGGCAGAAATAGTTGGTAAATGAATAAATGGCTGTCCAGCCAGTAAGGCCTTTGGCTGGGCCTACACTCTTGCTGTGTCTTCTGTCTGCCAGGCTCACGGAACGGCTGATGCACCTGTCTTTGTCCAGACTCCTCTCTAAAGCTACTACATTCTGGTCTGGGTGGAACCCCAAATTATCTGTCCTCACACGTACCCAGCATGCCCTCCTCCAGGAAGCCCAACCACCTGACACCACCATCATGGTACAGGCCCTCCTGACCCTGTAGAAGCCACACCCACCGCCACAGCCGCTCCTCCCCACCCCCACCCTTCATGACTACCTTTGCGGCCTTCACTCAGGAGTCCCAGTCTCTGGCTACAGCTCTATAATTTGTAGAGGTCACACAAAGTTTTGGGCATGGCTTGATGAAGAGATGTACTTGAAATCTCTAGGCATTTCCACACTGTGTCCTCAGGCCCAAGCACCCTGGGGCTTGAAGCCTGTCCCATCCTTCTGTCACAGGGACCTTGCCCTGCCCTGGTCCTTCACCACCTACTCCCTCACCCTCTTCTTCTGCAGCAGCAAGAATTTTTACTGTTACTTTTTGGGTTCTGAGACTGGGTTTAGGTAGCCCAAAATGGCCTTGAACTATATAGCTTAGGTTGGCTTGGAACTGCTCCTCCTGAGTAAAGGCATAAACTACCACGTCCAGCTGCAGCAAAAAATGTAAGGCCAGAGCTGGAGCGGGGCCACACACAAGACAACCCTACATCCAGTCCTGCTACCTAGCTTCCAAACCACAAATTGCTCAGCTTCTCTGAGACCTGCCTGAGGCAGGGGGAATAGGAAACAGCTACTGGGGTGACAGGAACATGTGATACAACGGAGGTGTACCTGCCTGGCACTGTGAGGGTGCTGGAGGCTGCACACTGGAGCTGTCTACTGAACACGCTGTTCAGTGCTGCCAGCTACATTTTAATTAAGAAAGTAACTCAGCCGGGCGGTGGTGGCGCACACCTTTAATCCCAGCTCTCGGGAGGCAGAGGCAGGCGGATCTCTGTGAGTTTGAGGCCAGCCTGGGCTACAGAATGAGTTCCAGAACAGCCAGGACTACTCAGAGAAACACTGTCTCAAAAACAAAACAAAGGAGGTCTGGTGTCTCTGAGGGCCTTTCCCAGCAGCTATCACTCACTGTGTTTACACAGCTATCTCCTTAAGCCTTGAGGAGGCAGGCCCTACTTGGAAGCAGTCCAGAGGAGAAACAACAGGTACCTAGATTTCCACCAAGGTCCAGAACTGGAGGCAGCAACAGGAAGCAGAGGACAACTGGCTGATAAGAAGAGTCACGGAGGTTCCTCACACAGAAATGTACCCAGTAACTTACAAGCCAAGCAGTTCAATACAACAGGCTGGCTGGCATTGGTTCTCAGACTCACCTCTAACCAAATGTGATGGAGGCCTCATATGCACTAACCCTGACAGGCAGCAGTGTGGACCTTGGGGCTTCACAGAACTCCAGATGGCCGTTACTCAAGTCGGACCTCAATCTAGCCCAGTAGTTCCTAACTAAGGTGCCATTTGCCCTCTAGGAGATGCTTGCGAACACCTGGAGACAACTTTCCAGGGGTGCCACTGGCAGCTGGCAGGTAAAGGCCAGGGACACTGTTAAACATTCTCCAAGGTACCGGGGCATGGCTCAGAGGCAAAGACCTTGCCTAGCGTGGACAAAGCCCTGGGTTCCATCCCCAGCAGCACAAACACACGTGCACACACAAAAACCCCAACATCCCAGAGCAACCAGGACAGGCCTCACAACAAAGAATTATCTAGTTTCAGGAGCTAGAAAGATGGCTCAGTGGTTAAGAGCACCAGCTGCTCTTTCAGAGGACCCGGATTCAATTCCAACATCCACACGGCAGCTTAGAACTATCTGTAACCAGTTCCAGAGGATCTGGCACTCTTGAACAGACATACAGACAAAACATCAATGCACATAAAATAAATTAAAATCTTGCCGGGCAGTGGTGGTGCACACCTTTAATCCCAGCACTCAGGAGGCAGACCCTGTCGGATCTCTGTGAATTTGAGGCCAGCCTGGTCTACAGAGTGAGATCCAGGACAGGCTCCAAAGCTACACAGAGAAACCCTGTCTCAAAAAACAGAACAGTGCCGGGCGGTGGTGGCGCACGCCTTTAATCCCAGTACTCGGGAGGCAGAGCCAGGAGGATCTCTGTGAGTTCGAGGCCAGCCTGGGCTACCAAGCGAGTCCCAGGAAAGGCGCAAAGCTACACAGAGAAACCCTGTCTCAAAAAAACCAAAAAAAAAAAAAACCAGAACAAAAAAAACCCTAATTAATTAATTAATTTATATATAAAGATCCAGTCCAAGCCAGGTACACTAAGGCAGCTGAGGAAGGAGGATGGGCGTAAAAGGCCAGCTCTTCTACACAGGGACTGTGTGGCTAGCCTGGAAAACCTGACAAGACACTGTCTCCAATTTAAAAAATGGACTGGGAGCTAGAGAAATGGATCAGTGTTAAGAGCACTGGCTGCTGGGGGGGGGGGGGGGGGCGCTCACCAACCTAAGACAGAGTGCCTGTGTGGCCTGGGCAGGGGTCTCCATGATGGGTAAGGTGACCTGCTGACCTCCCACGCAACCTAAGTCAGAAGCCCATTTTCTAGTAAAAGGGGGACCTGTAGGGCCCTGACCCCCGTTTTGGGTAACTGTTGCCTTGCTTGCTGACCTTGACCTTGATATTCTCCCTATGTTAATTCCCTGCCGGGTTCCACCCTCCTGAATGCTTAAGGGAGGTTCCTTGTCTGTGTATCCTGCATATTGGGCGTTAACAGCTTAGATGCAAGATTGTAAAACATCTGTAGCGAACTTCTGCCCTCTGAGGTTCTCCCATTGTGCTGTAAGCCTGTATTTAAGACCTCCTCCCTCCTTCAATAAACGGCATTTGGCATTAAAAAAAAAATTGTATAAAAAACCAAAAGAGCACTGGCTGCTCTTCCGGAGGACCCAGGGTGGATTCCCAGCACCCACATGGCAGCTCACGCTGTTTAACTCCAGTTCCAAAGGATCTGACACCCTCTTTAGCCTCTAAGAGCATCAGGCACACAAGGGGTACACAGACATGTAGGCAAAACACTTGTACACCTCAAACAAAAATAAACCAGTCTTTTTTAAAGACTTAAGTGCCAAGTGTCAACAACGCCTAGAATGGGAAGCCATGCTTAACCACTAATCTGACAGCCTCCCAGTGAAGTGAAGGCCAGCTTTCCACGCCATCTATACACACACACACACCCAGGACACAGCAGACACTTAAAGCACACCTGCTTCACCAAAGCAGGAAAGTTAAGAACCAGTGGGGACTAGATCAGCACTGTCAAATAAACCTTGACCACGGCCAGACTGTGGATTCCACATGGAAAGATTAGCTTCAGAGGCCCTTCCAGCATCCAGCAGTCTACACTGTTACTTATTTGTAAACCAAGCAGAACAGGGCAAGCAGTAAAGCAGTCACTCACATACAAGGCTATGGTGGTCTGCCCCCAGGGATCCCACTGCCTGGGTTGTCCATTCTTGCCTGGAACAGGGCAGACTCGCCTACCATACAGGTGTAACAAAAGTTGATGGTGTGTCACGTAGTCATCAAAAACCCTGGTAGCGGGGCTGGAGAGATGGCTCAGCAGTTAAGAGCACTGACTACTCTTCCAGAGGTCATGAGTTCAATTCCCAGCAACCACATGGTGGCTCACAACAACCTGTAATGAGATCTGGTGCCCTCTTCTGGCCTGCAGAGACACATGCAGACAGAATACTGTATACATAATAAACAATAATAATAAATAAATAATAAAAAAAAACAACCCTGGTAGCTTCCTCTTTGCCCTCTGGGTTCAACCATTCACGTTGAGCAGAGACAGTTCCAGTCTGGGCATCAACATGTGAGGTGGCAAACTAAGGCTCTGTCGACAGTCACAGAGCAAGCCATCTTGGATGTGGCTCTTCCAGACATGCCAGGCAGTGGATGACCACAGCCCTGTGAGACCAGACCCAACACACAGTTGAACTTATCCTGAGTTCCTGACTCACAGATGGCTTCATAAGGAAGCAACTGCTCAGTTTGAAGTCTAAATTATGTGGCAACGGTCACCCAATAGCATAAAGAACAAATGTAGGGCCTACAGATTTCTCCAACTCAGAAAGCAACAGGCAACACAAAGCAACCTGGGAGAGTTGTGTTCAAAGGCACCATGACTACTCCAGGCAGCCCGGCTTCACGCGCTGGTCATGAGGGCACATCTGGAGTCCCAGCAACCAGAAATTGGAGGCAGGAAGATCAGGAACTCAAGGCAAGCCTCAGCTACATTGTAAGCTACGACCCACCCACAGAAGGAACTCCAGGCCCTGGCGCACTCTGCAGAGCTCAGGCTACCATGAGGTCTCTCCGGGGGTCCCCAACCTGCCCAAAACGGAGGGAAAGCTCACTTGATGCCATCGAGCCAGCTGACGAACTCATAGGCGCTGCTGGTAGGAGCGTGACACTGTACGTAGGACTCTGGTGCGCAGTCCACTGTGTTAAACACCACAAGGCTATACTGGGTTCCACCATACTGGGAGGGCAGGACAAAGGAACTTTAAAACCGAGGTCTTCGGCAAGGAACAGGTCCTCCCAACTTCAGATCAGGTCCATACCCAGCTACCTCCCTCATGCTCGGGACTACCGGCCCCCTCCCCGAGACGCGGCCGCACACTCACGTCTCCACCGAAGTCCGTCTCCGCGGGTGGTCCCCCGTTGAAGTACCTGCAAAGACAGGAAAATGCGGCGTCGGCCCAAGCTGCAGGTTTGGGCACAGGGAGGCGGGGTGGGCCCTCACTCACTCTATGGCGGGCAGCAGGTAATGCTTGCGGAGTCCCTCGAAGTACGGCCCCAGGTTTGCTGTTCCCTCGATCACAAACACCACGTCGGCCACCAGGCCCCCGGCCCGAGACGGGCCCTCGGATCCGGGGACCATGCCCCGCGCCGCCGCCGCCAGCGCCGTAGCTGTTGCCGTCCCGGGACGAGCAGAAGTGCGCCTGCGCGATGCGCGCACCCGCGCCGGACGTCTGGCAGCCTCTGCTGATGCTAAGGCGGCCATGTTTGTGCTGGGCACCCGGGCGTGGCGGTTTTATCCCTACCCTGGCGCTGCCCACACCATGAAACGCTCAGAATGGGCACAATGAGCCCCTTTAGGGGCCTCTTGAGAGCGAACAAACTTTTGTCCACAATATCAAGCACGAAATAAATTGGAAAACGGCACATCCGGCCACCATCTTGGAGTCGGTCTCGAGTTTCCGACTCGGAGCTAAAGGGGAGGTTGGGGAACCAGGTTGCTAGGCAACGCGTACCCAGCCGTTGTGTTCTCACACAGAGATTAAGTTAATAAATTCTCGTCTTTCTGACCGGGAACAGATCGGAGAGAGCGGTCCAGTCACATCTTCGGAAAACGACGTTGCCAGGCAACACTGTAAAGTTGCAGACGACTTGGAAGCCAGGGCAGTTGTTTTCCCTCGCAAAGAAGCGAATTCCAACTTAAGTGGAGGTTGCTAGGCAACACCTGATCCCTGTTTTCTGGGAAAGAAGCCAGTAACTGGCTCAAAGCAAATACGTTTCTTAAAAACATAGATAAAGTAATTAAAAATAATAAATAAATAAAAACAGTGTGCTAGGAATGCGTGATCTAGTTGGGGAAATTGAGCCTCAGCATTGCAGCCAACGGCATGAATATAAAATGACCTGGAAAATTACTGTAACATCTGTGGACGGAAACGTCATAAATATAGTTTACTAATAGAAAGATGCAAAGCCGAGAGGAGGAGGGGGTGACGGCGCATGCCTTGAACCCCAGCACACTGCAGACCTTTGGGGCCAGCCCAGGCTACAGGGGATGAGGACAGCCGTGGCTACACAAAGCAACCTTGTCTCAGAAACTAAAACAGGAAAAAGAGCCAGGCGGTGGTGGCGCACGCCTTTAATCCCAGTACACAGGAGGCAGAAGCAGGCGGATCTCTGATTTCAAGGTCTGTGTATGAAGCGAGTTCCAGAACAGCCAAGGCTGCACAGAGAAATCTTGTCTTGAAAAAAACAAACAAACAAACAAACAAAAACTCAAAAAAAAAAACCCAAAAAACAAAAAAAAAGAAAGAAAGAAAAGTGAAGTGAGAGGGCCAGGGAGCCAGACCAGAGCCATGACAGGTTTCTAACAGCTCTGCCGGGGACCAGGCCTTAGTTTCGGTTTACTGGAACTAGCTGGAGCTAGCACGCAGTTCTCGGGAAGCAGTCAGCAGGTTCCCCATAGTCTTCTGTTGGCTAAAGTAGCTTTCCCTACCCTGCAGCTGGAAAGTCCCTAACCATTAGATCCTCCCACCAATCTGGCCCTAGACTAATCTTTGCTCCACCAATCAGCCCTCAGGCTAATCCCTCCTCCCTGGAATTCCCCTAACTTAAATTCCCTGCTTAAAAGGAGCCAGTGAGCCGGGCGGTGGTGGCGCACGCCTTTAATCCCAGCACTCGGGAGGCAGAGCCAGGCGGATCTCTGTGAGTTCGAGGCCAGCCTGGACTACCAAGTGAGTCCCAGGAAAGGCGCAAAGCTACACAGAGAAACCCTGTCTCGAAAAACCAAAAAAAAAAAAAAAAAAAAGGAGCCAGTGAACTGTTCTTGGGGTTGCCATTTCCCACCACCACATGTTGGAAATAATAAACACTCCTGGTGGTCTTTTATGGAACTTCTCTCGGACCCTAAGAGAAAGAAAAAAAGAAATACACATTTTTTTCACTGTAGGTGGTGGGGAATCTGAACTCAGGTCCTCATGCTTGCACTGAGCCATTTTCCCAACTCCTGGTATTTGTTTGGTAGGCTTTCTGTTTGTTTTTGCTTTATTTCCCTCACCCCACCACCCCAACAGGGTTTCTTTGGGTAGCCCGGGCTGTCCTAAAACTTGCATGCCACCACACCCAGCTTTGTTTTTGTTTTTGAAGATTTATTTTTGTTCTATGTGTATGAGTGTCTCTCTGCATGTACATGTGTAGCATATACTTGCAGTACCCACGGAGACCAGAAGACAGAATTGGAATTAGAGGAGATTGTAAGCCATCGTGTCGGTGGTGAAAACTGAACCTGGTTCCTCTGAAAGAGCAGAAAGTATTCTTAGCAACTGAGCCTTCTCTCCATCTCCAGCCCCACTTTAAAAAAAAAAAAAAAAAAAAAAAAAGGGAAGAAAGTGAGCAGAACAAGCTTCGCTTTTTTTTTTTTTTTTTTTTGAGACAGGGTTTCTCTCTGTAAACAGCCCTGACCATTCTGGAACTCGCTTTGTGAACTGGGCAGACAGATCTCTGTGGGTTCTAAATCAGCTTGGTCTACAAAGCAAGTTCCAGGACAGCCAGGACTATTAAACAGAGAAACCTTCTCTAGAAAACAAAACAAATTATTGTATATATCTTTATTTCATCATGTAAAGAGTACATTTGTTGTTAATTATTTGTGGAATATTCCTTTACACTATGCGAATATATGTCACTATGGTTGGGTTAATAAAGAAGCTGACTGGCCAATAGCTGGACAGGTAGAGGTTAGGAGGGGCTTGCAGACAAAAATAGAGCCCAAAGATGAAGAGAAGGAGTCTGAGAATCACGAGGAGACTCGGAGAGAAGGAGGTGAACTTGATGTACTGAGCAAAGGTATCAGGCCATGTGACAGAGCATAGATAAGAAATATGGGTTAATTTAAAATGTAAGAGTTGGGGCTGGGGGTTTGGCTCAGAGGTTAAGAGCACTGACTGCTCTTCCAGAGGTCCTGAGTTCAATTCCCAGCACCCACATGGTGGCTCACAGCCATCTGTAATGAGATCTGGCACCTCTTCTGTATACATAATAAATAAATAAATCTTAAAAAAAAATGTAAGAGTTAACTAAGCCGGGCAGTGGTGGCGCAAAAAAAAAAAAAAAAGAGGGTTGGGGATTTAGCTCAGTGGTAGAGCACTTGCCTAACAAGCACAAGGCCCTGGGTTCGGTCCTCAGCTCTGGAAAAAAAAAAAAAAGAATTAACTAGTAACAAGCCTGAGGTGGGCAGTGGCGGTGCACACCTTTAATTCCAGCACTCAGAGGCAGAGGCAGACGAATCTCTGAGTTCAAGGCCTGCCTGGTCTACAAAGTGAGTTCCAGGACAGCAAGGACTACACAGAGAAACCCTGTCTTAAAAAACAAAAACAGAGCTGGGCGGTGGTGGCGCACGCCTTTAATCCCAGCACTCGGGAGGCAGAGCCAGGCGGATCTCTGTGTGTTCAAGGCCAGCCAGGACTACCAAGTGAGTTCCAGGAAAGGCGCAAAGCTACACAGAGAAACCCTGTCTCGAAAAAACAAAAAAAAAAAACAAAAAAAAAACAAACCACAAAAACAAACAAACAAAAACCCTGAGCTATTGGTGGAGCATTTATAATTAACAATAAGTCTGAATAGTTATTTGGGAATGGCTGCTGAGACACAGAGAAACTTTGCCTACAATTACCTTACGAACTACAGGAAATAAAATCCAGAATGGAAACAACATTCAAAAAAGTTACTTTAGGGCTGGAGAGATGGCTCAGAAGTTAAGAGCACTGACTGCTCTTCCAGAGGTCCTGAGTTCAATTCCCAGCAACCACATGGTGGCTCACAACCATCTGTAATGAGATCTGGTGCCCTCTTCTGGCCTGCAGGCATACACGCAGGCAGAACATTGTATACATAATAAATAAATCTTTAAAAAAAAAAAAAAAAAAAAAAAAAAAAAAAAAAAAAAAAAAAAAAAAAAAGTTACTTTAGCCGGTGGTGGTGGTGGCGCACGCCTTTAATCCCAGCACTTGGGAGGCAGAGGCAGGTGGATCTTTGTGAGTTCCAGGTCAGCCTGGTCTAAAGAGCGAGATCCAGGAAAGGCACAAAGCTACACAGAAAAACCCTGTCTCGAAAAACCAAAAAACCAAAAAAAAAAAAAAAAAAAAGATTTCGACAAGACATAGAGGGCCCAGAAGTTCGAGGCCAGTTTTGGCCACATACCAAGTCCTGCATGGGCTATATGAGGCCCTGTCTCAGAACCACTAAAAGCAAGGAAGAAGGAAAAACAAAAAAGAATAAAGACAAAAAGCTGCAGACATATTATTATCGTTTTAAAAAGTAGCATTGATTATTATATCGAGTGTGCCATGTCGTGTGTCTCGAGGTCAGTTTTGTGTGGCTCTTTCCTTCTACCAGAAGGTTCCTGGGACTGAATGCTCGACAGGCTGTCATGGCAAGCGCTGTGATCCACTGGGCCATCTCACTGGCCCCTAACCATCCTCTTGATGAGGAAAGTTGTGCACATGATAGTACAATGATCATATCTGTGAAAATCTGTCCTGGGACTCGGTGCTAACTTCTATTGTTTCACGGAACGAAGCTTTCAGTACTTTGACTTTTTACACGATACACCATCATAAGCATGATTTCATTACAGAAATAATGTGATTTTTATGATTTGGAGAAGAAAGGTTTTCTTTTCTCTTGCCTTTTTCTAATAACAAAACAACCACCTCATTTGGTGGTTACTAGGCAACGCTGCCCGGATCAAACCACTCTCAAAAAGTGAGAGGGAGATGGTGGCACAGCTGTTTATAGTTTCAGAACGGAAATTATTCTGAATGGTGGTTGCTAGGCAATGCCTGAACATACCGCCATCTTTGAGTGGGGCAAGGCATTTATCACTACGGAATGAAAACGCCGCGCAGAATGCGGTTGCCAGGCAATGCATTAGCACTGTCGCTATCTTCGACCAGCTGTTTTTAAAAAAATTAGCGTGTAAATTACTACAGCACACAGGAAGGTTGCTAGTCAACACCTCGGCACCATCACCACCTTCAAGCTAGCATCTTCACTCTCGTTATACAAAGGACGTGAAGCTGTGCCCGAGCAATCTGAACGCTTGGCAAGCACTACTTGTCGCCATCTTTGTTAGGGTCACGATGACTTCCGACTGGGGCGGAAGAGAATTTAATCCGGTTGGTGGGTCTGAGTTGAGGAAGGCGGGAATTTGGTCATCTCGCTTCTCGCCAGCTGGCGGCTCCAGACCGCAGACCGACTCATGCTTCCAGACCTACACTGAGAGTCCCCAGGGGGGTGACCTTCCGGGGTGCGGGCTTCCAGATGGGGGATGAGGGGCCAGGAAGCACGGTGCATCTGCTGTGCCTCGCAGCCTCCAGCGGGGTCCCCCTGTTCTGCAGGAGCAGCAGCGGCGGCGCCCCCTCCCGGCAACAGGTGGGGTACTGGGCTCCTGCACCTAAATAAGAAGGGTTTGGGAAGCTGGGACTGCCTCTCTCGCAGGGAGTAGAGGCTGGGTGCCTTTTGCTGGTAAGGGGGACTACTAATAAGCCTGGCTTCCCGAAGAACTTTGGGGGAACATGGAAGAGGCTGCAGAGTGGGGCGCCAGGGTCTCGATGGGGAGGTCTTCGGAATTACTACAGTGTTTCCCCCGCTTCTCAGCTTCCTTTTTCTGTCATCGGCTCCCTCAATGGAGTCCACATGTTCGGACAGAATCTGGACGTGCAGCTGAACTCTGCAAGAACGGAAGACACAACCGTGGTGTGGAAGAGCTTCCATGACAGGTCCTTTGGCGGGATCAAGAGACAACACCTGTCCAGTGATCCCCGGCTTAGATGATCTGCTGTAGCTGGGCTATGGGACCTTGGATAAGCTACCCACCCTCTCTGACCCCTGGTTCTCCCCGAGTCAGGATGTAGCCTGCTCTCGTAGCCTGAAGTGTAGGAACAGCTGACAGACACCGGGTACTTGGCCCCATTGCCCAGGCCTGACCTCCCTCTTGCTTCTCCGCTTTCGTCTCCACAGCATCACACTCATTGCTGTGTCATCCGAGGAGGGCACCTCAGAGCTGAGTCTGGAAAGAATGCTCCACATGGTGTTTGGGGCCATGGTGAGACTGGGCCCTCTTTTCTCCAAAACTCAAGAGATCTGCAACTCTCAGCCCCTTTGCCTCAGTCTAAACCCCTGCATTTTTTTTTTTTTTCTCACACCCAGGCATCCAAACCTCAGCCCTCCTCCCTCATACACAGGATTCCAGGCCTGGTCCTCCTCTCTCACACCCACCCAAGTACTGTCTTCTTTTTGATTAGAGTCCATTCTCCTGTGTCAAGTGTCCCACTCTCCTTTGTGACTCTTCCAGGTTCTCATTGTGGGACTTGAGGAGCTGACCACCATCCGGAATGTAGAGCGACTGAAGAAAGAGCTGAGGGTGAGGCCATGGGACGTGAGTGCAGTCAGGATCCCTAAACCTTGCCTGTTTGTCTGGGACTATAATTCCCACCAGCCCTGGGGCAGCATGAGCCCATAGGTTCTTAGGGAACTTGGTGTTCAACCCTGGAGTGGGCCCCAGCTTTCTCTGGGCTGATCTGGGCCCACTGGGGTCCTAAGCCTTTCCCTTTCCCTCCACCAGGCCAGCTACTGTCTCATTGACAGCTTCCTGGGGAGCTCGGAGCTCATTGGGGACCTGACCCAGTGTGTGGACTCTGCCATCCCTCCAGAGGGCTCTCTCATGCAGGTATTGGGGCAGCTACAGAAATCAGTGTGTCCCATGGCTCTGGCCCAGCCTTCATTCTCTGCCCTCTGGACATCACCCCAGCACCCTCTTAGCATTCTGGAATGGAGTTTTACCTGGAACTCTTTCTAAAAGAACTCTCTTCCCTAGGACAGCCCTGCCCCTCTGCCTGATGTCCCAAGGCCTGTGTCCACTGGTGCTCACCAACCTATGCTGACATCCATAAACCAGTTTTAACTTCCTCGAGGGTCTCAAACAGCCTAAAAACCTTCCAGGTCCCAACCTTGAAGGGAGCACTGCGGTATCTGGGCAAATCCCTGTCTCCCTATCTTAAAGTTCTGTCCCTCGTGGCAGTGTGGCCTGACCAATCAGAGCTTCCAATAGGTCAAACTGTAGATGCACTTGTTAAAATTATTGGCTCTACAGGGCCTCCCAGTGCAGGCCTGTCATCATGGCTACTCTAGAGGCTGAGAAAGAGGGTGAAAAGTTTAAGGCTGGCGGGGCAACTCAGCAAGCACCTGACTCAAAAATTCAATGTGGCTTGGCAGTAGAGGCGCTTAGCTAGCATGCCCAAGGCCTTGAGTTACATTCCCATACGGAAGGGGAAAAAAAGTGATGCATGGTGAACTGAGAATGCTCATTGAATGGGCAAGTTCAAGCATTCCTGTTCACAGAGTGGGTGTGACACAGGAGCACGGCAGCCCAACATATTGGAGTGTCTCCGTTGGTCTTGTGGCTGCTCTTCCACTTCAGGCCCAGCCGGAGAGGTCCCTCCTTGCTTTATGACTCCTAGTCTGACCCCCTCCCCAGGAAACCCTCTCAGGGTTTGCGGAGGCCACTGGCACAGCCTTCGTCAGCCTGCTGGTATCAGGCCGAGTGGTGGCAGCCACCGAGGGCTGGTGGCGCCTGGGCATGCCTGAAGCCGTGCTGCTCCCCTGGCTGGTGGGGTCCCTGCCACCACAGGCCGCTCGCGATTACCCGGTGTACCTGCCACACGGGAGCCCCAAGGTGAGTGGGCGGGGGACAGGGTGGGGCCTCCCGAGGGCGGGCCACCCGTGCTTAGCCCACCCTGCGCCCTGCTGCAGGTCCCGCACCGGCTGTTGACCTTAACGCTGCTGCGGGGCCTGGAGTTGTGTCTGCTGTGCGGGCCGCGCCCGCCCCTCGGCCAGCTGGACCCACAGGTGAGGCGGACTGTCGAGCTGCTGCCCCCCTACCGCCCGGGACACCCCCTCAGAGTGCCACCTGCTGCAGTCCCTAGCCAACCAAGCAACCGTAGGCACCGACCCCCAGCCCCGTCCTCACGCCGGTCACGCCCCTGCAGCTGTTGGAACGCTGGTGGCAGCCGCTGCTGGAGCCCCTCCGCGCCTGCCTGCCCCTGGGCCCCAGGGTGCTGCCCGAAGGGTTCCCGCTGCACAGCGACATCCTCGGGTAAGGCTCAGTGGTGGGGCCCAGGGTGGGGCGGCCCGTGTGCCCCGTCAGCGCCCCATGGCCTGACAGTGCCTTTCCCCAGCCTGCTGCTGCTGCACTTGGAACTGAGACGCTGCCTCTTCACCGTGGAGCCTTCGCGGGATAAAGGTGCGTGGGAAGCGGTGGGTGGGAGGGCCTTAGCCAGAGGCCACCTAGTCACGCCGCTCATTTTTCTCTAGAGCCTTCCCCTGAGCAGCGCCGGCGCCTCCTTAGAAACTTCTACACTCTGGTGGCCACCACACACTTCCCAGCAGGTCAGTGGCAGGCATGAACACTCTGAAACAGAGAACCCAGCATGTGCCTGAATTGCCCTGGGCAATCTTAGTACTTCACTCTGGACCCCTTCTCCAGCCAGGGCTTTTCAGTAAGGACTGCTTCTGGACTGGGCATTTTGTCCCCCACATGGAATTCCAGCCCCACTGTGGGCCAAGGCAGACGAACCATGAGTTTGAGGCCGGCCTGTGTTATAGTGCCTCAAAAGAAAGACGGATTACTGCTCCCTCCTCCAAGGCAAGGATGGTCAGTTATGCTGATCCAAATGCCGAGCAAGGCTAAGTGGCAGCGCTCCAACCGTCCTTCCTGTCACCCTCCACGGTGCTGGGCAGAGCTCTGCTCAAGCTGAGGGGTGTGAGGATCCCAGACTCCATAGTGGGAAGTTGTCCCAAGAGACACAGTGTGGCAGGGGTGAATAAAGACCTCACAAGTGTGCACACTAGTAGAGGCCTGTACTAGGGGGAGAGTAGGGTGTGATCCTCAGGAAGGTAACAGCACTTACGTCAACTCTGCTAGGAATGTCTGAGCTCTCTCTCTCTCTCTCTCTCTCTCTCTCTCTCTCTCTCTCTCTCTCTCTCTCTCTCTCTCTCTCTCTCACACACACACACACACACACACACACACACACACACACACACACGCACGTCATAGGAAAACAGCAAGGCTAGGTGGGAAGAGGAGGATGTGGGAGGTGCTGGGACCTCTGACTGGACTGTGGCTTCCAAGCCACAGCTCTGCTGCTCAGCACCGCCCTCCCTGTCCTTTCCCAGGGCCTGCAGAGAAAGAAGAGGATGCAGGCCGCCCAGCCCAGAGCCCCAGAGCTTGCTACCTGGTGCTGGGGCCGGGCGCGGGGTGGCGGCTGGTGGCGGTGCAGCTAGGGCTTCGGCTGCTGCTGCTGCTGCTGTGTCCTCAGAGCCCCACCCATGGGCTGCGAAGCCTTGCCACCCACACTCTACAAGCCCTTACCCCGTTCCTTTGACCACTGAGGGGTGGGGTGTCAACAGACGGGTAATATTAGCGTCTCTCTGTTTATTTGCTCACAATAATACACGGACCCGGATGGGGAGAGGGAGGGAGGGAGGGAGGGAGGGCGACAATGGGGGAGGGGAGGGGAGGAGGTACCAACTTCTCCAGCCCCTCTCCCCTCTGTGCTCTGGGGGACAAGGGAGGGAGGGTGCTTCCCTTGACCCCCCCAGAATGTAAACAGCAGCAGATGAACAAAAATAAAAATACAAGAGGCCAGAGGAAGCTCCCAGGCATGCCCCCACCCCTGGGGTCTTTGCTCCACCACGGCTGCCTCCATCCCAGGGCTGCCTGGCCCCGGCCATGTCCCAGGGCAAGCCCAGGGCTCAGAACTGCTGGGCCAGCAGCTCGCACAAGTGACGGGAGACAGGCTCTTTGCTGGTGCGCAGGGTCAGGCGGTACATCTGTGTGCAGATGGCGGCCATATGAGCCGAGAGAGCCCAAGAAGGGGTGCAAGGTCAGAGAGGTAAGGCAGGTAAAGAAGGAAGAACAGTGAGAGGCACAGGAAGGAGGGCTGGGTGCAGGGAATGTGGGGTCACAGGCAGGCCCTCCCTCAGCACTCACTTGGGCCTGGGCATTGGGCTCCAGCCGAAGCAGACACCCCACCTGCAGGGCTTTCGTCTGGATGATCCCAGCACCCACAAAGTTCTCAGGGTTGGGGTCCACATTGTCCAGAAGAGCAGAGCCAAACCCCAGAAGCTAGAATGGGGTGGGTATTGGAGAAGCAGAGCTGAGAAGCCTCCAGACTATCCCGGGTCAAACCCTCATGGGTGAGGACTGGTCCATCCGGTGGCCAGCACCCAGTAAATGCCCAGCCTCTCTCACCTTGGCCTTAGTAACTTCAGCATCCATGGGGTGGTTGGCTTTGAAGATTTTCTGTGCCTCCTGCAGGGGGCTGGGAGGGTGAAAGCACGGTCAGGCCCAGGAGGCCCCGCCCCGCCCTGCCCCTCAGCCCCGCCCCACCTCTCAGCCCCGCCCCTCACAGGCTCAGCTGCTTCCAGCGCTGGAAAAAATCCTGGGCGGCCATCTCTGTGGGCTGGAAGAATTTGTTGATGGTCACCGGGAGCTTCAGGGTGAGGGACTGGGCGGTGCCACCGTACCTGAACAGAGGAGAAGCAGCTCAGCCAGGTCCCATCCCTGAAGCCCCTGCCTCACCGCCCACAGCCACAGATTTGGCTCTCACTCACCGGAAGCGCACGGACAGCAGCGGTGGTGTCAGGAAGTCTCGCAGACACTCAATGTTGAGCACCTGCTGCACCTGCGCACCACCGTCCACCTGTGCAGCTACACGCTTCGTCTGCACCGCCAGCTGTGGCCCGGGGTCAAGGAAGCTGGCTAGGGACAGAGGTGGCACAAGCTGAGGGCGTCTTGGGGCAGCCCCAACCCGGGTACGCCAGAGGTTCTGAGGGCCAAGCAGATTCCCCTACATCTAACTCCCACACTCTTTGTCCTGGGACATCTGGGACACCTAGGAATCTCCTTCTGGCCTCCACTCCTGGCTCCAATGGGTGACTAACCTCATGGACCATGATGGGCAACACAGTATTTTCTTAGCCTCAAGTACAAACTGGGTCCATGTGAAATGTCCTGGGGAGCCAGTGAAACCATCCACCATCAGGACATGTCTGTCTGAGGAGCAGTGGCCGTGCACCCAGGTGGACATAATTAGTGTCACCATCTGTACGCAGGCCTGACTGACCCCATGTCAAGAACATGTATGGGCCAGGCGGGCTGGTTCCTATACCCTACCTGGCCTGCCCTACTTCAGACATAGAGCAGTCTGCCCTGGCTCTGGAAAGCTGGTGGACGAAGCAGAGGGTGAAGGACTAGTTGTTCTGGTCTCACACATATAAGGGAGAGGGGGGCCTGGCTCTGATACACCTTCCAGAACATCCCAGGAAGCTGGGCTTACTGGTGCACACCTATAAGCACAGGTAGAAGCAGACGGCTCACCTTGAATTCAAAGCCAGCCCAATCTGTAGAGTGAGTGGAGGCCAGCCTAGGCTGCATTGTATAGTTTCAAAAACAACAAAAGGTCCTCATAAGCAGAAAGAGGGAGATCTACTTTTCTGGAGCGTTAGGAAGCAAGTCACTCAGCTGTGGTACTCCAGGGCTAGCAGTGCATGCAGCATCCCTGGGTAACCTGAGTGCGGGAGCCCCTAGCCCCATAGCATGAAGCCTCATACAGACCACTTCAGCAAAGGTAAGGTGCCTGGCAGGGGTAGTTGGGGTGCTGGAAGTCATACATCCTGTACATTGGGTCTGTCATCTGTCCCTGGGTAGAGGCCTACCTACTATGCATAGTCTTAGAGGTAACATACGTCTAATTCATAGTGAGGGCTCAACAGGTATGGACCTGAGTGTCTGCTTCCCAGGGGCCTACAGGGGTGGGTTGGGGCACTATCAGGGCCAAGAGCAGAGGATATGAGTCTGGAGGTCTCCAGGGTGGACCACGGTGGGCGAGAAGCTCTGGAACTGCACGGAAGTCTTGTTGCCATAGAAGAGATACATTCGGCCTGCAGCAGGTGGGTGAGGGTTCCATCCAAGCTCCTCTGATCCCTTCCCTGCCACCAGCCCAACCAGGAGGTGCTGCCAATAACCCACCCTTCCAGTCACCCGCCTCCCCCAACCTCCAGGCCACCAGGACACACCCAGGTTCTGCCGGAACTCAGACTTGACTCCAATCTGCAGCAGCTGGTTCTCAAACAAGACCCCACTATTCTTACACACGAACCTGGCAGGGTGGTGGGAGTCAGAATGGTAGGGCTCCTCACCGCCCATCTTCATGTTCCCCAGTTGTCCCTGCTCCCCTGCCCACCTCTCCCAGAACTCACTTATTCAGCAGTTCATCCGCTTCTGGGATGGGAGGGCCTATGTCCTCAGGACCTGGGCTGGAGGAGAGGAAGAAGTGAGATTCATAGGGGACTGGGGGGTATAGGCAACACTCTCTAGGAAGGCAGATTCCCCAGGAACCACGGGCCAAGTTTCCCCAGAGACCCCCAGGAATGGGAGTGGGACCCTGGCAGAGGGATCTCCCAAGGACCCCAACTTCCACTGTTTTCTAACCCCTGTCAGTCATCAGAAACCCCTGAAGCCCACCCTGGGGACATCCATCAACCCCACAGCCAGAGGCCACCCCTTACTCAGCAGCTGGAGCTGGGTCAGCCAACAAAGCCATGGGGCTCTCAGGGGCAGGGGGCTCCAGCTCGCTGGGCCATCCAATCCCAGAGGAGACAGAGAAGACAGGCGTGGCAGGCAGCCAATCCCAGAGAGGCAGCAAGAGGGCCAGGGAAAGAGAGGCAAGAGGGTTCAGAAGGAAGAGTGGGCTGAGATACAGCTATGGGAAAGGACAGCACGGGGTAACCAGGGCAGCAGAGTCCAGAGTGGCAGCCAGAGGCTAGGGACAGGAGGGAGATGGAAGGGGGTGGGACTGAGTAGGACAAGGACAGGGGTACCTGAGGAAGGCCTCCTCAGGGGTGGGCCCCAGGCTGGGCTGTGCACTGGGGCCGTCAGAGAAGACATCCACCAGGAGGTTCCCACCTACAGGAACTGGAGGTGCAGCAGGGGGAGGGGCTGCCCGCAGCCCCAAGAGGTCCGCGGAGGGTGAGGGCGTCGACTGCAATTACGAGAGGGTAGAGGTGAGATAGGACAAGGGATAGAGGACCCAGCCTGGCCACATGGTCCATAACTGCGCTCACCACGGTGCTGGGGGTAGGCTCCACACCCCCATTGATGTCACTGTTGCTGGTATCCCTACGGCTGTCATCCAGGGCACTGGCTGCCCCAGGGCCCTTCTTACGCTTCAGCTTGGCCAGGATAGATGACTCGCGCTCGGGAAATGGAGGCATTTCTTCTAGCACAGTGGCCTGTGGGCAGGAGAAGAGTCAGGGGGCACTTATGACCCGGGAGGGTGGTCCCAAGGCCTGGGGCATGGGCTCTGACCAGAACATCAGTGCTGGCTACAGAGCTGAGGGTGAGGTACTCCACTGCCCGCTGCTGGAGCTCCACATCGGCATTGCGCAGCTGGGAGCCGGCACGCAGAACGCCCTGGATGGTGGCCTTGGTCTCAGGGAAGAGGTTGATGAACTTGATGTAGGTGGACAAGAGCAGGGCGCGAGTGGCCACGCTGCACAGGTGGAACTTGGAGTGCAGCAATGAGAACTGGACAGGTGGGCTGTGGAGGGGGTGAGGTCAGCAGACATGCCGTCACCCACACTCCCCAGGGCAAGGCTGGGACCGAGCCCAGGGAACATGCTGAGAGGGGCTCTAGGAACTCCATCATTTCTCAGCCTGATGGGGGGTTCCCAACCCCCTAAGAGGTCCCCCAGAATGAGGCTCCCTCACCTGGAGCGTGGGTCCCCAGCAATCAAGTTCCCAAACTCCCCAAGGATGTAGCCACCGACCTTCACCATGTTCTCATGACAGGCTGGGGCCTGGAGGGCCTGTGAGGGAGCAAGGGAGAGCAGTGTGAGGATAAGGAGAGGAGTCCCCTGATCTCTGCAATGCACACGGGTCATAAATGGGGAGACTGAGGCATGGGGAAATTGTCAAGTGACTAGCTGGACTCTGTGCAGGGGACTCTGAGATCTCCCACACATACTATGATTTCAGTGCTGGAGCCCCAGCTGCCGGCGATGTTTGGAAGGTCCTAAGAACTGGGGGAGGGGGATCTACCTGGAGAAATGAGGGTACTAGGAAATGTGGTATCCTTGATTACTTCCACCCCACATTCTGTGCATGCCCAAGTGTGCACACAGGAGTGCATGCCCGTATGCAAAGTTACGAAGGCCAGAAGATGTCAGGTGTCTTCCTCAATCATTCTCCACCTTGACACGGGATCTCTCACTGAACCGAGAGTTCCATTTTGGCTAGACTAGCTGGCCGGCAAGCCCCCAAGTGCTGGATTACAGTCACACAGAGCCACACTCAGCTTCTGCATGAGGGCCAGGACTGAAAACCAGACTCTCACGCTTGCACACCTGAACTACTGCCCAGCCCTAGCTACACATTGCTGCTGCCACACCTGCCTTCCCTGCCATGATGGAACCTGTGAAGCACTGCATAGGGAATAAAGTGGCCAGCTCTCCTGGACAAGGACCAAAACACACGGAGATGACACCCATGCTGTGGACTCTTCACACCAGGAAGGTCCCAAGGTTGCAGGTCCCCTGAATGACTCAGGATGCTGGACCCTGCTGGTGGGGTATATCATTGCCTACATGCTTTTGATTGGCAGCCAAGTTCCACCATGGAGTCAAAGTGAAAGATGCTAACCTCAAACACTGTCTTGGCAGCATAACCCTGGACATCGTCACGGTTGGTGACAATCTGCAACACTCGGTACCACACCTCCTCGCTCACATAGTCGCCTGCGATGCGGATGAGGTTGAGGATGGTGTCCACATACCAGCTATAGTCTACTGCATACTTCTCAGCCAGGATGGCCACCTTCAACACCTATGGCAGAAGGTGGTAAGGTGTGAGTGGACGATTATGCCCACAGGAGGGTGACTACTGCCATTCCTGGATCTGTGATCACTGTTGACCTTGTCCTAACATCCAAGGTCCCTCCCCAGTCTCATTCCTTAGACCCAAAGGTCCAGGCCCCACACTCCTCCCAACCTAAGGGGTCAGATCCCAGCCCTCCCCCCTTAGACTCTGTGATCCAGGTCCTGGCCATCCTCCCTCACATCCAGGTGTCCAGCTCTGGCCCCTGGACTCACGATCTCCTCTCGGATGGCATAGTCTGCAGTCTCGAGGTACCGCAGCATCTCTGACACAATTTGCTTGGCATTGCTGCGGTCACACATGGCATACAGGAGGTCGGCTGCCCTCTGCCTCACACTGACATCCCGCTCCGTCTGAGGAAGAAGAGCAGGACCAAAATGGGGTCTAAGCTGCACTGGGCCCACTGCAGGGCCACCAAGCACCTGGACACTCTGAGTGGGGCAGAGGGCTGCACCTTGAGGGCATTAATGACGGTATCAATGTGAGTCTTGACAGCCTCATGGGAGAACTCAGAGCTTGCCAGCGTGCACATGCTCTCCAGGGCCAGGTATCGCAGGTTCGTCTCCCGGTGCTGCAGGAACTGGCCCAGCTGGTTACAGGCGCGGACCAGGAGGTTGGGTTCACTGCCAGGCACAAGTGAAGTATAGATGGAGATGGGACGTGAACTGATCCATCTCATAGATCCCTGAGGATCCAGGTCCTCACTTCTGCTCACTCCAACATCCTGTTCTGACCCTCCTAGGAACCCAGACATCTGGGCTCATATGCACTGGAGTGGGGAATACAGCCAGCAGAAACTAGCCCTGATTTCAATCCCCAGTATGCAAGACTGAACCCACAAACATATGCAGCAATTCTGCATCTACCTCAGAGGAGCATTTCACACCTCTGTCCCCTTCCTAGCAAGGATCCCAGGCCCCAAACTCCTCCCTTAGACTGTGGGGCCCTGCTTTCCTTCCTCAGATCCAGGTGTTAGATGCCAGTCATCCTTCCTCAGACATATCCTGTTCTCTCTCCTCCCTCAGGCCAGTGGCCCTGCCTCTCCACACCCCTGCCTGCAGCACCTGTCATAGTGGATGATGAGGCTAATGGTCTCAAAGAGGATAGCGTTCTTGGCGTTGGAGTGCTGCACCTTCTTGGACTTGGGGGGCTCCTGGGCTTTGTTGAGCACAGTCTCGAGACACTCCACCAGCCGCCCTTTCACAGCCGCGTCCTCTGGGGAAGGGAAGGGAAGGGAAGTGGCTGAGCTCTCTGCCAGTGCTCCCTGCAGTCTGCAGCCTGCTCCAGCTTTCGCCTTACATGGAGGGTCCAGCTACCTTTAAGGCCGGCAGTCCCAGGCTGGGCCTCTGCCTTCTGAGGCAGAACACTATTTCCAAGTCTGGGCTCCCACCCAACTCCCCTCTTATGAACCTCAGTTTCCTCCTCTGCTGCACTGATGCTCCTTAAATTTCTCACACAAGTGTGGAAAGCCCAGGAGTCTTCCGCAGAGCCACCATGGAGTTGAAGCATTCCCAAGGAGTTATCCATAGAGATCAAGGAGCTGCCCCTCAACTGTCAGCCCCGAAGGCCACTGCACACTATCTGGGCACCAGGGATTATGAGGGTTTTGTTGTGTGTTTAGAGTTTTCAAATTTTATTTTATTTTTTAATTTTTGAGACAGGGTTTCTCTGTGTGGCCTTGGCTATCCTAGAACTCACTCTGTAGACCAGGGTGGCCTTGAACTCAGAGATCCACTTGCCTTTGCCTCCCAAGTGCTGGGATTAAAGGCGTGCCCCTTTACCACTGCCTGGCTCAGGGATTATGAGTTTAACAGAAACAAACTCATCAGTGTCCGAGCGCCCCACGCTGTAGAAGGCAGTAGCCAGACTGCAGCTGCATCAAACATCTGCCAGCACTCTAGTGAGGCAGCCCTGGGCCACAGCTCCGGCTCTGGCCTCGGGCCTCTCCTCTGTAAAGCACGCATGGTAACGAGCTCTCCCCATGGAGAGGGCTGTGAGAAGGAAGGGGGCCCAGGGCAGGAGCATCACCCCGGGTGATGAGCAGGGCAGCAGAGCAAAAGGCTGCCTGCCCCATCTCCCGCAGGTGGCCTCCCATGCAGTCTGGACCTAGCCTGGCTCTGGAGTGGACACATGCTGGCGGCCCACAGGCCTTACCTGGCGGTGGGTAGCTCTGCAGCAGCCGCAGCAGCTTCACGGAGAGCCAGGGGGCAGGAACGAAGTAATAGGTGTAGTCCTGGAGGTCGGTGGAGGCAGACGAGACAATCTGCAGAAGGAAGGAATGATGGGCGGAGGAGGGCCCTGGGCCCTGAAGAGACATGTTCACACCAGGGCTGCACCATAAGAGCCAGGGCTACAAAAGGGGAAACCAAGGCCTGAAGGTAGCGTGGCCTGAGCACGGGGTCAGAACTAAGCCTGAGGATGGTGGAACCCTTCCCCTTCTTTCTGAACAGAGTGCCACAGAGAGCCAGCTGGTGTCACACAAGACCCTCCTGCTTCAGCTCCTGAGCGCTTGCACTGTGCCCCAACAGCTGGCCCTGAGCGTTCCAAGTAACGCTGCTAACGGTGGAACAGGTCTCTGCCAGCTCCTTGCGTGTGTCAGGCCCTTGGGCTCTGCCTCCTCCATTAGCCTTTCCTACCCAGGTTCCTGCATCTTGAGCACCACAGGAAACTACTAAAGAGTCTGGAGCTGGGTCTGATCCTAGGTCCCAGGTCCAATACAGGTCAGAAAGGGACACAGTCAAAGATCATAAGATGATGACTGTCTCTTCTCAGGGTAACCTCCTTCTCCACCTTGAAAAGCCTTCTCCAAGCAGCCGGGTGGTGGCGCACACCTTTGATCCCAGCACTGGGAGGCAGAGCCAGGCGGATCTCTGTGAGTTCCAGGCCAGCCTGGTCGACAGAGTTGAGTTCCAGGACAGCCAGAGATACACAGAGACCCTGTCTGGGGGAGGGGGGGTGACAACAGGGTGGGACAAACACACACACACTTTCTCCAGGAAGCCCCCCCACAGCACTCTGACAGTGGCATGACCATGTCTCCTCATCCTTGTTCCCTCCTGGGCCTGGCACCTGGCACCTGGCACATTCAGATGTGGAAAATGATGGACTGGGGACAGACTGAACCGTTAGTATAGGTGATCCTTTGGCCCAAGGATCTGAGGCACTTCTGACCTCCAGACAATAGTTTGATTTCCCTGAGTTTCCCTTTGGTTAGCACCCCTGAGAAGCTCGCCTGGCTCCCAGACAGGGCTAGGCTCTCCATTAGGTGCCCACGATGCTGAGCTCCCTCCACGACATCCCTCCACAACATCCCCACAGCTCTTCTTGGCAGTCTGTGACTGAGTCACCATCCCTGTCACTCTCTACCTTCCCAGGACAGGGGCTCCTTAAGGGCTGATGCAGACGCAGAGTCAGGCACACAGAGGCTCCGGGTGCTTTGAGGACAGCGCCAGTGGGGAGAGGCGAAAGACAGGACAAACAGAGAGGAAAGAGCGGAACAAGCAAGAGAAGAGAGGGAAGAAGGGCCAGGAAGACGGCTTTGGGGTGCTTGGTGGCACCCCAACTCCTTATCCACAACAGCCATGCTACACCCAGCATTGGTATCAGCCCCTGAAGCATGTAGGAAAAGAAGCTCAGAGAAGTGAAGCCACTTGCCTGCAGCTGCACAGCCTGGATGAAGCCACCGCAGAGGCTTTGCTTGTAAGCACAGGCTGGCTTGTCGTTCAGGGAAGGGGGAGAGTGACAGAGGTGTCACAGACACACTAGTGTGACAGCGTACTCACCCGGCTCAGGCGAGACACAGCCAGTGAGATACAGGTCTTGAAGTCATCTGGATTCTTCTTACAGAGGCAGGTGATAAGGCTGACAGCGGCTGTGACCACTCCCTGCAAGGAGCTCAGGCATGAAGGCCCAGGCTCGTGGCCAGGATGGGCATGGGCAAGGGCAAATCCAAGGACATTCCAGGTAGGGGGCAAGATACATGCAAGGGTGATTGTGCTTCAGGGGAAGGGTAAAGAGACCTACCTCACAGATGGGATCTGGGGACCTGGGAAGGCCCTGGCATCGGGGTAAATCACCTCAGAAGTAAGGAGCACAGTTGGGGTACTGGGAGTCTTAGGTGGGGCAAGAGTCATGTCTTTCTTAGACAGGCAGGGAATGGGCCTTGCTAGGGGATCTCTAGGCTCAGAAATACGCAGGATTTTTTTTTTTTTTTTTTAAGGAGCTGGGTCAGAGATGGGGACAGTCCCTGGCAGCCAAGAAGATATCAAAGAGGTAGGAAAGTTTCTAGAAAAATCAGGCAGGTCATAGGCACTGGGGACATAGGAGCTGGGTTGGAATGTCACGGGGTTCCTAGCATCAGGAAAGAGGTCAGGACAGGGGCTTCAGGCATTTGGGGGCATCTGGGCACCTCACCATGTGTTGGTCATTGAGCAAGTGCACTACACGTGCCGTCCACTCGCCCATGGGCACCAGGTCAGGTGAAGCCTTGTAAAGTCGAAGCAGGCATAGGGCTGCACTTTGCTTCACGCTGTCCATGCTGTCTCTGTGGGGAGAGTGCGGGACCGTCAGGGCTACCTGGACCCAGTGCACCCGACTTCCCAGGATAGGACACAGGCAGCCAGGGTGACCCCAAAGCATCTGGACGCTGCCCTGACTGTCCCAAGGACTCTGTCTCATCATCCACAAAACAACTGGCAGTACCAGACAGAATGTGCAGGCTGGCTCTGCCCTGCATCCTGAGCGCCTGCATGTGCCCTGCATTGCTGCAGATTACGGAGAGACTGGTGAACACTCTGGCGAACACACCTTTGCTCACAGACCTCGCCGGTAACTGCTGAGGCAGAGACAGAACAAACCAGAGGAGGAGAGGCAGGAAACGGTTCTCCTTGGGAGTCCTGGAGGCCCAGAGAGGCCCAGCCCTGCCCTGCCCATCCAGGATTCCAAGCAGACAACTTCAAACTTTAATCAGGGCTTCAAGAGCCAAGGCTGGCCTTCAAGTTCTGATTCCTTTGCCCCATCTGCCCAGTGCTGGGATTACAGGGAACCATCCAGCTATATCTCAGCTCTCTGGGTCTACTTCTACATCCTGACTGATGAGAGGTGGACACCACCACACATGGTTTCTACGGTACCGTGGATGGAATAGCGCTTTGGGTATACTAGGTGAGCACTCTGCCAGTGGAGCTCAGCCCCAGCCCGCTTCCATGTATCCACTCTTGACTGAAGGATTCCCTTGTCTTGTCCGTTTCCTGGTCAGTAACTTTGAAACTAGACAGAAGCAGACAGACCAAGGTGCCGCTCAGGGTGGGTGCAAACTGCAATACATGCAGATGCAGCAGGCAGCAAAGATGGACCCAGATTGAGTCCAGACCTAGAAGGCTTCAGGGGAACGGGGAGGAAGAGAGTGGAGCCAGAGGACATGGGCTGGCTTCTGTAGTGTGCTGCACATAAATTCACAAAAGCACACAAACACATAAAAATGAATAAATAAGAGGCCGGCGGATTTCTGTGAGTTCGAGGCCAGCCTGGGCTACCAAGTGAGTTCCAGGAAAGGCGCAAAGCTACACAGAGAAACCCTGTCTGGAAAAACCAAAAAAAAAACAAAACAAAACAAAACAAAAAAACCTAAAGCTTTAGCCGGGCGGTGGTGGCGCACGCCTTTAATCCCAGCACTCGGGAGGCAGAGCCAGGCGGATCTCTGTGAGTTCGAGGCCAGCCTGGACTACCAAGTGAGTTCCAGGAAAGGCGCAAAGCTACACAGAGAAACCCTGTCTCGAAAAACCAAAAAAAAAAAAAAAAAAAAATGAATAAATAAGTATTTTTAAAGGAGTGATAAGCTGGGGCTGGATGACAGTAAAATCAAGGACAGTCTAGACTACAGAGTGAGTTCAAGGTCAGGCTGGCAATTGAACGGGACCTTTTCCCCACTTTGAGACAGTCTCTCGCCATGTAGCCCTGGCTAGCCTAGAACTCAATATGTGTATTAGAGTAGCCTCAGATTCACATAAATCTGTCTGCCCACATGCCACCAAGACAGTGTCACCTGCCAGGCAATGGTGGCACACGCCTTTAATCCCAGCACTTGGGAGGCAGAGGCAGGAGGATCTCTGTGAGTTCGAAGCCAGCCTGGTCTATATAGTGTGTTCCAGGACAGCCAGGGCTGTTACACAGAGAAACCCTGTCTTGAAAAACCAAAAAACTAAACAAATAATAGACACTGAATTTTCCTCAACAGTGTAGCACACTATCACTCCTGTACTCTAGAGGCTAAGTAGCAGGAGGAGCAGTTCAAGGTTATACTCAGCTACATAGTGAGTTCAAGGCCAATGTGGACTACACTGGGCCATCTCAAAAAACAAGCAAATCAAACTAAAAGCAGACAGCGATCAGAATGGGTTCCTAGTGAGAGCCTGTTGCAAACTTTTTTTTTTTTTTTTTTTTGGTTTTACAAGAGAAGGTTCCTTCGTGTAGCCACGGCTGTCCTGGAACTCACTCTGTAGACCAGGCTGGCCTCCAACTCACAGAGATCCGCCTGCCTCTGCCTCTTTGGTGCTAGGATTAAAGGCGTGCCCCACCACTGACCAGTGAGGAGACAGGATCTGACTATAGTGCTACTCAAGCTGGCCTTGAAACGCCCCCTTCTCTCACCGCCCCCCCAACAGAGTTTTTCTGTATAACAGTCCTGGCTGTCCTGGAATTTGCTTTGTAGACCAGGCTGGCCTCGAACTCACAGAGATCACCCTGCCTCTACCTCCTGAGTGCTGGGATTAAAGGCATTTGCCACTGCCCAGGTCTGACCTTGAATTCTTAATCCTCCTGCCTCAGTTTCCCAGGGCTGGATGGCAGGTCTGCAACTGTAACAGGACCTTCATCCTTTTCCTACTGGAGGTCAGCCCATACTCCGGCCCTACCTGAACAGAGCACACTGGGCCGCCTCAGGACCTCAGGACCCGCCTTCAGGCTCCTTCTCTTCCCTATTCCCCGCCGCTGCCCTCCTTGAGTACTGCACACATATGGGATACATACATACATACATACATACATACAGGCAAAACACTCATACGCGGGACAGCGAGTGCTCAGCCTTGCCGGCTTGGATCGTTTCAAAGGTGACCCAGGCACAGGAACACAGGCGCAATGGTGCATGCCTGCAACCCCAGCATGAAGGAGGTGGAAGCTAGAGCATCAGTGCACGGCAGACTGGGCTACATGATGCCCTGCCTAAACAAACAAACAAACAGACAAACAAACAAACAAACAGACTGGAAGCCTGCCTTGGTTGTTCTGTGCCAGAGACAGAGACAGGTAATTTTGTACACAGTTCCCGGGGTGTTTATTTCTAGGTCACCCACACTTTGATGTGGCTCCCCATAGCTTCTACCTGGACAAGCTTTTCTTTGCTCCCAGAGGCTGCAAAGCTCCCCCAGATCCCAGAGGCCTTCAAAGCCCAGCCTGTCTGAGCCCTGTTCGTCAGAGTTGGCTGCTCCTGCTGGCCTGTGTGTGCCTCATTAACTGGCTAGCTCAGGACACCATTAACCAATAGTCTCTTGCTCCTTTGTCCAAACTAAAGTCTTCCCCTTTTTTTGAGGCAGGGTTTCAGGCTGGCCTCAGGGTTGTTCAGTCTTCAAGCCTCCTACAGGCTCCACTACACCCAGATCAGCCACATTTGTCTACACCGCTGGAAATAGAAATCTCACCTCTGGGCACAGCAACCACAGTGCTCTTTCTCAAAGTAACACTGCTTCTGCTGTCCATTCGCCTGACACACACCAGTCACCCCCACATCCGTGGGAAGCAAAGGCAGACTCCCCAGAGTCTCTTCCATGCTCACTACACTCCATCCAGAGACTCCCTGGTGACCACACACCTACACCCTGAGCCTTGGTACCTGCTGGGCCTTTTGTGAAAGGCATTCACATCCGCCAATGATTACCAACTCCATTCTAGTGCATTACACGTCACCCCTGGAGAATCCCTGACTTATTAATTAAAGCCTTTTTCAGAGCCAGAGAGATGGCTCAGCAGTTAAGAGCACTTGCTGCTCTTCCAGAGGGCACTTCCGTTCCCAGCACCCATGTCAGTGGCTCTCAACCCCCTGTGCTTCTACCTCCAGAGGACCCCATGCTTCTGGTCTCCAAGAGCACCTGCACTCACTTGCACATACCCACACACAGACAAACACACCTACACGATTTAAAATAACACTGACTGCTCTTCCAGAGGACCCAGGTTCAATTCCTAGCACCCACATGGCAGCTCACAACCATCTGTAACTCTAGTTTCAGGGACTCCGACACTCTCACACAGACATACATGCAGACAAAACACCAATCAATACTCATAAAATAAAAATAAATAAATTACTTAAAAAAGAAAGAAAAGAAAAAAAAAGGTAAAGCCACTTTTCACCCACCCTCCGGTATGCTCACTACCCTGTGTATTTCTTCTTTCACTAGGAAAAAAACTAACAAGCAAAAAATTGTTTTGGTCTAGAGAGATGCTCAGCTGTTAAGAGCACTGGCTGCAAGCTGGGTAGTAGGGGCGCATGCCTTTAACCCTAGCACTCAGGAGGCAGAGGCTGGCGGATCTCTGTGTAGACCTGTCTGGTCTACAAATCGAGTTCCACGATAGCAAGAGCTGTTACACAGAGAAACCCTGTCTCAACACTCCACCCCCAAAAAAGAAGAATTAGTTTTGAACAGGTTCTCATATAGCCCAGGCTGGCTCTGAACTCCCTAAGTGTCAGAAGATGACCTTGACCTTCTGCTCCTCTTGCCTCCATACCCAGTGCACACTGCTGGGGATCTTGGGTAGGCCAGGCAAGCACTCGACCAGCAGAGCTCCAGCCCCGGCCACCTGTGCACCTTCTCCAGTACCCTGGCAGTTGGGAACACAGGTCCACTTCCATTGCTGCCTCGGGAGGCAGAGCCGTGTTACAAATCGACGTGGACTACTCAGGAAACAACAGCCCAGAAGCTTCCTGCAGCAGGCAGGTCACACAGGGCCACCGCTGACCCAGCTAGCCTGAAAGTCCCGCCTCTTCTCACCCAGCAGAAGCTGCCACCACTGGGAAAACCTTCTCGGCTGTGGCCAGAGACTGTCCAGCTCTGGTGGTGGCACCACTGTCACCCATCAGTGCTGCGGGCACAGGGGAGATGCCGTTTCTTGAATGAGATAGGGATGAGACCGTCCCTTCCACAGGAGACAGCAATGGTGTGTATCAGATACATGGCCACCAGGCGGGGACAGGCCCTTCCCTTCCAGGCAGCCTGGGGACATGGTCTAAGGCCCAGGGAGGGGAACTCGGGCAGTACCACAAACAAAGCTGGCTCTTAGTTTGGATTCTGCCCTTCAGCGGTGGTCCCCAGTGCCTCACCCAGCCACCAGGATTCGGGGAATGTCAGCGGCAAAGGCCTCGCCCATCTCACGGCTGCCCACGTTGGCGATACAGTGCAAGGCCAGGCACATGAAAGTGGGGTTGCGGCTGGCCAGGTCATTCTTGATGGCGTTGTTGATGAGCCGGATCAGCTCTGAGTTCGAGTTCACCAGGACTGAGATGAACAGGTACCCCTGGGGGGTAGGGAGGGACAGCTGGGAGCCTGTGGCTAAGAGGCACTAGACTAATCTAACATGCAGCAGTGTAGGCCCTAACCCTCCTTCCCTCAAACCCAGGGATCCAGACCCCAGCCCCCTCCCTCGGCCCAGCACCCACCCTCTTCCCCTCCCTCGGCCCAGCACCCACCCACCCTGGTCTCTTCCAGCACTCACTATCTGCTTCTCTGTGTACTTGTTGGAGCTTAGAAGGTTCACAGCCTCCATGTGTCCAAAGTCAATGTCATGGCCAAGCAGGAAGATGAAGAGCAGCTTACACACATACTTCTTCTTACTGTAGCCATCCAAGGCCTTGTCCCCTGAGGCAGAGGAGGGAAAAGGAGCCACATGAGGAAGACTTGCAAGTACTCTGAGCCCGGCTCCCTCCCCAGGCTCTGGCCACCAGCCTGCCTTTGAACTTGGAGCGGATGTTGGCCAGTTCCTTGTTGATCCTCTTGATCTCAGCCTCTTTGCTCTTGCCTGTAGAGAGAGGACAAGGCATATGAGGCTGTATTCAGCCACCTGCCCTCACTCCCCCTGCAGGGCCTGGGCTCAAATGCCCACTCCCCACACCTCACACGGCGCCCCACTGGGAGTGCCCCAA
This sequence comes from Peromyscus californicus insignis, assembly GCF_007827085.1. Lineage (NCBI taxonomy): Eukaryota > Metazoa > Chordata > Mammalia > Rodentia > Cricetidae > Peromyscus > Peromyscus californicus. The sequence goes on along the minus strand of NW_026294562.1, from coordinate 175,934,586 downwards.
ATGCCCACTCCCCACACCTCACACGGCGCCCCAATGGGAGTACCCCAAATGCCCACTCCCCACACCTCACACCTCACACGGCGCCCCAATGGGAGTACCCCAAATGCCCACTCCCCACACCTCACACGGCGCCCCAATGGGAGTACCCCAAATGCCCACTCCCCACACCTCACACGGCGCCCCAATGGGAGTACCCCAAATGCCCACTCCCCACACCTCACACGGCGCCCCACTGGGAGCGCCCCAAATGCCCACTCCCCACACCTCACACGGCGCCCCACTGGGAGCGCCCCAAATGCCCACTCCCCACACCTCACACGGCGCCCCAATGGGAGTACCCCAAATGCCCACTCCCCACACCTCACACGGCGCCCCAATGGGAGTGCCCCAAATGCCCACTCCCCACACCTCACACGGCGCCCCACTGGGAGTGCCCCAAATGCCCACTCCCCACACCCCACACGGCGCCCCACTGGGAGTGCCCCAAATGCCCACTCCCCACACCTCACACGGCGCCCCAATGGGAGTGCCCCAAATGCCCACTCCCCATTCCCCACACGGCGCCCCAATGGGAGTGCCCCAAATGCCCACTCCCCATTCCCCACACGGCGCCCCACTGGGAGCTTGCTGGTCTGTCTCCAGGCAGCCACCAGTATATGCTTTCTGCCCTCCTTCCTCCTCTTTCTAGTGGGCCATGAACTACAGGGTGCTGGGGTTGGGTTTGGAGGGGTCTCCATCTCTCCTGTCCTGTCCCTGAGCGCTCCGCTCTGCGATAGAACTGTGACCAAGGAATGGCAGAAAAGCTACACTGGCTCCTGCCTCTCCCTAAGCAGCAGCACCTGACAATGATCTGTCTCCCAGCACGACTCTCCTTCCTCGTGACCTCTTAACCCCTAGGTCTATGCTGTCCCTAAACCTCTGCCAAGACACAAAGATTCCCTTTGTGGTACCAGGCCAGGGCTGTCTGGTGTCCCATGCACCCTGTTCTGTGTGCTGCCTGTCTTCTGGCCACCCTCACTGCCACTAGAGCCCCCAGGGCCACACCTCCAGATGTCACTGCACACTCAACTCCTCTAAATAGAACCCTGTTCCACACAGGGACCTTCAGAGCGAGTCCCTGCACTGTGACACACCGTCAGCACCTCACCCAAACACAACCTGCACTTCACAGGCTCCTCTGGCAGCCCTCTCTCTGCCTCCTTCCTATCTATCCCTACACTCTGGGCTATGGGACACTAGCCTCTGCCTCCAGCCACCTCCTGTGTTCTATCCCTTTGGTCTCAGCTCCTGCAACTTCCTCAGAGAGACACTTTCCATTCCCTTCTGTACAAGAAATTCATTATTATAATTATTATATTTTTCATGTGTATGAGTATTTTGCCTGCATGTATAATGTAATATACCACTGGCATATCTGGATGAATGGAGGCCAGAGGAGGACATCAAATCCCCTAGAAGTAGAGTTACATATGGCTATAAGCCACACGAGTGCTGGGAATCAAACCCAGATATTCTAGAAAAGTAACAAGTGCCGGGCGGTGGTGGCGCACGCCTTTAATCCCAGCACTCGGGAGGCAGAGCCAGGCGGATCTCTGTGAGTTCGAGGCCAGCCTGGACTACCAAGTGAGTCCCAGGAAAGGCGCAAAGCTACACAGAGAAACCCTGTCTCGAAAAACCAAAAAAAAAAAAAAAAAAAAAAAGTAACAAGTGCTCTTAACCCCTGAGCCATCTCTCCAGTCCTATTATTACATGCTGAGAGTCTCACTATGTTGCTCAAGCTGGCTTCGGACTCAGGATCTTCCTGCCTTCGCCTCCCAAGAGCTGGGACGCCAGGCCTATGCCACAGTCCTAGCTCTTGCTGTTCTACAAGCACTGGCTGCTCTTCCAAAGGACCTGGGTTCAATTCCCAGCACCCACATAGTGGCTCACAACCATCTGTAACTTTAGTCCTGATGCCCTCTTCTGAAGACCAAAGGCACTAGGCACGTAAGTGCTGCATACACACAAGCAGGCAAAACATCCAGACATATGTTTTGTTTTGTTTTTAATTTAAAAACCGAAGTATGGCATCTCCAAAAGAGAAAGTACAAGCCAGGCATGGGTGGAGATGTCATCCTTGCTACTTGGGAGATCAAGGTCAACCTGGGCCAGAGTGAGTTCAAGGCTAGCCTGGGCTACTTAGTGATGCTCTATCTCAAAATGAGAAGCAAAAGAGCTGAAGCTGAATATGAAAGCTCCAACCTATAATCCAGGCACTCGGGAGGCTGAGGCAGAAGGAGAGATATACATACGCTCTAGGCTAACTAGAACTACAGAATGAAACTCTATCTCAGAAAGTAAAAAGTGAAGGCTGGAAGGGTATCTCAATTGGCAGAATGCTTGCCTAGCATACACAAACCCCGGGTTCTATCCCAGCACTGCATAAACCAGTGCGGCATCCCTGGAATCCCAACACTGCAAGTGGAGACAGGAGGACCAGGAGTTTAAGGTCATCATGGCTAAGTCTAGGCTACATGAGACCCTGGGGGGGGGGGGGGGACGCAACCGAGTGGGACTGGGGGCACGGCTTAGTAGAGATCCCTTACATGAGGCCTGGTTTGCATTCCCGGTCCTAAGGGGAAACAAAAAAGGCAAAGGCAGACATACAGAGAGAGTTCAGGGGCTGGGGACAGCTCTGCTGAAAAGTCACAGGAGGAACAGCGCCAGAGGCCACGAGACAGACTGCGCACTGGCCAGCTGGACTATGCAGTACTCGGGACAGACTGGGCAGTAAGCTACCCATCATTGGTGGCATGCAAATATGTCAGAGTCAGAAAGCAACTCTCTCACTCATAAAGAGGTTTCTCCTTTCCTTCCTTCCTTCCTTCCTTCCTTCCTTCCTTCCTTCCTTCCTTCCTTCCTTCCAGATGGTCTATGGGAGGGGGTCAGCTGTGTAGTCTTGGCTGTCCTGGAACAACTCACTGTGTAAAGGAGGCTAGCCTCAAACGCACAAAGATCTGCCTGCCTCTCCCTCCCAGGTGCCACCACACCTGGCATGAAGGGATCTCCTGAGTGGGCTTGGCAATGAGCACTCCTGTCCTGCTGCTGGAGTTTTGGAGCCTTCCTCCTCTGTTGCCGGTCCAGCTCTCCACAAGGCTTGCCTCTGCAAAACCGCTCACCACTGTCCCTGGCTAGGGTCGGAGATGAGGTGATGGAAGCAGCAGGCTTGGGGCGGGCGGGCAGGCAGGCAGGCGGCTAGGAGGACAGGAACTGGGCTCAAGCCATCGGAGGGCTGGGGTATGGAGAAAGGAGGGTCCGGAGCAGCAGGGCCATCCCGCTGCCTGAGGTTATCGTCCTTCATATAGACAGACCTTCATGGAGGTCTACTCCAGCTTGTAGCTTCCAGCTTGGAGGTGCGTGGAGGTGATAACTTCTGTAAACAGAGGTACAGCTCAACAGAGTGCGTCTGTAATTACCCTCAAAGGAATCTGGGCCAGCCTGGCCCTGCCCCGAAGGACCCTGTGTGCCTCCACGGAGAAAATGCAAAAGCCTGGACCCCGACTCCTGTGGACCCTGCTCAAAGCCACGCAGGTATTCAATGCTTCCAGACTCTGGATTGCCATAAAACTCGCATGGTTTTGATCCTTCCATGGTCACGTGCCATGTGGCTGTGAGGCACTGGAAACAGGGCAGGCATGACCCTGTGTGTGTGTGTGTGTGTGTGTGTGTGTGTGTGTGTGTGTGTGTGTGTGTGTATCAGTGGACTATTTTGTGGACAAAGTTCTCTCCTCTCCATCACCTTTATGTGGAATCAGGATTGAACTCCGGTCTCCAGGTTGACACAGCAAGTGTCCTTACTGCTGAGCCTCACCAGCCCTACTTTATTTTGTTTTGTGTGAAACAGGGGCTCTTGAAGCCCACATTTACACTGAACTTGATTTTAGCCATGTGTGACCTTGGACTTCTGATGGCCCCCTGCCTTTTCTTCTCGGTGCTAGGATAACAAGCCTGTACCATGACACTCACTTTCATATTCCCTCTTGACCCCAGTACTGGTGGGGAAAGACTGGCTTATTCGTTCACCCACTTACTTCTGCCTTCATCAAACACCCACTGAGGCCTCCCAAGGGCCAGGACCTGCGGAGGGCAGAGCTGAGGATGAACAGGGTGAAGCCCCAGCCTTGATCCCAGGACCGAGATAAAAGTCACTACCACAGAGGATCTAATTTGGGACAGGATGTGCTTCCTATGTGGTAGCTTTGAGCAGAGGGAGTCAGCACTCCAACTCCAAGGCCTTCCTCATGGACCTGCTCCAAAAGAACAGGGATTTGGTAGGACATAGCCCCAGCCCCGCAGAAGCAACTCCCCTTTGATAAGGCTTCCCTGTTCTGGGAGGGCAGGACCACGCCTTCACACAGCCCAGCCGCATCATCTGTTATCCCTAGAATCTGCACTACTTGTTCCCAGCCTACTGAGCTCCATGGTGCCCCCAGAAAGAGGCTCTCTTCCTCCCAAACCTGACCCCATCCTTTCCTTGCCTATAGTTCTACTTACACTCCTGCCATGCTCTCAGAACAACTCCCTGATCTCAGGACCTTTGCACCACCCATGGCTTGACTCACTGCACAACACCCAGAATGTCTTGTGAAGCAGAGCCCAGTCAGAACCCCATAATCCCCCCACACTAGGCTTACAACAGGTACACATGTACCTTAGTTTAAAATAAACAAATACTAAGATATAAATCGGGGCTGGAGAGATGGCTCAGGGGTTAAGAGCACTGACTGCTCTTCCAGAGGTCCTGAGTTCAATTCCCAGCAACCACATGGTGGCTCACAACCATCTGTAATGAGATCTGGTGCCCTCATCTGGCCTGCAGGGATACATGCAGGCAGAACACTGTATATGTAATAAATAAATCTTTAAAAAAATAAAAAGATATAAATCACAAACCTGTTATCTCAGTACTTGGGAGGTAGAGGCAGGCAGGTCAGAGGTTGAAGGTCATCTTTGTCTACATAATGAGTTCAAGGCCAGTCTGGGTTACATGAACCCCTATCTTAGGAAACCAAAAGCTCAGAAAAATCTCAATTAAAAGCTGCACACTGTGGCTGCGCAGTGATGGCACATGCCTTTAATCCCAGCACTATGGAGGCAGAGGCAGGCAGATCTTTGTGAGTTCAAGGCCAGCCTGGTCTACAGAGTGAGTTCCAGGACAGCCAGGGCTGTTACACAGAGAAACCCTGTCTCGAAAAACAAAAACAAAGCCACACTTGGAACAGAGAAGCAGATGGATCTCTGTGAGTTGGAGGCCAGCCTGATCTTCAGAATGAGTTCCAGGACAGCCAGGGCTACAAAGAGAAACCTTGTCTAGAAAAACAAACAAACAAAAACAAAAAACAAACAAACAAACAAAAACAAAACAAAACAAACAAACAAACAAAAAAACTGCACACCATGAAACTCACCCTATTAAATTCTTTGTTCACAGAACTGTGTAACCATCACCAGCATCTAATCCCATAATCTTCTCTTTCTCACACACACACACACACACACACACACACACACACACACACACACACAGAACGCCTGTATGCCTAGGCAATGGCTCTCCATCCATCCCAGCCCTGACCCCACAGTCCCACTCATCTCTGGCTTCCTCTGTGGTCCAGCCTCTTCTAACGTTCTATCCACATCCTAGGACTGGCAGCTCTCACTTGATAAAGTATTGTTGACGTCCACCCTTTTGAATTGATTATGTGTATTATGTGTGTGGGGGCACAAGTGTGGAGGCCAGAGGACAATCTGTACCAGTCACTTCTCTCCTTCTACCATGTGGGTCCCCAGGATCAAATTCAGGTCCTCAGACTTGGCAACAAGCGCCTGCCCCTGCGGAGCCAGCTTGCCAGTCCTGCTATGGTTTTGCTTGTTTGTTTGTTTGTTTGTTTGGGGGCAAGTTCCTGCTGTGTAGTATAGGCTGGCTTCAAACTTAAAACTGCCCCGTTTCAGTGATGTCAAGTGTGAGCCATCTTGTCTTTGGATGGACATGGGGGCTACTAGAGAGGGCACTCAGGGGTCATACATGCTAGGAGAGTACTGTACCTCTGAACTATGCACCAAGCCCTTCTCTTGCTTGCTTTATTTATTTATTGACAGGGTTTCTCTGTGTAGCCCTGGCTGTCCTGGGACTCCCTCTGTAGACCAGGCTGGTCTCTAACTCCACAGATTGCCTGCTTCTGCCTCCCGGAGCTCTGGGACTAAAGACATGCGCCCCACTCCTGGTGTGCACAGATGAGTGTTTTGCTATCATGTGTGTTTGTGTCCCATGTGTGCAGTACCTACAGAGGCAGAAGGAGTCAGGTCTCCTGGAACTGGAGTCACAGATGTTTGAGAGCTGCCATGTGGTGCTAGGAATCAAACCCAGGTTCTCTGGAAGATCAGCCAGTGCTCTTACCTGCTAAGCAATCTCTTCAGACCCTTTCCCCCCACCCCCAAGACAGGGTTTCTCCGTGTAGCCCTTGAACTTTCTCTGTAGACCAGGTTGAATTTGAACTCAGAGTTCCACTTGTCTCTGCCTCAGATACTGGGATTAAAGTTGTGGGCCACCACCACCTGTCTCAGACCCTACTTTTTTTTTTTTTTTTTTTTTTGGTTTTTCGAGACAGGGTTTCTCTGTGTAGCTTTGCGCCTTTCCTGGAACTCGCTTTGGAGACCAGGCTGGCCTCGAACTCACAGAGATCCGCCTGGCTCTGCCTCCCGAGTGCTGGGATTAAAGGCGTGCGCCACCACCGCCCGGCTCCCTACTTTTTTAAGACAGGATGTCTTTAAGTTGCTCAAGCTGGTTTTGAACTCACTCTATAACACAAGGTGACTTTATATTACGATTACATTGATTTGTGTATGCATGTATGTAGGTGCACACACCATGGTATGCATGTGGCAGTGAGAGGACAACTTGTAGTTGTCCTTCCACCATGTGACTCCATGAATTGAACCCATGTCAGGCTTGGCAGCAAGTGCCTCTACCTCCTGGGACGTCTAGCCAGGTCAAGGCTGACTGTGAACTTGAATCCTCCTGCCTCAGCCTCTGGAATAGCTGGCATGACAGGCCTGAGCTCCAGTCCTGGCTCTGTTTGCATTTCTTGTCTGACCTGCCTCAGGCCACAAAGACACATTCATCTGTGAGAACAGCTGTGATCTGCTGGAAGAGCCTTCTCTCCTTGGGGTCACAGCTGCACAGGAGCATACTGGGTTATTTGCCTATGTGTCCCCAGTGTTGTCTTAGGGCTTGAAACACACCAGCCACTCAGCACATGGCTGCTGGGCCAGGCAGAGGGCAATGCGTGGTGGGCAGCAGCGGCCGTGGGTACACTCCCACAGTCTGATGAGCTTGTGCCTTTGCTCTGTCCCCTGGCTGCTCTCTAGGGTCCTGCAGGTGACACCTGCCTATCTTCTCTTTCCTTCCCCCAACCCCAACACAAACTCTCTTTGCAAATCCTTCAAAGCTGACCTAAAAGCTGACCAATCCTTTTGTTTTATTTGGGTGATTTTATGTGTATGTCTGGACATATGAATGCACGCACCCTTCTAGGCCAAAAGAGGGTGTGAAATTCCCAGAACTGGAGTTATAGGCAGTTGGAACCCACCTGATGAGGGTACTAAGAACCAAACCCACCAGCTCTCTACAAGTGTTCTCAACTGCCGAGGCAGCTCTCCAGCCCCTGGTGTTGTTTCGGTTTTTGAGTCAAGTCTTGCTCTGGAGTCCAGACCATCCTCACAGTCACCATCCCGGTGCTTAGCCTTCCCAATGCTAGTTGACAGGCTGCAACTCCAGTGCTTTGCTTCTGCTCACATCTGAGCAGTCCCTTTCTCCCTTGGCCACGTCTGGAGCCTGGAGGCCTGTGACACTTTTGATTTGGTTCCCAGCTGCTACCCTAACTTCTCAAGTCTATTCTCACAACGGCCAGAACAATTGTTCAATAGTTTTGATTTTCTTCATGAGACATGGTCATGTCTAAGCCAGCCTGGAACTCACCACCCTCCTGGCAGTGCATTTCCAGTGCTATACACCACCATGCCTGGTTCTAGAGGAATTCTGTGAGCCGCTGCCCTCCTCTGCTCAACAGCATCTTACAGCTCTCAGTTTAGCCACAGAGGGGCCACAGTGCTCAGAGCCCCTCAGCCTCCCTGTCTCCTTAGTCTTTGCTCATGTTCTATGCTTACATGCACCTCAGGACCTTTGAACACATTCTCTTCCTACATGGACCCTATTCCTCCAAAACCCAGCCCACTTCCTCCTTGCTCCTCCTCATTCTGAGTCTACAATGCCAGCCACCACTTCACCTTTTCCCCAGCACTCCCTCTTCACAGCATCAGCCCCGGCAGACTACACTGCATTCCCTTCTGTTTACTTTTCACCCTTCTAGGAATGGATGCTCCAAAGAATGTGGAGTTTTGTTTTGTTTTGTCTTGTGGTGCTAGGGATGGAAGCCAGGACCTTGTTCACACTAGGCAGGCACTCTACCACCAAGCTACGCCCTCAGCCCTTCACTGAGAGACATAGGTATTCTACTCTGCTGAGCCACAATCACAGCACAAGACTAGGAATTCTACATAGCTGTGACCCCCGTACTTCAGATAGGGACAGATACAGAGGAGCAATGGAACAGTATTCATCAAATAAAGGAGCAAACAAATCTCTGCAGGCAACATGCTATTAGGAATGGAGTTCAGATGCAAAAGCTAAGCCCCAAGGGGCTAAGTAGGTGCAAAGGGCCACCCTCCCAATAGTTATCAGAGATAAAGCACACCCATTTATATATAATTTACTTTTGTTTTATAGTCATTGTGTTTTGCCTGCATGTATATCTGTGTCAGGGTGTCAGAAGCTCTGAAACTGGAGTTACAGACAGGAGTGAGCTGCCATGTGGGCACTGCAAATTGAACCCTGGTCCTCTGACAGAGCAGCCAGTGAGTGCTTTCAACTGCTGAACCATCTCTCCAGCCCCAAGCACACCCATTTTTAAGTTACCCATGCCAAGTCTATAACTCTTTCTAGCTCCACCTCTGTTCACTGGCTCCAAAGCATCTCTCATCTAAGGGAATACACAGCTTCTCACTGTCCTCTTTGCTGACACCTACTGTGCTCACAACCCTCCCCGAGCAACTTGAAGGAGTCATTCTTCAGATCCTAGCCAATGCCGACAGCAGCCACCAGGGCCTAGCCTAGGGCCTCATCAGGTGGACCTCACTCTGCATCAGCCCAGCCACCCCTCATTAAGAAGCCATCAACAACCTCTCATGACAGATGAAGAAACTGACAGGTGAAGTCCCTCATTCAAGGTCACACAGTGATGGGAGTGCAGTTACCAATACAAAGCCGGGTCTGGCCTACCACATCCATAGATGGAACCTCTGAAGGCTCCTGGCAGCTCCAGACACCAACATCTGCTCCCAGAAGTTGTGAGCTGACCAGCAGCCAGCCCATCTCATCATTATAATCACTTCCTAGAAGGGATCATGGCCCCTGTATTGCTGTGATAAGCGAAGGAAGGCTTGAATCCCAGCCTGCCCTGTTCCCTGACCCCTTTCCTTCTCCACAGCACACACATCCCCTACCCTCAGCTTTCTAGATCTCTCCCCTAGAGTTTTCAGACGCCTTGCCCTCCTCCTAAGGGTCTGCCTCCATCATGAACACTCACTCTGTAATGCCATTCCTTCCCAGGCCCTGCTGGTGTCTTGGGTTTCCCCATGAGCCTACACCTATATTCCCTCTTTCCTGTATGTAGCCTTTCAAATGCCTTCCATGTCTCTTAAGCCATCTGCCATCTAGAGTCTTTTCATACCTCACCCTCTGCTGTCTCCCATTTCCATCTCTGGTCCTCTGTCCCCCCACCTCATCATCTCTGATCTCTATGCTGTCCCTCCACTTACATTCTGGTCCTTCTGCTGTCCCCTTTCCTTATGATCTCTGGTTTATCTGCCCCCACCTTTTCCTCTATGGGCCCTATGGGCCCTATGGTGTCACCCCCACCTTATCATACCTGGTTCCTCAGGAGTTCCCCCAGTTCCATCACTGGTCCCTCTGCTGTCCCCTCACCTTCTTTTCGTCCCTATGCTGTCCCCCCATTTCTATTTCTGATTCCACTTTATCATTCTGGTTCTCCTGATGCCCCCCACTTCCATCTCTAGTCCTACAGTCCCCCCACCTTATTATCTCTAGTCTTTCTGCTGTCCCCCAACCTTATCATCTCTGGTCCCTGGGCTGTTCCTTAACTTCTGGCCCCTGGCCCTAGGTGGTCGCCCGCCTCTTCTGCGTCTCTGATTTTCTCCACATAGACTCAGGATGGCACTGAATGACCTACCTAGCCCGTTGCTCTATCCCCTCCACCTCCTCCCGCCACGTCCGCCCGCGCTGCCCCGGTCCTTCCCGCGAGGACACCCCCGCGCTTCCCCGCTCCCTCCGCCCGGTCCCCGCGTGACCCCCCGGGCCCCGGTCGTGAGCTCACAGTTCCGGATGTCGGAGATGAACACGGCAAGCCCGCGCATGCCATCGCCCTTGGATACGGCCGGCATGATGGCGGAGGGCTCGGCTCCAGGCCTGGCCGAACGGGCACGGGGCTGGCTGGCGGTACCGGGCGGAAAGGACCCCAGGCGGCGCCGAGGAGCCGGCCGGGGGAGGGCGGGCTGGCTGCAGGCCGACGCCCCGCCTCGGACCCGCCCCTGCGGGCTGTCATCCGGGAACCCCTACCGTTTACTGGCTGAACGTCCTGCCACTCACAGTAGAACGCCCGCCCTCCTCCCTCTTTGATTGGAAAAATAGTAAAGACACATGGGGATGATTGGTGCAGTACCGTGCTATTTCCGTTCGGAGCACGGAGTCAGGGGGCGTTGCCCTAGAGACAGGCGGAGTTCGATGACACACTCTGGGACCGCCCCCTGCACGGCGGAGACCAACGCTAATTGGATGAACAGCCCGCTCCGCGACAGGGGGGCGGGACGTAAGAAGAGGCCGGGGAACGCACCGAAGGAGGCGGAACTTCGAGCAAAGAAGACCAATGGGTGAGGAGATTGCGCTCCGCAAGGCTCTGCGGATTCGCCGGACGCTTTATACGTTCGCCCTCGAAGGGGCGGTTGTGGGGGACGGGCAGAGAGTGACGACCTGTAGAGAAGGAAGGAGAAAGAGGAGCTGTCAGTCAGCTGAGCTGCGATAGGTGGAGCGTTGCCTGCAATTCCCTGCTGCAGAGGGGCTGGGCGAGGCGATGGACCGGCAGGCGTCCACTACGCAGGATCTTCTCTCTTTCCGGTCTCTCTCCACTTCTGCACCCCGGACTACGTCAGTCGCTCACTGGAGCCTACCTCTTCCCTGTTCCTTCCCTGAAAACATCACCTGGAAATTTGACTTGTCTGGACACCTATTATTCATGAGAGAAGGGACTGCCCCTCAGGCTCGTCCCGTTAAACACTGAGGTCCAGAAGGTTGAACGGCTTGCCCAAGACTACACAACTCGGAAGTAGAAAACTGTAGAATTACTATTTTAATTTTTAAACATTTTTCAATGTAGGTTGCTCTTTTTTTTTTTTTTTCCCTCCCTGAACCCCAGTGCCCAAGACAGTCTGTATTAAGTGGTCATAAAGTCAAAATTGCTTCCTCCATCAGTTCTGGAAACTACCAGGCAAAAGCCAGTTACAGCCACAGCTGAGGACTGGTTGAAAGAAAGGCCAAACCGCCAGATAGCTGATGTCCGGGGCTATTGAAAAATTTGGGGGCAAAAGGAATTGGAGGGATCCATTTCAACCATCACCATGAACAAAACACCACCCCTAATAGGCTTTTATAATCTCCAACAAGCCCAGAATGGGTCTAGGAGGGATGTCCTGGGACCTAGGAAGGGGCAACGCCCAGTCCTGGGCAATAGGAGGCAGTTCACTGTGAGTTCAAGGCCAGCTTGGTCTATGTAGAGAGTTCCAGGACTGCCAAGGTTACATAGAGAGTCCCTATCTCAAAAAAAAAAAAAAAAAAAAAAAGGTTAAGGATATAGCCTTGAATCCCCCAGTGAGGGACTGGAGGTGTGACTCAGAGGAGAGCCTCTGCCTAGAATCCCCCAGTGAGAGGGCATGTTTCAGTGGTAGAGCACTTGCCTAACATGCCCAAATGCTGGGCTCAATCACTAGTATTGCAAAAAAAGAACAAAATCAGAACGTCTGTTTTCTGGAGAGCTAAGTATTAAAGATACTTAAGGATACAGATTAGCAGTGGAGGTTGAACTAATCCTCTACGGAGAGATGTGAAGAAGGGACATAAAGTGTCCCAAGAATATACAAAGCCTATCCCTAATTAGCTCGTAGAACATCTCTTTCCATTCTCTGCTCAGGAAGCCTGGGAAAACAGTGGAGTTACTGAGTTCTGAGTATATAGAAAGGCCTTCCTAATTCCAGGACCCCTCAAGGGTAGATGGAAACATCAGTGTTCCCGCACATCCCCAGACTCTTTGTTTTGTGGTGGTGGTTGTTGTTTGCTGGCTTGTTTCTTTTTGAGACAGACTCTACCTATGTAGACCAGGCTGGCCTGGAATCACAGAGATTCTCCCCACCTCTGCCTCCAGAGTCCTGGGACTAGTGGTGTGTGCCACCACTCCCAGCTCACAGGCTATTTTTTTAATGATATATTTATTCTACTTTATGTTCATTGGTGTTTTCCTGCATGTATGTCTGTGTTTTCCTGCATGTATATCTGTGTGGGAGTGTCATATCTCCTGGAACTGGAGTTACAGACAGTTGTGAGCTTCCATCTGGGTGCTGGGAATTGAACCCAGGTCCTCTGGAAGAGTAACCAATGCTCTTAACTGCTGAGCCACCTCTCCAGTCCCTCACAGGCTTATTTTTATTTTTATTTTTTTTTCTTTTCAGAGCTGAGGACCGAACCCAGGGTCTTGCACTTGCTAGGCAAGCACTCTACCACTGAGCTAAATCCCCAGCCCCAGGCTTATTTTTAAGCCCAGACCTAAAGCAACAGTTTTCTGAGGCTCCACAAGTGTCAGGGGAAGGAACCCAGTCTACCTTTTGCCAAACCCATCGGTTTCATCTATAGGAAGCACCACTTAGAGGAAGCATTGGAGACACCAGGCCTACTTTCTTCAGTAGAAGAAATGAATGTTGCCTGGTCACCTTGAATGCTGGAATGATGTAGTCAAAAAACCTGGTGACGCTGTGCTGTCCTATTAGGGAGCCAACCTTCGCCTGAGTCCCTCCACCTACAGTATCCTGAGCTTTATCTCTCGGTGAATAGAGCACATCCCTATGAAAGAGGCCCCATGTACTTTGCATCCTCCACCAATAGAATTTATCCTTATGATTATCATTATTGGCTCAGGCCCTAGCCCTGAGCTCTATTTATCAGCCAATAGAATCCTTTGGGGTGGGGGTGGAGACAGGGTTTCTCTGTGTAGCTCTGGAATTCACTCTGTAGTTCAGGCTGGCCTTGAACTCAGAGATCCTCCCACCTCTGCCTACCAGTGCTGGGATTTTAAAGGGGTGCATCACCAACCCCTGGATTAAAGTTCATCCTTTTCTTTCTTTCTTTTCTTTTCTTTTTTTTGGTTTTTCTTTCGTTTTGTTTTTCTTTTTCTTTTTTTAAGATTTATTTATTTATTATGTATACAGTGTGTTCTGCCTGCATGTATGCCTGCGGGCCAGAAGAGGGCACCAGATCTCATTATAGATGGTTGTGAGCCACCATGTGGTTGCTGGGACTTGAACTCAGGACCTCTAGAAGAGCAGCCAGTGCTCTTAACCTCTGAGCCATCTCTCCAGCCCTGTTTTTGTTTTTCAAGACAGGGTTTCTCTCTATTATCTCTGACTGTCCTGGAACTCACTTTGTAGATCAGGCTGGCCTTGAACTCAGAGATCCGATGTCTCTGCATCCAGAGTGCTGGGATTAAAGGTGTGGGCCACCATCTCCAGGCAGAATTCATTCTTATTGTAAAGGTCACAGGTGCTTTGCTACTTTGCAAGGGAATTTCGGTGTAGCTAAACCATGAAGTCAATCCCTGGATGGCATGACCCAGTGCCTGCAAAAATGTCACTGTCTTGAGTTTCATTCTTCACCTCTCACAGATCATCTCTGATGGCCATAAGGATTTGAGGGTCCCTGCAGTCATCCTCAGAACTGGCATATGGTGCCTGTTGCAAGGATTCATTGGCTGATCCCCTTGAGTGACAGTAGGATGGCCAAGTATAATGGAAATGTAAGAGGAGGGACTCGTAATTTTTATGCATACCTGTCAAATTTCCAACAAAATAACAAGAGACAGGTGGATTAACTCATTTTGGTTATACAGGTTTCCCTATGTACAATGAAGTCCTGTCCCAGCCACTGGAACTACTTTGAGAAGACATTAGCACACTGTGCCATCTCAGATCTGCCACTTTACACACTGGTGGACCCCTCCACAGCCAGAGAGGCTCTCAGGCCTGGGAAATGACCTAAACTCAAAATTCCAAGTCCAGGGCTGGAGAGATGGCTCAGCGGTTAAGAGCACTGGCTGTTCTTCCAGAGGACCAGGGTTCAATTCCCAGCACCCACATGGCAGCTCACATCTGTCTGTAACTCCAGCTCCAGGGGATCTGACACCTTCATACCAATGCACATAAAATAAATTTAAATAAATGATTTAAAAAAAATTCCAAGTCCAGCTAGTTGTTGTAGGACAGCCCTATTTTCCTAGCTACTTGGGAAACTGTGGCAGAAGGATTGCTATGAATTTGAGCCTGTCCTCAGCTGTAGTGGGACCTTGTCTCCAAACAAACTGGCCAGCAAGATGGCTTAGTAGTAGTCAGTGCTTGTTGTCAAGGGTCATACCTGTGTTTCGTCTCCAGCACCTACATGGTACAAGAAAAGAACTACTTCCCACCGGCTGTCCTCTGGCCTCCACACCACAGAGCGGCACACACACATAATAAATAAATTTGAGGGCTGGAGAGATGGCTCAGTGGTTAAGACCACTGGCTGTTCTTCCAGAGGTCCTGAGTTCAATTCCCAGCACCCACATGGTGGCTCACAACCATCTACAGTGAGATCTGGTGCCCTCTTCTGGCCTGCAAGGATACATGTAGACATTACACTGTATACATAATAAATAAATAAATCTTTAAAAATAAATAAATTTTAAATGATTTATTTCTCTTCTTTAGTTTATGTGTATTGGTGTTTTGACTACATGTATGTCCGTGTGGGGGTGTTGGATCCCTTGGAACAGGAGTTACAGACAGTTGTGAGCTGCCTTGTGGGTGCTGGGAATTGAACCCAGGTCCTCTGGAAGAGCAGCCAGTGCTCTCAACTGCTAAGTCATTTTTCCAGCCCCATAAATAAAAATTTTAAAACCCCAAAAAGACTAGGTATGATGGCACACACCTTTAAATTCAGCACTTTGGATGCAAAGACAGGCATATCTCTGTGAGTTTGAGGCCAGCCAGGACTACACAGTGAGAGTCTGTCTTAATTAAATCAAACAAATAGGGGCTGAAGAGATGGCTCAGCGGTTAAGAGCACTGACTGCTCTTCCAGGGACACAACTGTCTGTAACTCCAGTTCTTGGGCTTCTGACACCCTCAAACAGACACACATACAGGCAAAGCACCAATGCACATAAAATAAACAAAAATTTTAAAATTGGGGATTTAGCTCAGTGGTAGAGCGCTTGCCTAGCAAGCACAAGGCCCTGGGTTCGGTCCTCAGCTCTGGAAAAAAAAATTTAAAAATCAAAAGAGCTGGAGAGACAGCTCTTTAAGAGTTAAGAGTACTCGCCGGGCAGTAGTGGCGCACGCCTTTAATCCCAGCGCTCGGGAGGCAGAGCCAGGCGGATCTCTGTGAGTTCAAGGCCAGCCTGGGCTACCAAGTGAGTTCCAGGAGAGGCGCAAAGCTACACAGAGAAATCCTGTCTCGAAAAACCAAAAAAAAAAAAGAGTTAAGAGTACTGACGGCCAGCTGGAGAGATGGCTCAGAGGTTAAGAGCACTGGCTGTTCTTCCAGAGGTCCTGAGTTCAATTCCCAGCAACCACATGGTGGCTCTCAACCACCTATAATGAGATCTGGCGCCCTCTTCTGGCATGCAGGCATACATGCAGGCAGAACACTGTATACATAATAAGTAAACCTTAAAGAAAAAAAAAAGAAGAATAAGTAGTACTGGCTGCTCTTCCAGAGGACCCAGGTTCAATTCCCAGCACCCACATGGCAGCTCACAACCATCGGTATAACTCCAGTTCCAGGGGATCTGACAACCCTCACACAGAAATACATGCAGACGAGACACCAGTGCACATAAAATAAAAAACCAGCCGGGCGGTGGTGGCGCACGCCTTTAATCCCAGCCCTCGGGAGGCAGAGCCGGGCGGATCTCTGACTGCTCTTCCAGATGACACAGGTTCAATTCTCCTAACTCACATAACAGCTAACAACTATCTGCAACTCTGGTCCCAGGGCATCTGGCACCTTCCGGCCTCCCTAGGCCCTAAACACACATGCTATGCACAGACAGGAAACACACCCATACATATAAAAGAAGTAAGTCAATTTAATTTAATTAAAAAACTAAATGTGGGGCTGGAGAGATGGCTCAGAGGTTAAGAGCACTGGCTGCTCTTCCAGAAGTCCTGAGTTCAATTCCCAGCAACCACATGGTGGCTCACAACCACTTATAATGGGATCTGGTGCCCTCTTCTGGCATGAAGTCATACATGCTGTATACATAATAAATAAATCTTTAAAAATAAATAAATAAATAAAACTAGATGTAACAAGGACCATCCACACACTTTATTTAACCTCCATCACTCAAATATTATCATCCCAAAGTCTTTGTACCAGTTGGCTTCAAACTATGCAGCTGAGGATGATCGTAAACTCCTGCCTCTGTCTCCCCAGTGCTGGGATGGAGGCCAGGGCTTCAGGAAAGTCACTGAGCAGGCATTGTATCACCTGAGCCTTAGATTCTGCCTTTCTGAGACATCTTACTTAGTTTTTATTTTGTTTGACACAGGGTCCAACTCAGTCCATGCTAGGCTGGAACCCACTGCAAAGCCTAGGCCAGTCTTGAACTTTCTCTGTAACCCAGGCTGACCTCAATTTTTGGTTGTGGTGTTGAAACCTGCTCCCATGTACCCCAGACTGGACCTGGACTTGCTGTGTAGCCAAGGCCAACCTTAAACTCTTTTTTGTTGTTGTTTTGGTTTAGTTTGTTTTTTGTTTTTGTTTTTCTAGACAGAGTTTCTCTGGGTAGCCCTGGCTGTCGTAGAACTCACTCTGTAGACCAGGCTGGCCTCAAACTCTTGTCTCTGCTCCCAGAGTGCAGAGGTTGAAATCATGCAAAATCACTGCCCAGCTATTATTTTGAGATTTTATCATTTTTGTTTCATGTATATGAGTGTTTTGAATGCATGTATGTCTGTGAACCACCTGTGTGCTTGGTGCTCCCAGAGACCAGAAGAGTTCATCCTAAAATACTCTAGGACTGGAGTTATGGATGTTTCTGAGCCACCATGTGAGGCTGGGAATTGAACCCCAGGACTTCTAGAAGAGCAGCCAGTGCCCTTAACCACTCAGCATCTCTCCAGGCCCCTGTATTCTTTTTTGTTTTTGTTTTTGTATTTTGCTCTGTTTTTCGAGACAGGGTTTCTCTGTGTAACAGCCCTGGCTGTTTTGGAATTCTCTTTGTAAACGAGACCAGCTTCAAACTCACAGAGATCCACCTGCCTCTGCCTCCTGAGTGCTGGGATTAAAGGCGTGTGCCGCCACCGCCTGGCTTGGGTTCTTTTTTAGCAGGTAAAATTCACGCACAGTATGAGTCCTAAATCCCCAAACACGTGTTGAGAAGTTCTGACGTGTGCCATGACTTCTCCTGACTCTCCTCGCTGTGGCACTTCTAATGCTGGGGTCTTTTTATTCGGTGTTTCTCTTCCCAATTCTGCCTCCCAGACCGCCACAGAACACCAAGTCCTCCAGGAAAGGACTTGGAAATGATCCTGTTAAGTCTCTCAGATCTCAGGCAAGGCATGAAGCAAGATAGACGACCTGGGACTGAATCCCAGAGCTGGCTGCAGGGTTAGGGCCCGGCCCACTGTGTGCTCTGGACTGGAATGAGAGAGCTGTAGAACCAGAACCGGGGGGGAGGGGGGGGGGCGGGCCGGAATAGTCCACTGAGATCTGCAGGGGACGCCCTGAGCCAGCCCCTGTTCCCCCTCATGCCCCTCCCTGTGACCCAGTGGTTAGGCCCTTTATGACCCAGGCCAGGAGCTAGGGGACCCTGAGCGCCAGGGGGGGGGGGGGCGGGCAGAGTAGATGGTGAGTCTCCCCCTGGGAGCAGGCCCCACGCGCCATGGCAAGCGTGGTGGTGAAGACAATCTGGCAGTCCAAAGAGATCCATGAGGCGGGGGACCCACCTGTGGGGGTCGAGAGCCGCGCCCAACTGGTCCCCGAGGCTCCCGGGGGGGTGACCAGCCCTACCAAGGGGATCACGAAGAAAAAGAAGGCCGTGTCCTTCCATGGGTGGGTTTCCTGTACCCTGTTGGTGACAGGCCTAGTGCCCAACACTGCCTACAGCAAAGCAAAGGTCCTGGAGGGGAAGGAGGGGCCAGGAAGAGGGCATGATAGCCCAGGGAGGGCAGGCAGGCAGCGGGTTGAAGGGAGCATTGGGAGGAGAGGGGGCGTGATGGAAGAAGAACGAAAGCAGGCCCTGAGGGCTGAGCAGGAGTCCAAAGCAGGCAGCAGGGTGACAGTAGGTGATGGGAACAGGAGATCCGTTGGCTCGGCGAGTGCAGCTACTGTGCTGAGGACATAAGGCCCCCATCCCCACCATCTCCTGGGGCACCTGCAGGGTGGAGCCCCGGATGTCCAAAGAGCCAATGCACTGGTGCCTGAACCTCAAGCAGTCCTCAGCCTGCACCAACTTGACCTTGCTCAACCTGGCTGCAATGGAGCCCGACTCCTCAGGCACAGACTCCACCACAGAGGACAGTGGTCCCCTGGCGCTGCCAGGGCCACCTGCTTCTCCTATAACACCCTGGGCTCCGGAGGACCCTGACATCACAGAACTGGTGAGCGGCTGATGTGGGGAGGGCCGGGGACTACTCAACGGAGGTAGGCAGATCCGAGGGGGTGGGGTCTGATCTAGTTTGGAATGAGAAGTTCTAGTCACTGAGACCAGAAGACAGGCGTGAATGACAGTATCAAGTGTCAGGCCCTGGGTTTCATCCTAAGCAACACAAAGAAGACACTGGGCCATGTCCCCAGCCCCTCACTGGAGGATTCAAGGCAGAACTCTACCACTGAGTCACGCCTGAGCTCTCCTTTTACTCTTTGAGGCAGGGGCTCACTGCTTAGTCAATTTCCTGCAATCCCCCTGCCCTCCAAGTAGATGGGATGAGAGGCCTGAGCGCATGCATCCAGCATCTAGTAAATATTCTCTCGAAAGCCTAAGATGAGATGTCAGGAATAGAGGACAGAGACACAGCTCCAAGCGTCACCCTCAGCAGCTTGAGGCATTATTTTTGTCGTTGATTTTGTTTGTCTTTTGAGAGAGTGTCTCTCTCACTATGAAGCCCTGGCTGGCCTGGAACTCCCTATGTAGACCAGGCTGGCCTCAAACGCAGACACTCTCCTTCCTCTGCCACTAGCTGGAGTTAAAGACAAGCAACACCACACCCAGACTGAGGCATTATCCTAATCTCCCAGGAACCTGGACTCAGGCCAAACTGGGGTTTGTGGCTTCCATGCAGGAAAGACTTTCTGTTTATAAAGCACAGGCAGGGATTTCATTAAAGACGTTTTAATATAGACTTTAAACAGGCCAGTTAGGAGGAGAGGTGCTCAGAGGGAACACAAGACCCACTTATTAAGCGGAGTGATGGTTTTCCAAGGGCGATCCCCAGGGAGTGCCTAGGCATCAGCCTCACACACCATTTGGTGGCTCTCAAGCTCTATCTCTAAAGGTTTGTGTGGGAAGCGTTCCCTTGACCTGTCTTTCGCCATCGATTGACTGGATGGTTTGGCGAGGGGCATGTTCCTCTACAAGTTGGAGGAGTGTGTTCTCCCCCGACACCATGGAGAACTCAAAGACAGAACTCAGGTCCTCAGGCTTGGTGGCAATTGTCTTTACCTACTGATATCTTTTGGATAATCAAGTTCATAGACTAGTTCTGGTGGTGACTTGGATGAGATTATAATCTATGAGGAAAAAAACCCAGAAAGTCACTAGAGTCGGGGTTCTGGTGAGAAAAACTGCAGGTTCTCAACTGGGAAGAGAGAGAGGCCTTGGCAGGTACCTGTGCTGAATTTGATTGGTTTTTGGTTTTTCGAGACAGGGTTTCTCTGCATAGCCCTGGCTGTTCCATTTACCTGGAACTCGCTCTGTAGAGCAGGCTGGTCTTGAACTCACAGAGATCCTCCTGCCTCTGCATCCCGAGTGCTGGAATTAAAGGCGTGCGCCACCATCGCCCGGCCTGTGCTAGGATTTTAAAAAGGGATTTAGTTTTATTTTATGTGTGCAGTGTTCTGCCTGCCTGCATGTGTGTTAGAGCACCATGTGTGGGTCTGGTGTCCAAGGGGGCCAGAAGAGGGCATCAGATCCCCTGAAACTGGAGTTATGGATGATTTTGAGCTGCTGTGTAGATCCTGGGAACTGAACCTGGGTCCTCTGAAAAAAGCAGCCAATGCTCTAATCACTGAGCCTTTTCTTCAGTTTCTATTCCTTTTTTAAAAAAATTAGCTGGGTGGTGGTGGTACACGCCTTTAATCCCAGCACTCGAGAGGCAGAGGCAGGCGGATCTCTGTGAGTTCGAGGCCAGCCTGGTCTCCAAAGCGAGTTCCAGGAAAGGTGCAAAGCTACACAGAGAATCCTGTCTCGAAAAACAAAAAACAAACAAACAAAAATTACTTTTATTTATTTTTGTGTGGGGGCGGGGCCCATGTGTGCTACAGCACATATGAGAAGGTCAGAGGACCACTTAGTGAAACTTCCCTCGACTGAATGGGTCTGGGGGTCAGACTCAGGTGCCTTCACCCAATAGGCCAGTGCATCATGTTGTGGGATATTTAACTATGTAAAGATGTGTTGCTGTTTTACCTTGCCTGCCTAAGGTACCTCACTGGTCTAACAGAAAGCCGAATGGCCAATAGCGAGGGAGGAGGTATAGGCGGGACTTCTGGGCAGGGAGGGTAAAAACAGGAGAATTTAGGCTCAGAGGAAAAAAAAAAGAGAGCCACCAGGGAGGCACCAGGGGCCAGACAGAGAGACATGGAGGAAGCAGGAAAGTAGGATATACAGAAAGAAAGAAAGGTAACAGGCCAAACGTAGATGAAGAGAAACAGGTTAAAAAATTATAAGAGCCAATGGGACAAGTCTAAGCTGAGACCAAGAATTCATAATAATAATGTCTCCATGTCTTCATCTGGGAGCTGGTTGGTGACCCAAAGAGAATCCCAACTGCATCATTGCCCCAAGATTTGTCTTGTATAGCTTCTGTCTTACCAAACAGAGCCGGAGACCTAGTCTATCTAAGCCTCAGCCTGTCTTGCTGAGTGGGGTGGGGACAGAGGGTCTGAGCTCGGAAACTGGGAGGTCATCATGTAAGGGCAACCAGGACAAGATGATGTCACTGAGACATTAAACCCTATATAAGGCCCAGTGGGTGCTTCCAAGCCTTGACAGCCTGAGTTCAATCCCTGAACCCCACGTGGTATAGAGAACCAACTCCTGCAAGGTGCCCTCTGACCTCCACACACAAGCCCTGGCGTGCAGGTGCTGAGGTAATAAATAAATGAATGTAGAAAATGTATAAATGCTAGGCATGGTGGTCCATGCCTTTAATCCCAGTACCTGGGAGGCAAAGGCAGGTGGATCTCTATGATTTGGGAGCCAACCTGGTCTACACAGAGAGACCTTGTCTTAAAAAAATAAAATAAAGTAAAATCAAATGTAAGGCAGAATCTTATAGAGATTTAATCGTGGCCTGTGAGTGGAGGGCAGAGGACTTGTCCCCACTGTGAGAAGTATATAATCTCACTTAATAATGGCATAGGCGATAGGAAATGGTAGAATCCAAGACAAAAAGCTGGACCCATCTCCACAGGCTGTCCTTAGGATGAAGAGAAGTCCACTCACTCATGTCTGAGCCTTTGTGTGGCAGACAGCCAACCACCCCAATACCGTCAGCAGTAGTAGTTATTTCTGTCAGTATTTAGCCTCATTTCTCTGATGGTGCAGATATGGAGGACCAGAAAGGTTCAATAGCATACGAAAGGTCACACAGCTGGGAAGTAGCAGGATCAGCTTAGGGGGTCAGTCGTGGCAGACGGTTGGTGTGATGGTAGTCTACACTGGTGGGGACAGTAAGGACACTGTGGTCACCCCGAAGAAGAAGAACCAGAGTGTTTGTGTAGAAAGGAGAGCACACAGGCTGGACCTTGACGCTGAAATCAGGTATTCCTCGGGCAGGAAAACAACATTGCAGCCACCAGGAACATGTCTGAAGAGACAGGGCGGAAACAGGACAGGACAGGACAGGGTAAAGGGCAAGGCTTTGGCATAGGTGAGATGGGGCTAGAGAGAGAGCAGGACACTGCTCACACAGGCTGCAGAGCATGGTGTTGTCCCAAGGGCCACAGGGACACTGTGGCTTCGGCGGGGAGGGAGAAGCAGCTTGGCAGACCGGCTCTCTTCCCTTTACTGCTATCCTGCTGTGTGCACATCCGGTGGCGTCACCTCCCTCCTTAGAGCGTCTGTTAGGGGGTGATATAATGACCCAGTTGAAAGATGAAGGCAAAATTAACCGAGGTGTAGAAGGAAGCACCATTCCCAAGGTCACAAGGGTATGGAGTGCTTGTAAGAACCAGAGGCTAGTTTAGAAGGCTGCTGGGTTTGATACCAAAGAAAAGGTCTTTCTTCCCTAAGACTCCTTTAGAACGGGAAAGAGGAGGCGGGAAGGCCAGAGGAGGTGGGGCTAGTGCTGGATGGGAAGCCAGGAGTGGGGTAGACTCCCCACACCCCAGAGCCTTCCAGGGGTTCTCATGCAGAGTCTGGAGCTGGATGCCTCCCTCCCACCAGAACTACTAACAGGGCCCCCAAGGACCGCTGATGTCCACACAGCTCTGGGCTGCAGGGACCAAAGCTGGTGAGCACTGTGTGGGCCTCGAGCCCTTTCTGCGGCAGCTTCCTCCTCTCTGTTGTCTGCTGCAGCTTCCTCCTCTCTGTTGTGGGACCGGCAACCACACCTGGTGGGAGGGGAGGGGCTGAGGAGGGTGCCCGGTATGTGAGCTACAGGGGGGTGGGGTGGGGGAACCAGAAATGGGGGATAGAGACTCAGAGAGATAGAGGAACAGAGATGGGGGAGACAGAGCCAAGACCCAGAGAGATACACAGAGCCCCCAAAGAGAGAGAGAGAGACAGACAGACAGACAGGGGAGCCTTAGAGAGCCATAGTGACAGTGCTCATGAGGAGGAATGTTGTGTTGGCATGATGACAGGTCGTCGTTGTCGGTGTCCAGTCCTAGCTTCCCTGGAGACAGCAATGCTGTAAGGGGCAGTGGTGCTCTTGGTGGTCACTATGACGACAGGGACCACCGGGGTCTCCCCTGCTAAGGACACTCGGACACACATTCTGTGGCAGCGTCTCAGTCCCTCCTGGACACACCATGCCGTCGTCTTTATTCCGTTCTAGGGTAGTGACCTCAATGCACAGCCTGCTCTGGCCTGGAATGCACGTGCTCCTCTTTGCTCAGCCTCCCAAGCGCTGGGTCAGCAGGCAGGGACCAGGATTCCCAGCTTTGTTGTACTTTGGCCCTTTGATTTTTTCAGAACGGGTCTCCTGCATCCCAGGTTGACTTCAAAATCTCTTTGTAGCCAAGGATGACTTGAACAAGGATGACCTCAAGAGTGCAGGTGTGCACCACCACACCTAGTTTGTGCAATGCTGGGGATGGAACCCAGGCCCTTGTGTGTGCTAGGCGAGCACTCGAACTGAGCTACAGCCCTCAAATTCACTATGAAGTAGAGGATGGCCTTGAACACCTGATTCTCCTGCCTCCACCTTCATGCTGACATTGGTTATTTGTTTTACCAATCTAGACATTAATTACCGTGTAGCTGTGGATCAGGTCATATAGCAATCTATCCTTACTCCCCATTTGATGGGAAGGGAAACTGAGGCAGGCTCCAGACAGGGAATACAGGTGTACAGTGCAGGAGTAGATGGGGGCAGAACATGCCACAGGACAGGGTTGTTCACCTGCCTACAACTCCTTGGCTTTCCTGTCTCTCCTCCTCTCTCTCCTCCAAGGATCCTGAGTACCCCTTCCCAAGTTTGTATCCATTTCATTTGAAGTAGTCATCCTGTGATGATAGCTGTTAGTCATATCTATATTGCACAGGTAGGGAAACTGAGGCATGGCAAGCTGACACGCCCTCCCTGAGATCACACGGGAAGTGAAAGGAGCTGACCCAGGATGAATGTTCTGAGTCCCCAGAGGAACACCCTACAGTAGCCTTCTGAGTTTTCAGTTCAGAAAGACATTTTTGCATATTAGTTTTGAAATGCTTTGAAACAAGTTGTCTTGATACTTAATACAGCCCACCAGGGAGTGACTAAGTTGGAAGGTTCTGGCTCAGGGCTGGATGAGGATACAGTCAGCGTTTCAGCCAGGACTATGGTCCTCTGAAGAGATGAGGGTGAGTTACTATTATGTTCTAGGCCATAGTCCTCTGGTGAGATGAGAGTATGGTTAGCATTTCATCCAGGATTTAATCTTCTGATGGGATGAAGGTGCTGTAAACCGGAATACACCTTTCTCTGTCTCACCAGCCAGCTCCCCAATAATGACACGGAGACTTCTTATTCACTAGCAAAGCTCAGCCTTAGCTTAGGCTTGTTTCTAACTAGCTCTAACAACTTAAATTAGCTTGTTTCTATCAATCTCGTGGCTTTTACCTCTCCTCCTGCATGTCCTGCTTCCTCTGTGTGTAGCCGGCGACTCCTCTCCCTTCTTCCCTGAGCTCTCTGTCTGGATGTCCTGCCTATACCTCCTGCCTAGCTGTTGGCCATTTAACTTGTTATCACAGTAACGAATCTTCACACAGTGTAATCAAATACCTTGCGACAGTAGACAGTCCATCAAGGGATGTGGGTGCAGTCAACTGTTCTGTGAGGACTGTAGTCCTCTGACGGGATGAAGATGCTTCTGCCTGTATTCATCTGATGACTTACCAGGGCTGGAAGATGCCCCACTAAGACGCTGCCCTGTGGGTGCCTCAACTCACCCTGGCCTTTGGCTAGAGACCTAGGCTCCTGACCATATGGCCTTCTTCTCCGTACATAAATGCTCATGACATGGCAGGCAGCATTCCTCAGAGCATCACCTCCCAAGTGCCAGGATAAGAGATGTGTGCCACCATACCTGGCTCATCGCATCCTCAGTTTTCAGTGTGCTAGAGAGTGAATCAACTGTTTCTGATTTATTTCCATCTTTTATGGAAGTGTGGAATTTTAGAATTCATCCTCTGCCATTTTGCTGATAATCTTTATATTCATTTATTATTTATTTTGGGGACAGGGTTTCTCTAGGTAACCACCCTGGCTGTCCTGGAACTCTCTCTGTACACCAGGCTGGCCTCGAACTCAGAGCTCCGCCTGCCTCTGCCTCCTGAGTGCTGGGATTAAAGTTGTGCGCCACCACCGCCCGGCCAAGACTGTCTTAAAAGGCAAAGAGAGCTGGGCGCAGTGATCTTGCCAGTTATTCCAATACATCGGAAGCTGAGGCAGGAACATCTCCAGGATTTTGAGGTCAATCTGGGGCTATTTAATGAGTACATAGCCTGGGCTACAGAGTCAGACTCCTTAAAAAAAAAAAAAAAAAGAGAAAAGAAAAACAAAAATGAGGATAGAAAAAGAGGCTGAGGAAGAGGAAGGTAGAGGAAGGCATACCTGTTCTTTCAACATTTACTTAGTGTCCTCACTGTGCCCACCCATCTGTATTGGCTAGCATGGCCACATGATCTCAGCCAGCTGCAAAGGAGCTCTCGAAGTCTTTATTTTCAGTTAAGAAACAAGAATGTAAGCGGCAGCCGTCATGTAACAAATTTGACTGCTGTGGCAAAAGACAGAAAAAAACCAGTTTGCACAAGGCACAAGCTTCTGCCTCACCTGTGAACAGTTGGTAAGACCTGAGAATGGAAACCGAGGTACGGTGGCACACACCTTTAATCCTAGCACTCAGGGGGCAGAGTCAGGCTGATCTCTGAGTTCCAGGACAGCCTGGTCTACATAATGACACCCTGCCTCAAAACCAAACCAAAACGAACAGAACTGAGCATGTTGGCCAGAGGAGGTGAGGGGGCTAAAGAGGCACTTGGAAACATTTCTCAGCCTCCATTTGATGATAAAGATGGCTGTCAATTTTATCCTCTAGAGGGCAGAGAGAGAAGGAGGAGGGCTTTTATGGGTACACACTGGGGGCTGGGACCTAGGATCTTGTGCATGCTGGGCAAGTTCTCTACCACTGAGTCACACCCCAGCACCTCACTGAAGGATTCTAGCAGAGGCTCTCCTGCTGAGTTATACCCCGCCTCCAACTGGGGGCTTTTAGGCCTTTGCCTCAAAATTTGAAACTGTCTTCCCTGCTTACTTCCCTCAGAAGACCATGAAGAGTGTCAGTCTACTTCTGCCTTTACCCAACAGGAAACTAAATCCAAGGGTGCCACCCTTTATCCAAAGCCACACACCCTCCCAGGGCAAAAGCAAGCTGAAAGCACAGCCTGCTAGCTCTAGAATTTTCTTGGTGTCTCCGACTCTTTTCCAGAGTGGGGTCAACAGTGGATTGGTGTGTGCCAAAGACTCCATCACCAACTTGAAGGAAAAGACTACGAGGGTTAACCAGCATGTTCAGACGCTGCAGGTGTGACACTTGGATTCCTGTGCCTCTCACGTGGCCTCTTCCTCCAGGGCTAAGTTCCCACCGTGAAGCCTACCTTCACCATAGTGCACGCCCAGTCCCCCGCAGGATAAGACCCTGCTCCCCCTCTAAGCTTTCCCCACTGCCCTGTGTAACCCTGCCTCCTTCCACGGTCAAGAGCGAGTGCTCGGTGCTGAGTGAGAACCTGGAAAGGCGGCGGCAGGAGGCAGAAGAGTTGGAGGGGTACTGCAGCCAGCTGAAGGTGAGCCGCTGTGGAAGGAGTGGGGGGGGCGTGGGGGGGGTGATGAGAAGAGGAAGGCAGCGTGAGGCCCTGGCACGTGGCTCAGTGGGAGAGCGCTTGCCTAGCATGCAGGAAGGCCCAGGTTCGGTCCTAGCATGCAGGAAGGCCCAGGTTCAGTCCCCAGGTTCAGTCCTAGCATGCAGGAAGGCCCAGGTTCAGTCCTAGCATGCAGGAAGCTGAGTGTAGTGGCATACACCTATGATCCACACTTAGAAGTTGGACTCTGAGACTCAGGAGTTCAAGATTCTCTTCAGCTACATAACAAAGTGGAGGCCAGGGGTGCATGAGATCCTCTCATGGCTACCAAAAGTGTCACTCTCTTCTGGCTTCCACGGGCACTGCATGCATGTTGGACACATACATGTGCACATACAGACAAAACACCCATACACATAAGAATTTGTTTTCTTTTTTTGGTTTTTGGAGACAGGGTTTCTCTGTGTAGCCCTGGCTGTCCTGGAACTCACTTTGTAGAGCAGGCTGGCCTCGAACTCAGAGATCCACCT